>NC_092047.1:76377954-76977954 GCF_003086295.3 Arachis hypogaea
TTTAGATCAAAACATGTGATGCATGCAAGAATGCTATGAATGTCAAGATGAACACCAAGAATACTATGAATGTCAAGATGAACATCAAGAACATATTTTTGAAAAATTTTTAATGCAAAGAAAACATGCAAGACACCAAACTTAGAATTCTTTAATGCTTAGACACTAAGAATTCAAGAATGCATATGATAAACATGAAAAGACACAAAACAAAAATTCATCAAGATCAAACAAGAAGACTTACCAAGAACAACTTGAAGATCATGAAGAACACTATGAATGCATGATATTTTCGAAAAAAAAAGCAAGGTGCATATGCAAGTGACACCAAACTTATAATGTGACTCAAGACTCAAACAAGAAACACAAAATATTTTTGATTTTTATGATTTTCTAATTTTTTTGGATTTTTATGTTATATTTTTCGAAAATTATATGAAAAAAGAAAAAAATAAGGATTCCAAAATTTTTAATATGAATTCCAGGAATCTTGCCATGTTAGTCTAAAGCTTCAGTCCAGGAATTAGACATGGCTCACTAGCCAGCCAGGATGCAACATATAATTACATGGGCTGGAGTGATTAGTTGAATACCAATCCCAAAGTAGTTTGGGTATGGCTTTACAGCCAGATATGATTCAACATATTTCATGAAACACTAGAATTCATTCTTAAAAATTCTGAAGCCATAGAATAATTTATTTTTGAAAACATTTTTATTTTTATTTTTTTCGAAAATAGATGAGAAAATTTTAGAAATATTTTTTAAAAAATTTTTGAAAATAAAATAAAAAGAAAATTACCTAATCTGAGCAACAAGATGAACCGTTAGTTGTCCAAACACGAACAATCCCCGGCAACGGCGCCAAAAACTTGGTGCACGAAATTGTGATCTCCAGGCTCGAACAAATCCTGGTAATGGCTCCAAAGCTTGGTGCTCTGATCTTAATTCATAATTGTCACAACTTCGATACAACTAACCAGCAAGTGCACTGGGTCGTCCAAGTAATACCTTACGTGAGTAAGGGTCGAATCCCACGGAGATTGTTGGTATGAAGCAAGCTATGGTCACCTTGTAAATCTCAGTCAGGCAGATATAAAGTGATAATGGTGTTTTCGAATATTATATAATAAGATAGGGATAGAGGTACTTATGTAAATCATTGGTAGGAATTTCAGATAAGTGAATGGAGATGCTTTTCGTTCCTCTGAACCTCTGCTTTCCTGCTATCTTCATCCAATCAGTCTTACTCCTTTCCATGGCTGGCTTTATGCAAGGGCATCACCGTTGTCAGTGGCTACATCCCCTCCTCTCAGTGAATAATATGCTCACGCACCCTGTCACGGCACGGCTATTCATCTGTCGGTTCTCGATCATGCTGGAATAGGATTCACCCTCCTTTTGCGTCTGTCACTAACGCCCAGCAATCGCGAGTTTGAAGCTCGTCACAGTCATTCAATCATTGAATCCTACTCAGAATACCACAGACAAGGTTTAGAACTTCCGGATTCTCTTGAATGCCGCCATCATTCTAGCTTACGCCACGAAGATTCTGGTTAGGAGATCTAAGAGATATTCATTCTAGCTTAATTCATGTAGAACAGAAGTGTTTGTCAGGCACGCGTTCATAAGGGAGAAGGATGATGAGCGTCACACATAATCATCACCTTCATCACGTTCTTGGGTGCGAATGGATATCTTAGAAGCGAAATAAGAAGAATTGAATAGAAAACAGTAGTACTTTGCATTAATCTTTGAGGAACAGCAGAGCTCCACACCTTAATCTATGGAGTGTAGAAACTCTACCGTTGAAAATACATAAGTGAAGGTCCAGGCATGGCCGAGATGGCCAGCCCCCTAAAACGTGATCAAAGGATCATAAGGTAATCCAAAGATGCCTAATACAATAGTAAGAGGTCCTATTTATAATAAACTAGCTACTAGGGTTTACATGAGTAAGTATTTGATGTATAAATCCACTTCCGGGGCCCACTTGGTGTGTGTTTGGGCTGAGCTTAAGTGTTGCACGTGCAGAGGCCAATTGTGGAGTTGAACGCCAGTTTCTGTGCCAGTTTGGGCGTTCAACTCTGGTTTTGGATCCTTTTCTGGCGCTGGACGCCAGATTTGGGCCGAAGGCTGGCGTTGAACGCCAGTTTACGTCTTCAATTCTTGGCCAAAGTATGGACTATTATATATTTCTGGAAAGCCCTGGATGTCTACTTTCCAACGCAATTGGAATCGCGCCATGTCGAGTTCTGTAGCTCCAGAAAATCCACTTTGAGTGCAGGGAGGTCAGAATCCAACAGCATCAGCAGTCCTTTTTCAACCTCTGAATCTGATTTCTGCTCAAGTCCCTCAATTTCAGCCAGAAAATACCTGAAATCACAGAAAAATACACAAACTCATAGTAAAGTCCAGAAATGTGAATTTAACACAAAATCTATTAAAAACATCCCTAAAAGTAACTAGATTCTACTAAAAACATACTAAAAACAATGCCAAAAAGCGTATAAATTATCCGCTCATCACCATTCATAGACCAGATGCTAGAAAGACTAGCAGGTCATGATTATTACTGCTTTTTGGATGGCTACTCAGGCTATAACCAGATTGCAGTAGATCCCCAGGATCAAGAGAAAACAGCATTCACATGTCCATCTGGAGTGTTTGCTTATAGAAGGATGCCATTTGGGCTATGTAATGTGCCTGCAACCTTCCAGAGATGCATGCTCTCTATTTTCTCTGATATGGTGGAAAAATTTCTGGAAGTCTTCATGGATGACTTCTCAGTATATGGAGACTCATTCAGCTCCTGTCTTGATCACCTGAAACTTGTTCTGAAAAGATGCCAAGAGACCAACCTAGTTTTAAACTGGGAAAAGTGTCACTTCATGGTGACTGAAGAAATTGTTCTTGGGCATAAAATCTCAAACAAGGGAATAGAGGTGGATCAAGCAAAAATAGAGGTAATTGAAAAATTACCACCACCTGCCAATGTTAAGGAAATCAGAAGCTTTCTGGGGCATGCAGAATTCTATAGGAGGTTTATAAAGAATTTTTCAAAAATCGCAAAACCTCTAAGCAATCTGCTAGCTGCTGACACGCCATTTGTGTTTGACACAGAGTGCCTGCAGGCGTTTGAAACGCTGAAAGCTAAGCTGGTCACATCACCAGTCATTTCTGCACCAGACTGGACGTTACCATTTGAGTTAATATGTGATGCCAGTGATCACGCCATTGGTGCAGTATTGGGACAGAGGCATGACAAGCTTCTGCATGTCATTTATTATGCTAGTCGCGTTCTAAATGATGCCCAGAAAAACTACACAACCACAGAAAAAGAATTACTTGCAGTGGTTTACGCCATTGACAAGTTCAGATCATACTTAGTAGGATCAAAAGTGATTGTGTATACTGATCATGCTGCTCTTAAATATCTACTCACAAAGCAGGATTCAAAACCCAGGCTCATTAGATGGGTGTTGCTTCTGTAAGAGTTTGATATAGAAATAAGAGACAGAAAATGGACAGAGAACCAAGTGGCTGATCATCTATCACGAATAGAGCCAGTAGAAGGGACGCCCCTCCCCTCTCTTGAGATCTCTGAGACGTTTCCAGATGAGCATTTGTTTGCCATTCAGGAAACACCATGGTTTGCCGATATTGCAAACTATAAAGCTGCAAGGTTCATACCCAAGGAGTACAACATGATACAGAAGAAAAAATTAATTACTGATGCAAAGTACTACTTGTGGGATGAACCTTATCTCTTTAAGAGATGTGCAGACAGAATTATCCATAGGTGTGTGCCTAGAGAAGAAGCACAGAAGATCCTGTGGCATTGCCACGGATCTCAATATGGAGGCCATTTCGGAGGTGAGCGAACAGCCACCAAGGTCCTCCAATGTGGCTTCTATTGGCCCACACTCTATAAAGATTCCCGAGAGTTTGTACGTAACTGTGACAGTTGCCAAAGAGCTGGTAATCTACCTCATGGTTACGCCATGCCTCAACAGGGAATCTTGGAAATTGAGTTGTTTGACGTATGGGGAATTGACTTCATGGGACCTTTCCCACCGTCATACTCAAACACTTATATTCTGGTAGCAGTTGACTATGTATCAAAATGGGTTGAGGCCATTGCCACACCCACCAATGATACTAAAACAGTGCTGAAGTTCCTCCAGAAACATATCTTTAGCAGGTTTGGTGTCCCTAGAGTACTCATCAGTGATGGGGCACTCACTTCTGCAATAAACAGCTTTACTCTGCCATGGTTCGGTATGGGATTCGCCACAAGGTGGATACTCCATATCATCCACAAACCAATGGGCAAGCTGAAGTCTCTAACAGAGAATTAAAGAGAATCCTGGAACGGACAGTAAATACCTGTAGAAAGGATTGGGCACGGAGCTTGGATGATGCTCTGTGGGCTTACAGGACAGCATTCAAGACCCCTATAGGGACCTCTCCATACCAACTCGTGTATGGTAAGGCATGTCACCTGCCTGTGGAACTGGAACATAAGGCCTACTGGGCAACCAGATTCCTAAACTTTGATGCCAAATTAGCAGGAGAAAAACGATTGCTCCAGCTAAATGAGCTAGAGGAATTCAGATTCACAGCTTTCGAAAATGCCAAGCTTTATAAAGAAAAATAAAAAAAATGGCATGACAGAAAGCTGTCATCTAGAATCTTTGAACCAGGACAGAAGGTCTTGTTGTTTAACTCTAGACTCAGGCTATTCCCCGGGAAACTGAAATCCCAGTGGAGGGGACCATACGTGATTACAAGTGTATCACCATATGGTTATGTGGAGCTTCAGGATATTGATTCTGATAAGAAGTTCATTGTCAATGGACAGAGAATCAAGCATTATCTTGAAGGCAACATTGAGCAAGAATGCTCAAGGCTGAAGCTAGATTAAAAGCTCAGCAAGGTCCAGCTAAAGACAATAAAGAAGCGCTTGCTGGGAGGCAACCCAGCCATGGGGCAACAATCCTCTAAGCATTTTGCCCTATTTTTATTTTTATTTTTATTTGTTTATATAAAGTTCACTGACACTAAGGTGAGGAATCATTTACAGAAGACCTCGGCACACAAAACAGAGAAAAAGAGCTCACTGGCAAGAAAACGCCAGTAAAAGTGTATTTTGGGCGTTCAACGCCCAAAATGGGCATCCACTGGGCGTTGAACGCCAGTAATGGTAGCAATCTGTGCGTTCAACGCCAGAAATAGGCACCCACTGGGCGTTGAACGCCAGTAATGGCAGCAGCTGGGCGTTGAACGCCCAGGAGAGCAGCAATTGGGCGCTGAACGCCCAAAACAGGCAGTGTTTGGGCGTTCAAACGCCAGGATGGCAGGGAGGAGACAAAACTCATTTTTATTCAAAATTTTTCATTCTAAATCTTGATTTTCATACTTCAATTCATGATTTCTTACATAAACATGTTAAGAACCCTGATTTCTAAATTCCATAATTTCTAAAAACCCTACCACTAAAAATATCAAATGTATTTTAATCCATAAGCACTAGGTATCTTTGCAAATTCAATCCAACTCTTTTCAAAAATTTTTTACAAATCTATCTTTTTCAACTCATCAATATCTTTTTCAAAACCTCCACTTTATCTTTTTCAAAAATTAAATCTATCTTTCTCAAAAATCTTTCATATCCTCTCAATATTAAACTATATCTTCTCTTATCATATCTTCTATCTTATCTTTTCCAAATAAATCCTTTTATCATATCTTTATCTCTTTTTTCGAAAACCCACCCTCCCCCCCTTATAAATTCGAGTTCGGCCTCCCTCCTCTCCCATCAACAATTGCACCTAGCTCTCCTTCTATCCCTCTCCTTTCTTTTCTTTTGCTTGAGGACAAGCAAACCTCTAAGTTTGGTGTGTTTATCCGCGATCACTAAGATCATGGCCCCCAAAGGAAAACAACCCACTCCAAGAGGCAAGAAAGAGAGCGTTCCAAAACCACTTTGGAATCAAGGGAAGTTCTTATCTAAAGAACATTCGGACCATTATAACAAAATAATGGGTCTGAGATCAGTGATCCCGGAAGTTAGATTCGATCTGAAAGAAGATGAATATCCGGAGATCCAGGAGCAAATTCGAATCAGGAACTGGGAAGTCCTAGCTAATCCTAAAACGAAGGTGGGAAGGAATATGATCCAGGAGTTCTATGCTAATATGTGGCAAACTGACAAGCAAAAACTATCTGGAACTGCCTTCTATGAATATCGGACCATGGTCAGAGGAAAGATTGTTCATACCACCCCTGACAAGATCAGAGAGATCTTAAAGCTACCTCAGCTGAAAGATGATCCAGATTCCTTCAACAGGAGAATGATGAGAACAGACAAGGGCCTGGATAAGATTCTAGAGGACATATGTATCCCTGAAGCCAGATGGACCACCAACACAAAGGGTGTCCCAAATCAACTCAAGAGAGAAGATCTCAAACCAGTCGCCAGAGGATGGCTGGACTTCATTGGGCATTCTCTGTTGCCTACCAGCAACCGTTCTGAAGTCACAGTTAAAAGAGCAGTGATGATCCATTGCATCATGATGGGAAAAGAAGTGGAAGTTCATCAGCTGATCTCAACTGAACTCTACAAAATTGCTAACAAAAATTCTAAAGAAGCCAGGTTGGCTTACCCAAGTGTGATATCGCTGCTCTGCAAGGATGCTGGAGTAAGGATGGGAATAACTGAGTACATCTCAGTTGAGAAGCCAATCACCAAAGCATCAATGGAAAAACAAGTGCAGGAGGATCCCACCAAGAAGAAAACGCAGGAATTCCTCCCAGAAATCCCTCAATCTGAATATTGGGAGTATCTTGAGACGTCCATCACCAAGATACGGGAAGCTATGGAGCAAATAATAAAAGAACAGAAGGAACACAGTCAAATTCTTACCTATATGTTTAAAGAACAAGAGGAGCAAGGGCGTGACTTAAGGGACTTGAAGCGCCAGAAGTTATCTCTTGCAGGACCGAGCACCCCAAGGATCAGAGGAACCCCTGTTCCCCCAGAATAAAGGTTGTTAAATTCTAATTTCTGCTTTAAATCTGTGATAGTGTCATTAGAAAAGTTCACCTTAGGAGTCATATAGTAGTAATTAGTATCTATTTTGATCTTATCTCCAATTAAGCTATAGTTTATTTTTCTCATCATCAGCAAACATGAATAAAATAGTAGATCTTTTGAATAAGAGGCAATAAAATTTCAAGTTTTAATAAGAGAAATTCCAATTAGTTACATGTGGTGGCAATACTTTCTGTCTTCTGAATGAATGCTTGAACAGTGCATATGTCTTTTGAATTTGTTGCTTAAGACTGTTAAATATGTTGGCTCTTGAAAGAATGATGAACATGAGACATGTTATTGATAATCTGAAAAATCATAAAAATGATTCTTGAAGCAAGAAAAAGCAGCAAAGAACAAAGCTTGCAGAAAAAAAATAGAAAAAGCAAGCAGAAAAAGCCAAAAGCTCTTAAAACCAAGAGGCAAGAGCAAAAAGCCAATAACCCTTAAAACCAAAAGGCAAGGGTAATAAAAAGGATCCCAAGGCTTTGAGCATCAGTGGATAGGAGGGCCTAAGGGAATAGAATCCTAGCCTAAGCGGCTAAACCAAGCTGTCCCTAACCATGTGCTTGTGGCGTGAAGGTGTCAAGGATAGACGACGTAAACTGGCGTTCAACGCCAGTTCTCTGCCCAATTCTGGCGTCCAGCGCCAGAAAAGGATTAAAAGTTGGAGTTCAACGCCAGAAATGGATCCAAACCTGGCGTTGAACGCCCAAAATGGCCTTATGCACGTGAATTGCTTAAGTCTCAGCCCCAGCACACACCAAGTGGGCCCCAGAAGTGGATCTCTGCACCATCTATCATAGCTTACTCATTTTCTGTAAACCTAGGCTACTAGTTTAGTATTTAAACAACTTTTAGAGACTTATTTTGTACCTCATGACATATTAGATCTAAACTTTGTACTCTTTGACGGCATGAGTCTCTAAACTCCATTGTTGGGGGTGAGGAGCTCTGCTGTGTCTCGATGAATTAATGCAAGTATTTCTGTTTTCCATTCAAACACGCTTGTTCCTATCTAAGATGTTCATTCGCGCTTAACTGTGATGGAGGTGATGATCTGTGACACTCATCACCTCCCTCAAACCATGAACGTGTGCCTGACAACCACCTTCGTTCTATATACGATTGAATGAGTATCTCTTAGATCTCTTAATTAGAATCTTCGTGGTATAAGCTAGAACTGATGGCGGCATTCATGAGAATCCGGAAAGTCTAAACCTTGTCTGTGGTATTCAATGATCGAATGACTGTGACGAGCTTCAAACTCGCGAATGCTGGGCGTTAGTGTCAGACGCAAAAGGACGAAGAATCCTATTCCAGTATGATCGAGAACCGACAGATGATTAGCCGTGCTGTGACAGAGCATGTGAGCATATTCTTCACTGAGAGGATGGGATGTAGCCATTGACGATGGTGAACCCCTACATACAGCTTACCATAGGAGGACGTGCGTGCGTGAACAAGAAGACAGAGGAAAGCAAAGATTCACAAGACAAAGCATCTCCAAAACTCCAACATATTCTCCATTATTGCATGACAAGTAACCTTTAATCCATGCTCTCTTGTTTATTTGCAATTCAACTGACAAACATAACTGACTTACTGACTAAGATTTACAAGATAACCATAGATTGCTTCAAACCAACAATCTCCGTGGGATTCGACCCTTACTCACGTGAGGTATTACTTGGACGACCCAGTGCACTTGCTGGTCAGTGGTACGAATTGTAAAAAGTGTGATTCACAATTTGTGCACCATATTACCACCGGATACATAAATGCCACAGACACATAATTGGGTGAACCTTTTTAGATTGTGACTTAGCTTTGCTAAAGTCCCCAATTAGAGGTGTCCAGGGTTCTTAAGCACACTCTTCTTTTCTCTTTGGACCTTGACTTTAACCGCTCAGTCTCAAGTTTTCACTTGACACCTTCACGCCACAAGCACATGGCTAGGGATAGCTTGGTTTAGCCGCTTAGGCCAGGATTTTATTCCTTTAGGCCCTCCTATCCACTGATGCTCAAAGCCTTGGGATCCTCTTTATTACCCTTGCCTTTTGGTTTTAAGGACTATTGGCTTTTTCTGCTTGCTTTCTCTTCTTTTCTTTTTTTTTCTGCAAGCTTTGTTCTTTGCTGCTTTTTCTTGCTTCAAGAATCATTTTTATGATTTTTCAGATTATCAATAACATGTCTCATGTTCATCATTCTTTCAAGAGCCAACATATTTAACAGTCTTAAACAACAAATTCAAAAGACTATGCACTGTTCAAGCATTCATTCAGAAGACAGAAAGCATTGCCACCACATGTTACTAATTAGAATTTTTCTTATATAAAAAAAAACTCAAATTTTATTGCCTCTTATTCAAAAGATCTACTATTTTATTCATGTTTGCTGATGATGAGAAAAATAGACTATAACTTAATTGGAGGTAAAATCAAAATAGACACTAATTACTACTATATGACTCCTAAGGTAAACTCTTATAACGACAACTATCACAGAGTTAAAGCAGAAATTGGAATTTAACAACCTTTGTTCTGGGAAGTGGATGTTCCTCGGATCTGTGGGGTGCTTGGTCCTTCAATAGATAACTTCTGGCGCTTCAATTCCCTCAAGTCACGCCCTTGCTCTTCCTGTTCTTTAATCAAATAGCAAAGAATTTGACTGTGTTCCTTCTGTTCCTTTATTATTTATTCCATAGCTTCTTGTATCTTGGTAACTGATGTTTCAAGATACTCCCAATATTCAAATTGAGGGATTTCTGGGAGAAATTCCTGTGTTTTCTTCTTGATGGGGTCATCTTGCGCTTGTTGTTTTTCCATTGATGCTTTGGTGATTGGTTTCTCAATTGAGATATACTCAGTTATTCCCATCCTTACCCCAGCGTCCTTGCAGAGCAGAGAAATCAAGTTTGGGTAAGCCAACCTGGCCTCTTTAGAATTTTTATTAGCAATTTTGTAGAATTCAGTTGAAATCAGTTGATGAACTTCTACTTCTTTTCCCATCATGATGCAATGGATCATCACTGCTCTTTTAATAGTGACTTCAGAACGGTTGCTGGTGGGCAGCAGAGAATGCCCAATGAAATCCAGCCATCCTCTGGCGACTGGTTTGAGATCTTCTCTTTTGAGTTGTTTTGGGACACCCTTTGTGCTGGTGGTCCACCTGGCTCCAGGGATACATATATCCTCTAGGATCTTATCCAGGCCCTTGTCTGTTCTCATCATTCTCCTGTTGAAAGAGTTTGGATCATCCTTCAGCTGAGGTAGCTTTAAGATCTCCCTGATCTTGTCAGGGTTGGTATGAACAATCTTTCCTCTGACCATGGTCCGATATTCATAGAAAGCAGTTCCAGATAGTTTTTGCTTGTCTGTCTGCCACATGTTAGCATAGAACTCCTGGACCATATTCCTTCCCACTTTCGTCTCGGGATTAGCTAGGACCTCCCAGTTCCTGATTCGAATTTGCTCCTGGATCTCCGGATATTCATCTTCTTTCAGATCGAATCTAACTTCCGGGATCACTGATCTTAGACCCATTATTTTGCAATAATGGTCTGAATGTTCTTTAGATAAGAACTTCCCTTGATTCCAAAGTGGTTTTGGAACACTCTCTTTCTTGCCTCTTGAAGTGGTTTGTTTTCCCTTAGGAGCCATGATCTTAGTGATCTCGGATAAACACACCAAACTTAGAGGTTTGCTTGTCCTCAAGCAAAAGAAAAGAAAGGAGAGGGATAGAAGGAGAGCTAGGTGCAATTGTTGATGGAAGGGGAGGGAGGCCGAACCCATATTTAAAGGGAGGGGGGTGGGTTCGAAAATTTAGAAAAGATATGATAAAAAAGATTGATTTGGAAAAGATAAGATAGAAGATATGATAAGAGAGGATATAGTTTAAAATTTGAAAAGATATGAAAGATTTTTGAAAAAGATAAATCTAGATTTTGAAAAAGATAATTTGGAGATTTGAAAAAGATATTGATGAGTTGAAAAGATTTTTGAAAAAGAGTTGAATTGGATTGAAAAAGAGGAATTGTGCTTATGGATTAAGATACATTTGATATTTTTAAAGTAGGATTGTTAGAAATTAGAGATTTTAAAAATCAGGGTTCTTAACATGTTTATGCAAGAAATCATGATTTGAAACATGGGAATTAAAATTAGAATGAAAAATATGAAGAAAAATGAAATTACCTCCTCCCCATCATCCTGGCGTTTGAACGCCCAAACACTGCCTGTTTTGGGCGTTCAACGCCCAAATGCTGTTCTCCTGGGCGTTCAATGCCCAGTTGTTGCCCTTTTCTGGCGTTGAACGCCAGATTGCTATCCTTACTGGCGTTCAGCGCCCACTGGCTGCCCCTTTTGGGCGCTGAACGCCGAAAATAGGCTCTTACTGGCGTTTTCTTGCCAGTGAGCTCTTTTTCTCTGTTTTTTGTGCAGATTCCTTCTGTAACCCTGTGAACTTATGCAATTGATTCATTACCTTAGTATCAATGAACTTTATATAAACAAATAAAAATAAAAATAGGGCAGAATGCTTAGAGGATTGATGCCCCATGGCTGGGTTGCCTCCCAGCAAGCGCTTCTTTATTGTCTTTAGCTGGACCTTGCTGAGCTTTTAATCTAGCTTCAGCCTTGAGCACTCTTGCTCAACATTGCCTTCGAGATAGTGCTTGATTCTCTGTCCATTGACAATGAACTTCTTATCAGAATCAATATCTTGAAGCTCCACATAACCATATGGTGATACACTTGTAATCACATATGGTCCCTGATGAGCGGATAATTTATACGCTTTTTGGCATTATTTTTAGTATGTTTTTAGCAGGATCTAGTTACTTTTAGGGATGTTTTCATTAGTTTTTATGTTAAATTCACATTTCTGGACTTTACTATGAGTTTGTGTGTTTTTCTGTGATTTCAGGTATTTTCTGGCTGAAATTGAGGGACTTGAGCAGAAATCAGATTCAGAGGTTGAAAAAGGACTGCTGATGCTGTTGGATTCTGACCTCCCTGCACTCAAAGTGGATTTTCTGGAGCTACAAAACTCGAAATGGCGCGCTTCCAATTGCGTTGGAAAGTAGACATCCAGGGCTTTCCAGCAATATATAATAGTCCATACTTTGGCCAAGAATTGACGACGTAAACTGGCATTCAACGCCAGCCTTCTGCCCAAATCTGGCGTCCAGCGCCAGAAAAGGATCCAAAACCAGAGTTGAACGCCCAAACTGGCACAGAAACTGGCGTTCAACTCCACAAATGGCCTCTGCACGTGCTACACTTAAGCTCAGCCCAAACACACACCAAGTGGGCCCCGGAAGTGGATTTATGCATCAATTACTTACTCATGTAAACCCTAGTAGCTAGTTTATTATAAATAGGACCTTTTACTAGTCTTTTTGACCATCTTTGTATCCTGGATTGTATTTTGATCCTGTGATCTCGTTTAGGGGGCTGGCCATCTCGGCCATGCCTGGACCTTCACTTATGTATTTTCAACGGTAGAGTTTCTACACTCCATAGATTAAGGTGTGGAGCTCTGCTGTTCCTCAAAGATTAATGCAAAGTACTACTGTTTTCTATTCAATTCTTCTTATTTCGCTTCTAAGATATCCATTCGAACCCAAGAGCGTGATGAAGGTGATGATTATGTGTGACGCTCATCATCCTTCTCCCTTATGAACGCGTGCCTGACAAACACTTCTGTTCTACATGAATTAAGCTAGAATGAATATCTCTTAGATCTCATAACCAGAATCTTCGTGGCGTAAGCTAGAATGATGGCGGCATTCAAGAGAATCCGGAAGGTCTAAACCTTGCCTGTGGTATTCTGAGTAGGATTCAATGATTGAATGACTGTGACGAGCTTCAAACTCGCGAGTGCTGGGCGTTGGTGACAGACGCAAAAGGAGGGTGAATCCTATTCCAGCATGATCGAGAACCGACAGATGAATAGCCGTGCCGTGACAGGGTGCGTGAGCATATGATTCACTGAGAGGAGGGGATATAGCCACTGACAACGGTGATGCCCTTGCATACAGCCAGCCATGGAAAGGAGTAAGACTGATTGGATGAAGATAGCAGGAAAGCAGAGGTTCAGAGGAACGAAAAGCATCTCCATTCGCTTATCTGAAATTCCTGCCAATGAATTTACATAAGTATCTCTATCCCTATTTTATCAATTAGTATTCGAAAACACCATGATTATTTTATATCCGCCTGACTGAGATTTGCAGGGTGACCATAGCTTGCTTCATACCAACAATCTCCGTGGGATTCGACCCTTACTCACGTAAGGTATTACTTGGACGACCCAGTGCACTTGCTGGTTAGTTGTATCGAAGTTGTGACAATTATGAATTAAGACCAAAGCACCAAGCTTTGGAGCCATTACCAGGGATTGTTCGAGCCTGGACATCACAATTTCGTGCACCAAGTTTTTGGCACCGTTGCCGGGGATTGTTTGAGTTTGGACAACTGACGGTTCATCTTGTTGCTCAGATTAGGTAATTTTCTTTTTGTTTTCTTTTCAAAAATATTTTCAAAAATCTCTCTTTTGTTTTCGAAAAATATAAAAATTGTTTTCAAAAATAAATTATTCTATGGTTTCAGAATTTTTAAGAATGAATTCTAGTGTTTCATGAAGCATGTTGAAGCCTGGCTGGCTGTAAAGCCATGTCTAAATTCTTTTGGACTGAGGCTTCAACTAATCACTTCAATGCATGTAATTCCATATATCACATGCTAAAGCTTGGCTGGCCATTGGCCATGTCTAGTGTTTTGGACTGGAGCTTTCATTGAAAGCTTGGCTGGCTAGTGAGCCATGTCTAATTCCTGGACTGAAGCTTTAGACTAACATGGCAAGATTCCTGGAATTCATATTAAAAATTTTGGAATCCTTATTTTCCTTTTTCAAATCAATTTTCGAAAAAATAAAAAAAAATTAGAAAATCATAAAAATTAAAAATATTTTCTGTTTTCTTGTTTGAGTCTTGAGTCACATTATAAGTTTGGTGTCACTTGCTTATGCATCCTGCATTTTTTCGAAAATATCATGCATTCATAGTGTTCTTCATGATCTTCAAGTTGTTCTTGGTAAGTCTTCTTGTTTGATCTTGATAATTTTTTGTTTTGTGTCTTTTCATGTTTATCATATGCATTCTTGAATTCTTAGTGTCTAAGCATTAAAGAATTCTAAGTTTGGTGTCTTGCATGTTTTCTTTGCATTAAAAATTTTTCAAAAATATGTTCTTGATGTTCATCATGACATTCATAGTGTTCTTGGTGTTCATCTTGACATTCATAGCATTCTTGCATGCATTCATTGTTTTGATCTAAAAATTTCATGCATTGCATCATTTTTCTTGTTTTTCCCTTGCATCATAAAAATTCAAAAAAAAAAATATCTTTCCCTTTTTCTCTCATCAAATTCGAAAATTTGAGTTGACTTTTTCAAAAATTTTTAAAATCAAATTGTTTCTCATGAGTCAAATCAAATTTTCAATTTGAAAATCTTATCTTTTTCAAAATCTTTTTCAAAAATCAAATCTTTTTCAAAATTCTTAGTTATTTTCGAAAATTTCAAAAATATTTTTCAAAAATCTTTTTCTTATTTTATATCATAATTTTCGAAAATAACATAATCAATTAATGTTTTGATTCAAAAATTTGAAGTTTGTTACTTGCTTGTTAAGAAAGATTCAAACTTTAAGTTCTAGAATCATATCTTGTGATTTCTTATGAATCAAGTCATTAATTGTGATTTTAAAAATCAAATCTTTTTCAAAAACTAATTTCTATCATATCTTTTCAAAAAAATATCTTCTTATCTTATCTTTTTCAAAATTTGATTTCAAAATATATTCTCTAACTTCCCAACTTCTTATCTTTTCAAATTTGTTTCAACTAATTAACTAACTTTTTGTTTATTTCTTAACTTTTTCAAAACTACCTAACTAATTCTCTCTCTCTAATTTTCGAAAATATCTTCCCTCTTTTTCAAAAATTTCTTTTTTATTAACTAATTATTTTTATTTTTTATTTAAAAAAAAAAATTTCGAAAAAAATTACTAACCTTTTTCAAAAACTATTTTCAAAAATCACTAACTCTTTTTCAAAAATTGTTTTCGAAAATTCACTTCCCCCTCTCATCTTCTTCTATTTGTTTATTGATAGACTAACATCTTTCCTTCAACTCTCCAAAAATCCGAACCCCCTCTCTCTCTGAGTTCAGATTTTCTTCCCTTCTTTTCTTCTACTAACACAAGGATCCCTATACTGTGGTATAAAGGATCCATATTATTATTACTATTTTTTCTGTGCCATCTTCTTTGTCATATGAGCAGGAGCAAGGACAAGAACATTCTTGTTAAAGCAGATCCAGAACCTGAAAGGACTCTGAAGAAAAAAAATTAAGAGAAGCTAAAATACAACAATCCAGAGATAACCTTTCAGAAATTTTCGAACAGGAAAAGGAGATGGCAGCCGAAAATAATAATAATGTAAGGAAGATGCTTGGTGACTTCACTGCACCTAATTCCAATTTACATGGAAGAAGCATCTCCATTCCTGCCATTGGAGCAAACAACTTTGAGCTGAAACCTCAATTAGTTTCTCTGATGCAGCAGAACTGCAAGTTTCATGGACTTCCATCTGAAGATCCCTTTCAGTTCTTAACTGAATTCTTGCAGATATGTGATACTGTTAAGACTAATGGAGTAGATCCTGAAGTCTACAGGCTCATGCTTTTCCCTTTTGCTGTAAGAGACAGAGCTAGATTATGGTTGGATTCTCAACCCAAAGACAGCCTGAACTCTTGGGATAAGCTGGTCACGGCTTTCTTAGCCAAGTACTTTCCTCCTCAAAAGCTGAGCAAGCTTAGAGCTGATGTTCAAACCTTCAGATAGAAAGAAGGTGAATCCCTCTATGAAGCTTGGGAAAGATACAAACAGTTGACCAAAAAGTGTCCTTCTGACATGCTTTCAGAATGGACCATCCTGGATATATTCTATGATGGTTTATCTGAGCTATCAAAGATGTCACTGGACACTTCTGCAGGTGGATCCATTCACCTAAAGAAAACGCCTGCAGAAGCTCAAGAACTCATTGACATGGTTGCTAATAACCAGTTCATGTACTCTTCTGAAAAGAATCCTGTGAGTAATGGGAAGCCTATGAAGAAGGGAGTTCTTGAAGTTAATACTCTGAATGCCATATTGGCTCAGAATAAAATATTGACTCAGCAAGTCAATATGATCTCTCAGAGTCTGCATGGAATGCAAGCTGCATCCAACAGTACTCAAGAGGCTTCTTATGCAGAAGAAGCTTATGATCCTGAGAACCCTGCAATAGCAGAGGTAAATTACTTAGGTGAACCTTATGGAAACACCTATAACTCAACATGGAGAAATCATCCAAATTTCTCATGGAAGGATCAAAAGCCCCAACAAGGCTTTAATAATGGTGGAAGAAACAGGTTTAGCAACAGCAAGCCTTTTCCATCATCAACTCAGCAACAGACAGAGAACTATGAACAAAATGCTTCTAATTTAGCAAATCTAGTCTCTGATCTATCTAAGGCCACTGTAAGTTTCATGAATGAAACAAGGCCTTCCATTAGAAATCTGGAAGCACAAGTGGGCCAGCTGAGTAAAAGGATCACTGAAATCCCTCCTAGTACTCTCCCAAGCAATACAAAAGAGAATCCAAAAGGAGAGTGCAAGGCCATTGACATAAGCGCCATGGCCGAACCCAATGAGGGAGAGGAGGACGTGAATCCCAAGGAGGAAGACCTCCTGGGACGTCCAGTGATCAATAAGGAGCTTCCCTCTGAGGAACCAAAGGAATCTGAGACTCATCTAGAGACCATAGAGATTCCATCAACCCTCCTTATGCCCTTCATGAGCTCTGATGAGTATTCCTCTTCTGAAGAGAATGAGGATGTTACTAAAGAGAAAACTGCCAAGTTTCTTGGTGCAATCATGAAGCTGAATGCCAAATTATTTGGCATTGATACTTGGGAAGTTGAACCTCCCTTGTTCATCAATGAACTAAGTGATCTGGATCAACTGACATTGCCTCAGAAGAGACAGGATCTTGGAAAGTTCATAATCCCTTGTACCATAGGCACCATGATCTTTAAGGCTCTGTGTGACCTTGGTTCAGGGATAAACCTCATGCCCCTCTCTGTGATAGAGAAACTGGGAATCTATGGGGTGCAAGCTGCTAAAATCTCATTAGAGATGGCAGACAGCTCAAGGAAACAGGCTTATGGACAAGTAGAGAACGTGTTAGTAAAGGTTGAAGGCCTTTACATACCTACTGATTTCATAATCCTGGATACTGGAAAGGAAGAGGATGAATCCATCATCCTAGGAAGACCTTTCCTAGCCACAGCAAGAGCTGTGATTGATGTTGACAGAGGTGAAATAGTCCTTCAATGGAATGAGAACTCCCTTGTATTCAAAACTCAAGGAGCTCCCTCTGCAACCAGGGAGAGGAAGCTTGAAAAGCTTCTCTCAAAGCAGAGTCAACCAGAGCCCCCACAGTCAAACTCTAAGTTTGGTGTTGGGAGGCCACAACCAAACTCTAAGTTTGGTGTTGAACTCCCATATCCAAACTCTAAGTTTGGTGTTGGAGAGTCTCAACAAAGCTCTGCACATCTGTGAGGCTCCATGAGAGCCCACTGTCAAGCTATTGACATTAAAGAAGCGCTTGTTGGGAGGCAACCCAATGTTTATCTAAATCTTATTTTTATTGTTTTTCATGTTTTCTTAGGTTCATGATCATGTGGAGTCACAAAATAAATATAAAAATTGAAAACGAAATCAAAAACAACAGAAGAAAAAATCACACCCTGGAGGAGCATCTGTCTGGCGTTCAGCGCCAGAACAGAGCATGGTTCTGGCGCTGAACGCCCAAAATGGGCAGCTTCTGGGCGCTGAACGCCAGAACAGGCATGGTTCTGGCGTTCAACGCCAGAAATGGCACACAGATGGGCGTTGAACGCCCAAAATGGCTACCAACCTGGCGCTGAACGCCCAGAGTTGGATACAAAGGCATTTTTACATGCCTAAGGGGTGCAGGGATGTAAATCCTTGAACACCTCAGGATCTGTGGACCCCACAGGATCCACTCAGGATCTGTGGACCCCACAGGATCCCCACCTACCTCCACTCACTTCTTCTCACCACTCTCTTTCACACAACCCCACAAACACTCTTCCCTAAAAACCCCTCACCAATCACCTCAATCTCTCTTCCCCACTAAACCTTCACCACTCACATCCATCTCCTCTTCCCCATAAACCTACCTCATAAACTCCACCTACCTTCAAAATTCAAAACCAATTTCCCACCCAAACCCACCCATATGGCCGAACCAATACCCCACCTCCCTACCCTATATAAAGCCCTCCATTCTTCTTCAAATTCACACAACACATACCTCTACACTCCTCTTGGCCGAAACCACAATTCCCTCTCCCTCTCCATATTTCTTCTTCTTCTTCTTCTTCTTCTATTCTTTTGTTTATTGCTCGAGGGCGAGCAATATTCTAAGTTTGGTGTGGTAAAAGCATAGCTTTTTTGTTTTTCCATTACCATTGATGGCACCCAAGACCGGAGAATCCTCTAGAAGAGGGAAAGGGAAGATAAAAGCTTCCACATCCGAGTCATGGGAGATGGAAAGATTCATCTCCAAAGCCCATCAAGACCACTTCTATGATGTTGTGGCCAAAAAGAAGGTGATCCCTGAGGTCCCTTTTAAACTCAAAAGAAATGAGTATCCGGAGATCCGACATGAAATTCAAAGAAGAGGTTGGGAAGTTCTAACAAATCCCATCCAACAAGTCGGCATCCTAATGGTTTAAGAGTTCTATGCCAATGCATGGATCACCAAGAACCATGATCAAAGTAAGAACCCGGATCCAAAGAACTATGTTACAATGGTTCAGGGGAAATACTTAGATTTTAGTCCGGAGAATGTGAGGTTGGCGTTCAACTTGCCATACATGGAAGAGAACGCACGCCCCTACACAAGGAGAGTCAACTTTGATCAAAGGTTGGACCAAGTCCTTATGGACATATGTGTAGAAGGAGCTCAATGGAAGATTGACTCCAAAGGCAAGCCGGTTCAACTAAGAAGATTGGACCTCAAGCCTATAGCTAGAGGATGGTTGGAGTTTATTCAATGCTCAATCATTCCCACTAGCAACCGGTCTGAAGTTACTATAGACCGGGCCATCATGATCCATAGCATCATGATTGGAGAAGAGGTGGAAGTTCATGAGATTATACCTCAAGAACTCTACAAGGTGGCTGACAAGTCCTCCACCATGGCAAGGTTAGCCTTTCCTCACCTCATTTGCCACCTATGCAATTCAGCTGGGATTGACATAGAGGGACATATCCTCATTAAAGAGGAAAAGCCCATCACTAACAAAAAGATGGAGCAAGCAAGAGAGCCCAGTCATGGAGCTCAAGAGGCGCAAGAAGCTCATCACCATGAGATTCCGGAAATGCCTCAAATGCACTTTCCTCCACAAAAATATTGGGAGCACATCAACACCTCCCTAGAAGAATTGAGTTCCAATATGGGACAACTAAGGGTGGAACATCAAGAGCACTCCATCATGCTGCATGAAATAAGAGAAGATCAAAAGGCAATGAGGGAGGAGCAAAAAAGACAAGGAAGAGACATAGAAGAGCTCAAGGACATCATTGGTTCCTCAAGAAGGAAACGCCACCATCACTAAGGTGGATTCATTCCTTGTTCTTGCTTTCTCTGTTTTTCGTTTTCTATATTATGTGCTTATCAATGTTTGTGCCTTTATTACATGATCATTAGTAGTTAGTAACTTTGTCTTAAAGTTATGAATGTCCTATGAATCCATCACCTCTCTTAAATAAAAACTGTTTTAATTCAAAAGAACAAGAAGTACATGAGTTTCGAATTTATCCTTGAACTTAGTTTAATTATATTGATGTGGTGACAATGCTTCTTGTTTTCTGAATGTATGCTTGAACAGTGCATATGTCTTTTGAAGTTGTTGTTTAAGAATGTTAAATATGTTGGCTCTTGAAAGAATGATGACTAGGAAACATGTTATTTGATAATCTGAAAAATCATAAAAATGATTCTTGAAGCAAGAAAAAGCAGCAAAGAACAAAGCTTGCAGAAAAAAAAAATAGGCGAAAAAAAAAATAGAAAGAAAAAGAAAAAGCAAGCAGAAAAAGCCAATAACCCTTAAAACCAAAAGGCAAGGGCAAATAAAAAGGATCCCAAGGCTTTGAGCATCAGTGGATAGGAGGGCCTAAAGGAATAAAATCCTGGTCTAAGCGGCCAAACTAAGCTGTCCCTAACCATGTGCTTGTGGCGTGTAGGTGTCAAGTGAAAACTTGAGACTGAGCGGTTAAAGTCAAGGTCCAAAGCAAAAAAAAAAAAAAAAAAAAAAGAGTGTGCTTAAGAATCCTGGACACCTCTAATTGGGGACTTTAGCAAAGCTAAGTCACAATCTGAAAAGGTTCACCCAATTATGTGTCTGTGGCATTTATGTATCCGGTGGTAATACTGGAAAACAAAGTGCTTAGGGCCACGGCCAAGACTCATAAAGAAGCTGTGTTCAAGAATCATCATACTGAACTAGGAGAATCAATAACACTATCTGAACTCTGAGTTCCTATAGAATCCAATCATTCTGAACCTCAATGGATAAAGTGAGATGCCAAAACTATTCAAGAGGCAAAAAGCTATAAGTCCCGCTCATATGATTGAAGCTCTGTTTCATTGATAGTTTGGAATTTGTAGTATATTCTCTTCTTTTTATCCTATTTGATTTTCAGTTGCTTGGGGACAAGCAACAATTTAAGTTTGGTGTTGTGATGAGCGGATAATTTATACGCTTTTTGGCATTGTTTTTAGTATGTTTTTAGCAGGATCTAGTTACTTTTAGGGATGTTTTCATTAGTTTTTATGTTAAATTCACATTTCTGGACTTTACTATAAGTTTGTGTGTTTTTCTGTGATTTCAGGTATTTTCTGGCTGAAATTGAGGGACTTGAGCAGAAATCAGATTCAGAGGTTGAAAAAGGACTGCTGATGCTGTTGGATTCTGAACTCCCTGCACTCAAAGTGGATTTTCTGGAGCTACAAAACTCGAAATGGCGCGCTTCCAATTGCGTTGGAAAGTAGACATCCAGGGCTTTCCAGCAATATATAATAGTCCATACTTTGGCCAAGAATTGACGACGTAAACTGGCGTTCAACGCCAGCCTTCTGCCCAAATCTGGCGTCCAGCGCCAGAAAAGGATCCAAAACCAGAGTTGAACGCCCAAACTGGCACAGAAACTGGCGTTCAACTCCACAAATGGCCTCTGCACGTGCTACACTTAAGCTCAGCCCAAACACACACCAAGTGGGCCCCGGAAGTGGATTTATGCATCAATTACTTACTCATGTAAACCCTAGTAGCTAGTTTATTATAAATAGGACCTTTTACTAGTCTTTTTGACCATCTTTGTATCCTGGATTGTATTTTGATCCTGTGATCTCGTTTAGGGGGCTGGCCATCTCGGCCATGCCTGGACCTTCACTTATGTATTTTCAACGGTAGAGTTTCTACACTCCATAGATTAAGGTGTGGAGCTCTGCTGTTCCTCAAAGATTAATGCAAAGTACTACTGTTTTCTATTCAATTCTTCTTATTTCGCTTCTAAGATATGCATTCGAACCCAAGAGCGTGATGAAGGTGATGATTATGTGTGACGCTCATCATCCTTCTCCCTTATGAACGCGTGCCTGACAAACACTTCTGTTCTACATGAATTAAGCTAGAATGAATATCTCTTAGATCTCATAACCAGAATCTTCGTGGCGTAAGCTAGAATGATGGCGGCATTCAAGAGAATCCGGAAGGTCTAAACCTTGTCTGTGGTATTCTGAGTAGGATTCAATGATTGAATGACTGTGACGAGCTTCAAACTCGCGAGTGCTGGGCGTTGGTGACAGACGCAAAAGGAGGGTGAATCCTATTCCAGCATGATCGAGAACTGACAGATGAATAGCCGTGCCGTGACAGGGTGCGTGAGCATATGATTCACTGAGAGGAGGGGATGTAGCCACTGACAACGGTGATGCCCTTGCATACAGCCAGCCATGGAAAGGAGTAAGACTGATTGGATGAAGATAGCAGGAAAGCAGAGGTTCAGAGGAACGAAAAGCATCTCCATTCGCTTATCTGAAATTCCTGCCAATGAATTTACATAAGTATCTCTATCCCTATTTTATCAATTAGTATTCGAAAACACCATGATTATTTTATATCCGCCTGACTGAGATTTGCAAGGTGACCATAGCTTGCTTCATACCAACAATCTCCGTGGGATTCGACCCTTACTCACGTAAGGTATTACTTGGACGACCCAGTGCACTTGCTGGTTAGTTGTATCGAAGTTGTGACAATTATGAATTAAGATCAAAGCACCAAGCTTTGGAGCCATTACCAGGGATTGTTCGAGCCTGGACATCACAATTTCGTGCACCAGTCCCCTCCACCGGGATTTCAGTTTCCCGGGGAATAGCCTGAGTCTATAGTTAAACAGCAGAACCTTCTATCCTGGTTCAAAGATTCTAGATGATAGCTTTCTATCATGCCACTTTTTTTATTTCTCTTTATAAAGCTTGGCATTTTCGAAAGCAGTGAATCTGAATTCTTCTAGCTCATTTAGCTGGAGCAATCTTTTTTCTCCTGCTAATTTGACATCAAAGTTTAGGAATCTGGTTGCCTAGTAGGCTTTATGTTCCAGTTCCACGGGCAGGTGACATGCCTTACCATACACAAGTTGGTATGGAGAGGTCCCTATAGGGGTCTTGAATGCTGTTCTGTAAGCCCACAGAGCATCATCCAAGCTCCGTGCCCAATCCTTTCTACGGGTACTTACTGTCTGTTCTAAGATTCTCTTTAATTCTCTGTTAGAGACTTCAGCTTGCCCATTAGTTTGTGGATGATATGGAGTAGCTACCTTGTGGTAAATCCCATACCGAACCATGGCAGAGTAAAGCAGTTTGTTGCAGAAGTGAGTGCCCCCATCACTGATCAGTACTCTAGGGACACCAAACCTGCTAAAGATATGTTTCTGGAGGAACTTCAGCACTGTTTTAGTATCATTGGTGGGTGTGGCAATGGCCTCAACCCATTTTGATACATAGTCAACTGCCACCAGAATATAAGTGTTTGAGAATGATGGTGGGAAAGGTCCCATGAAGTCAATTCCCCATACGTCAAACAACTCAATCTCCAAGATTCCTTGTTGAGGCATGGCGTAACCATGGGGCAGATTACCAGCTCTTTGGCAACTGTCACAGTTACGTACAAACTCTCGGGAATCTCTATAGATTGTGGGCCAATAGAAGCCACATTAGAGGACCTTGGTGGCTGTTCGCTCACCCCCGAAATGGCCTCCATATTGAGATCCATGGCAATGCCATAGGATCCTCTGCGCTTCTTCTCTAGGAACACACCTACGGATTATTCCGTCTGCACATCTCTTAAAGAGATAGGGTTCATCCCACAAGTAGTACTTTGCATCAGTGATTAATTTTTTCTTTTGTTGCCTGTTGTACTCCTTGGGTATGAACCTTGCAGCTTTATAGTTTGCAATATCGGCAAACCATGGTGTTTCCTGGATGGCAAATAAATGCTCATCCGGAAAAGTCTCAGAGATCACAAGAGAGGGGAGGGACGTCCCTTCTACTGGCTCTATCCGGGACAGATGATCAGCCACTTGGTTCTCTGTCCCTTTTCTGTCTCTTATTTCTATATCAAACTCTTGCAGAAGCAACACCCATCTGATGAGCCTGGGTTTTGAATCCTGCTTTGTGAGTAGATATTTAAGAGCAGCATGGTCAGTATACACAATCACTTTTGATCCTACTAAGTATGATCTGAACTTGTCAATGGCATAAACCACTGCAAGCAATTCTTTTTCTGTGGTTGTGTAATTTTTCTGGGCATCATTTAAAACGCGGCTAGCATAATAAATGACGTGCAGAAGCTTGTCATGCCTCTGTCCCAATACTGCACCAATGGCGTGATCACTGGCATCACACATTAGCTCAAATGGTAATGTCCAGTCTGGTGCAGAGATAACTGGTGCTGTGACCAACTTGGCTTTCAGCGTTTCAAACGCCTGCAGACACTCTGTGTCAAACACAAATGGCGTGTCAGCAGCTAGCAGATTGCTTAGAGGTTTTGCGATTTTTGAAAAATCCTTTATAAACCTCCTATAGAATCCTGCATGCCCAAGAAAGCTTCTGATTGCCTTAACATTGGCAGGTGGTGGTAATTTTTCAATTACCTCTATTTTTGCTTGATCCACCTCTATTCCCTTGTTTGAGATTTTATGCCCAAGGACAATCCCTTCAGTCACCATGAAGTGACATTTTTCCCAGTTTAAAACTAGGTTGGTCTCTTGGCATCTCTTCAGAACAAGTTTCAGGTGATCGAAACAGGAGCTGAATGAGTCTCCATATACTGAGAAGTCATCCATGAAGACTTCCAGAAATTTTTCCACCATATCAGAGAAAATAGAGAGCATGCATCTCTGGAAGGTTGCAGGCGCATTACACAGCCCAAATGGCATCCTTCTATAAGCAAACACTCCAGATGGACATGTGAATGCTGTTTTCTCTTGATCCTGGGGATCTACTGCAATCTGGTTATAGCCTGAGTAGCCATCCAAAAAGAAGTAGTAATCATGACCTGCCAGTCTTTCTAGCATCTGGTCTATGAATGGTAAAGGAAAATGATCCTTTCTGGTGGCTGTATTGAGCCTTCTGTAGTCAATACACATGCGCCACCCTGTAACTGTTCTTGTAGGAACCAGTTCATTTTTTTCATTATGAATCACTGTCATGCCTCCTTTTTTTGGGATGACTTGGACAGGGCTCACCCAGGGGCTATCAGAAATAGGATAAATAATCCCAGCCTCTAGTAATTTGGTGACCTCTTTCTGCACCACTTCCTTCATGGCTGGATTTAGCCGCCTCTGTGGCTGAACCATTGGTTTAGCATTATCGTCCAATAAGATTTTGTGCATGCATCTAGCTGGGCTTATGCCCTTAAGGTCACCTATGGACCACCCAAGAGCTGTCTTGTGTGTCCTTAGCACTTGATTAAGTACTTCCTCTTCCTGTGGATTTAAAGCAGAGCTTATGATCACTGGAAAAGTGTCACCTTCTCCCAGAAATACATATTTTAGGGATGGTGGTAATGGTTTGAGCTCGGGTTTAGGAGGTTTTTCCTCTTCCAGAGGAAATTTCAGAGGCTCTTTCATCTCCTCTGAATCCTCCAAATCAAGCTGAACATCTTTAAAGATGTCTTCCAACTCTGATTCGAGACTCTCATCCATGTTGATCTCTTCTACCAAAGAGTCAATAAGATCAACTTTCATACAGTCTTTTGATGTGTCTGGATGCTGCATGGCTTTGACAGCATTCAACTTAAACTCATCATCATTGACTCTCAGGGTTATTTCCCCCTGTTGGACGTCAATGAGGGATCGTCCAGTTGCTAGGAAGGGTCTTCCTAGAATGAGAGTAGCACTCTTGTGCTCCTCCATTTCCAGCACTACAAAGTCAGTGGCAAAGGCGAATGGCCCAACTCTGACGATCATGTCTTCGATCACATCTGATGGGTATTTAATGGAGCCATCAGCAAGTTGGAGACATATCCGGGTTGGTTTAAGTTCTTCAGTTAAACCAAGCTTTCTGATAGTGGATGCAGGTATTAGGTTGATGCTTGCCCCAAGATCACATAAAGCTGTCTTGGTGCAGTTACCTTCTAATGTGCATGGTATCAGAAAACTCCCAGGATCTTTAAGCTTTTCAGGAAAGCTTTTCAGAATGACTGCACTGCATTCTTTAGTGAGGAGAACTCTTTCAGTTTCTCTCCAATCCTTCTTATGACTCAAGATCTCTTTCATGAACTTGGCATAGGAAGGTATTTGCTCAAGTGCCTCTGCAAATGGAATCTTTATTTCAAGAGTCCTGATATAATATGCAAAGCGAGCAAATTGTTTATCCTGCTCCTCTTTCCGGAGTTTTTGAGGATAAGGTATATTGGCTTTATATTCCTCAACCTTAGTTGCTGTAGGTTTATTGCCTATAGAAGTGGTTGAAGAAGCCTTTTTAGAGGGGTTGTCATCAGCACTTGTGTGTGTCTGATCCCTCACTGGCGATGGAGTGCCAGAGTTAGAAGCTGGAGTGACATTAGACGCCCACTCCTTGTCTGTTCCTGGCGCCTGAACGCCAGAACTGTGCCCCTTTTGGGCGTTCAACGCCAGATCCTACCCATTTTGGGCGTTCAACGCCAGATCCTTGCTTGTTTCTGGCGTTGAACGCCAGTCCTTATTTGTTACTGGCGTTGAACGCCAGTCTTGGGCATGATCTGGGCGTTCAGCGCCAGAATTACTTTTCCCTTGGCTCTAACTATCCTCAGGTGAATTTTGGGTGGTTTGCTCATTCCTTAGCTCTTTGCTGCCTTGAGGTAGGGTATTTAATGTTTTTCCACTTCTTAATTGAACTGCTTGGCATTCTTCTATTATTTGTTTTAACAGCTGCTGCTTTGTTTGATTTAATTGTACTTCCATGTTTATATTAGCCATCCTTGTCTCTTATAGTTTATCCTTGAATTCAGCTAACTGCTTTGTTAGAAAATCCAATTGCTGATTGAATTCAGTAGCTTGCTCTGCAGGACTGAGTTCAGCAGTCACTGTTTTAGCCTCTTCTTTCATGGAAGGGTCACTGCTTAAGTACAGATGCTGATTTCTAGCAACTGTATCAATGAGCTCTTGAGCTTCTTCAATTGTCTTTCTCATATGGATAGATCCACCAGCTGAGCAATCTAAAGAGATCTGAGCTCTTTCTGTAAGCCCATAATAGAAGATGTCTAACTGAACCCACTCTGAAAACATTTCAGAGGGGCATTTGCGTAGCATCTCTCTGTATCTCTCCCAGGCATCATAAAGAGATTCATTATCTCCTTGTTTAAAGCCTTGGATGTCCAGCCTTAGCTGTGTCATCCGTTTTGGAGGAAAGTATTGATTCAGGAATTTTTCTGTCAGCTGTTTCCATGTCCTTATGCTAGCCTTAGGTTGGTTATTTAACCACCTCTTGGCTTGGTCTTTTACAGCAAATGGAAACAGTAATAGTCTGTAAACATCCTGATCTACCTCCTTATCATGTATTGTGTCAGCAATTTGTAAAAACTGTGCCAGAAACTCTGTAGGTTCTTTCTGTGGAAGACCAGAATACTGGCAGCTTTGCTGCACCATGATAATGAGCTGAGGATTCAACTCAAAGCTACTGACTCCAATGGAGGGTATGCAGATACTACTCCCATATGAAGCAGTAGAGGGGTTAGCATATGACCCCAGAGTCCTCCTGGACTGTTCATTTCCACTTAGATCCATGATGGAGAAAGGGAGATGATGTAAAGTAAAAAAAAAATTTATTTTTATTTATTTATTTATTTCGAAAATGAAATAAATTAAAATAAAATAAATAAAAATGATTGAAAATTTTCAAAAAATTTGATGAGGGAGAAGTGGTTAGGAAGTTTTGAAAAGGATATGATGATTTTTGAAAAAGGTTTTAAATTTTTTTTTAAATAAAAATCTGAATTTTAAAGGTGAATTTCAAAAATTTGCTTTAAAAGAGAGAGAAAAGATATTTTTGAAATTAAAGAGGAGAGAGAAAAACAATAAGATAGCACAAGATTTAAAATTTTTAGATCTAATGCTCCTTGTTTTTTTTTGAAAATTTTGGATGGAAAACACCAAGGAACACCAAACATAAAAATTTTAAGATCGAGAGACAAGGAAAACTCAAGAACACTTTGAAGACTCACAAGAACACCAAACTTAAAAGTTTTTAGAAAACCAAACTAAAATTTTCGAAAAACATAGAAAAATCAACCAGAAAACACCAAACTTAAAGTTTGGCACAGGATTTAATAGAAAAATTATTTTTGAAAAAGATTTAAAAAAAGAAAATAAGGATTCTAAAATTTTTAACACGACAATAACAAGAGATTCTAAACTAAAAAGGGAAATTTTTCCTAATCTAAGCAACAAAATAAATCGTTAGTTGTCCAAACACGAACAATCCCCGGCAACGGCGCCAAAAACTTGGTGCACGAATTGTGAATCACACTTTTCACACTCGTACCACTAACCAGCAAGTGCACTGGGTCGTCCAAGTAATACCTTACGTGAGTAAGGGTCGAATCCCACGGAGATTGTTGGTTTGAAGCAATCTCTGGTTATCTTGCAATTCTTAGTCAGGAAGTCAATTATATTTATCAGTTGAATTGCGAATAAACAAGAGAGCATGGATTAAAGGTTACTTGTTATGCAATAATGGAGAATATGTTGGGGTTTTGGAGATGCTTTGTCTTCAGAATCTCTGCTTTCCTCTGTCTTCTGATTCACGCACGCACGTCCTCCTATGGCAAGCTGTATGTAGGTGGATCACCGTTGTCAATAGCTACCATCCATCTTTCCAGTGAAAAGGGTCCAGGTGCGCTGTCACCGCACGGCTAATCATCTGCAGGTTCTCAGTCATACCGGAATAGGAATTACTATCCTTTTGCGTCTGTCACTACGCCCGGCACTCGTGAGTTTGAAGTTCGTCACAGCCATCCAATCCCAGAATCCTACTCGGAATACCACAGACAAGGTTTAGACTTTTCGGATTCTCATGAATGCCGCCATCAATCTAGCTTATACCACGGAGATTCTGATTAAGGAATCTAAGAGATATTCATTCAATCTGATGTAGAACGGAGGTGATTGTCAGACACACGTTCATGTATTGAGGAAGGTGATGAGTGTCACTGATCATCACCATCTCCATAGTTAGGCGCGAATGGATATCTTAGATAGGAACACGCATGTTTGAATGGAAAACAGAAGTACTTGCATTAATTCATCGAGACACAGCAGAGCTCCTCACCCCCAACAATGGAGTTTAGAGACTCATGCCGTCAAAGAGTACAAAGTTTAGGTCTAAAATGTCATGAGATACAAAATAACTCTCTAAAAGTTGTTTAAATACTAAACTAGTAACCTAGGTTTACAGAAAATGAGTAAACTATAACAGATAGTGCAGAAATCCACTTCTGGGGCCCACTTGGTGTGTACTGGGGCTGATTTGGGCGTTCAACGCCAGCTTTGGATCCTTTTCTGGCGTTGAACTCTAACTTGCAACTTGTTTCTGGCGCTGGACGCCAGAATTGGGCAGAGAGCTGGCGTTGAACGCCAGTTTACGTCATCTATCCTTGAGCAAAGTATGGACTATTATATATTGCTGGAAAGCCCTGGATGTCTACATTCTAACGCAATTAGAAGCACACCATTTGGAGTCCTGTAGCTCCAGAAAATCTATTTTGAGTGCAGGGAGGTCAGAATCCAACAACATCAGCAGTCCTTTTTCAGCCTGAATCAGATTTTTGCTCAGCTCCCTCAATTTCAGCCAGAAAATACCTGAAATTACAGAAAAACACACAAACTCATAGTAAAGTCCAGAAATATGAATTTTGCCTAGAAACTAATGAAAATAAACTAAAAACCAACTAAAATATACTAAAATCTATATGAAATTAACCCCAAAAAGCGTATAAAATATCCGCTCATCACCAGTCTGCTGCCCCTTTCTGGCATTTAACGCCAGCCAGCCACCCTTTTCTGGCGTTTAACACTAGCCAGACGCCAGACACCCTTTTCTGGTGTTAAATGCCCAGAATGATGCCCATTCTGGCGTTTAACGCCCAAAATGCTGCCAGACTGGGCGTTAAATGCCCATTCTGCTATCCTTACTGGCGTTTAAACGCCAGTAAGCCTATCTTCCAGGGTGTGCTATTTTTGATGTTGTTTTTTATTTTGCTTTAATTCTGTAGTTGTTTTTGTGACTTCACATGATCATCAACCTAAAGAAAACATAATTTGACAATGAAAAATAAATAAATATAATAAAATTGGGTTGCCTCCCAATAAGTGCTTCTTTAATGTCAATAGCTTGACAGTGAGCTCTTAGAGAGCCTCACAGAGACTCAGAGCTTAATGGTGGCCTCCCAACACCAAACTTAGAAGTTGAGTGTGGGGGCTCTGTTTGACTCTGTATTGAGAGAAGCTTTTCATGCTTCCTCTCCATGGTTACAGATGGAGATCCTTGAGCTTTAAACACAAGGTAGTCCTCATTCAATTGAAGGACTAACTCTCCTCTATCCACATCAATCACAGCTTTTGCTGTGGCTAGTAAGGGTCTTCCAAGGATGATGGATTCATCTTCATCCTTCCCAGTGTCTAGGATTATGAAATCAGCAGGGATGTACAGGCCTTCAATCTTCACCAATACATCCTCTACAAGTCCATAAGCTTATTTCCTTGATTTGTCTGCCAATTCTAATGAGAATCTTGCAGCTTGTACCTCAAAGATCCCTAGTTTCTCCATTACAGAGAGTGGCAAGAGGTTTATTCCTGACCCTAAGTCACACAGAGCCTTCTCAAAGGTCATAGTGGCTTTGGTACAGGGTATTAAGAACTTTTCAGGATCCTGTTTCTTCTGAGGTAATTTCAGTTGAGACAGATCATTTAGTTCATTGATGAGCAATGGAGGTTCATCCTTCCAAGTCTCATTACCAAATAGCTTGGCATTCAGCTTTATGATTGCTCCTAGATATTGAGCAACTTGCTCTTCAACAATATCTTCATCCTCTTCAGAGGAAGAATACTCATCAGAGCTCATGAATAGCAACAGTAAGTTTAGTGGAATCTCTATGGTCTCTATATGAGCCTCAGATTCCTTTGGTTCCTCATTAGGGAACTCCTTAGTGGCCAGTGGACATCCATTTAGGTCTTCTTCACTGGAAATCACTTCCTTTCCCTCCTCTACAGGTTTGGCCATGTTGGGTATATTGATGGCCTTGCACTCTCTTTTTGGATTCTCTTCTGTATTGCTTGGGAGAGTACTTGGAGGGAGTTCAGTAACTCTTTTACTCAGCTGACCCACTTGTGCCTCCAAATTTCTAATGGAGGACCTTGTTTCAGTCATGAAACTGTGAGTGGTCTTAGATAGATCAGAGATTATGGTTACTAAGTTAGAGAGGCTCTGCTTAGAATTCTCTGTCTATTGCTGAGAAGATGATGGAAAAGGTTTACTATTGCCAAACCTGTTTCTCCCACCATTATTATTATTGAAGCCTTGTTGAGGCTTCTGTTGATCCTTCCATGAGAGATTAGGATGATTCCTCCATGAAGGATTATAAGTGTTTCCATAGGATTCTCCCATGTAATTCACTTCTTCCATTCCATGATTCTCAGGGTCATAAGCTTCTCCTTCAGAGGAGGCTTCCTTAGTACTGTCGGATGCAGCTTGCATTCCAGTCAGACTCTGAGAAATCATATTGACTTACTGAGTCAATATTTTATTTTGAGCCAATATTGCATTTAGGGTATCAATCTCCGGAACTCCTTTCTTTTGAGTCATCCCATTATTCACAGAATTTCTTCAGAAGTGTACATGAACTGGTTATTTGCAACCATTTCAATGAGTTCCTCGGCTTCTTCAGGCGTCTTCTTCAGATGAAGAGATCCATCAGCAGAATGGTCCAATGACATCTTGGACAATTCAGACAGACCATCATAGAATATACATAAGATGCTCTATTCTGAAAGCATGTCAGAAGGACACCTTCTGATCAATTGCTTGTATCTTTTCCAAGCTTCATAGAGGGATTCACCTTCCTTCTGTCTGAAGGTTTGGATTTCCACTCTAAGCTTACTCATCTTTTGAGGTGAAAAAAATTTGGCCAAGAAAGCATTGACCAACTTTTCCCAAGAGTTCAGGCTTTATTTAGGTTGTGAGTCCAACCATGTCTTAGCTCTGTCTCTTACAGCAAAAGGGAAAAGCATAAGTCTGTAGACCTCAGGATTAACCCCAGTGGTCTTAACAGTGTCACAGATTTGCAAGAACTCAGCTAAGAACTGATGAGGATCTTCTAATGGAAGTCCATGAAACTTGCAATTATGCTGCATTAGAGAAACTAATTGAGGCTTAAGCTCAAAATTGTTTCCTCCAATTGCAGGAATTGAGATGCTTCTTCCATAGAAGTCAGAAGATGGTGCAACAAAGTCACCAAGCATCTTTCTTGCATCTCCACCATTGTTATTGGGTTCGGCCATGTCTTCTTCTTTTTCGAAAATTTCTGTAAGGTCCTCTCCAGAGTGTTGTGCTTTAGCTTCTCTTAGCTTCCTCTTTAGAGTCCTTTCAGGTTCAGGACAGCTTCAACAAGAATGTCCTTATCCTTGTTCCTGCTCATATGAAAAAGAAGAGAACAGAAAAGAAGAGGAATCCTCTATATCACAGTATAGAGATTCCTTTATGTGAGTAGAAGAATAGAAGAATGAGGTAGAGAGAGAATAATAAAAATTCGAACAAAGAGAGAGGGAGGGGGTTCAAATTTAAAAAAAAAGAAGTGTTAATAAATAAATAAAATAAATAGAAAGAGATGAGAGAGAGAAGAAATTTGAATTTTTAAATATAAGAAAATAAAACTATTTTTGTTTTTATTTTAATTAAAAGTTAGAATTTGAATTATTAAAAGAAATAAAATAAATTAGAATTTAAAACAATTAGTTAATAAAAAAGACTTCTGAAAAAGATGTTAGTTAATTTTTGAAAATTAGAGAGAGAGAAAAGTAGTTAGGTGGTTTGAAAAAGATAAGAAATAGTAAACTTTTAAAATCAAACAAAAAAAATCAAGTGGTTCATTGAAAAAGATTTGAAAATCAATTTTTAAAAGATAAGAAGTTAGAAAAGATTTTGAAATTAAATTTTGAAAAAGATATGATTGAAATTTATTTTGAGAAAGATTTCAAAAGAAATTAAAAAGATTTTATTTTTGAAATTAAAGTTGATGATTTGACTAACAACAAACTAAAAGATATGATTCTTAGAATTTAAAGATTGAACCTTTCTTAAAAGGCAAGTAACAACTTGAAATTTTTAACTCAAAACATTAAATGTTAGCTGATGAGCGGATAATTTATACGCTTTTTGGCATTATTTTTAGTATATTTTTAGTAGGATCTAGTTACTTTTAGGGATGTTTTTATTAGTTTTTATGTTAAATTCACATTTCTGGACTTTACTATGAGTTTGTGTGTTTTTTCTGTGATTTCAGGTATTTTCTGGCTGAAATTGAGGGACTTGAGCAAAAATCAGATTCAGAGGTTGAAGAAGGACTGCTGATGCTGTTGGATTCTGACCTCCCTGTACTCAAATTGGATTTTCTGGAACTATAGAACTTAAAATGGCGCGCTTCCAATTGTGTTGGAAAGTAGACATCCAGAGCTTTCCAGCAATATATAATAGTCCATACTTTGGCCGAGTTTAGACGACGCAAAAGGGCGTTGAACGCCAGTTCTACGCTGCAGTCTGGAGTTAAACGCCAGAAACACGTCACGAACCAGAGTTGAACGCCAAAAACACGTTACAACTTGGCGTTCAACTCCAGAAGAAGCCTCTACACGTGCAACATTAAAGCTCAGCCCAAGCACACACCAAGTGGGCCCCGGAAGTGGATTTATGCATCAATTACTTACTTCTGTAAACCCTAGTAGCTAGTTTAGTATAAATAGAACTTTTTACTATTGTATTAGACATCCTGGATTGTATTTTTAATCCTGTGATCACGTTTTAGGGGCTGGCCTCTCGGCCATGCCTGAACCTTTCACTTATGTATTTTCAACGGTAGAGTTTCTACACTCCATAGATTAAGGTGTGGAGCTCTGCTATTTCTCATGAATTAATGCAAAGTACTACTGTTTCTCTATTCAATTCAACTTATTCCGCTTCTAAGATATTCATTCGCACTTCAATATGAATGTGATGAACGTGACAATCATCATCATTCCCTTACGAACGCGTGCCTGACAACCACTTCCGTTCCACCTTAGATTGAATGAATATCTCTTGGATCTCTTAATCAGAATCTTCGTGGTATAAGCTAGATTGATGGCGGCATTCATGAGAGTCCGGAAAGTCTAAACCTTGTCTATGGTATTCCGAGTAGGATTCAAGGATTGAATGACTGTGACGAACTTCAAACTCGTGAGTGCTGGGCGTAGTGACAGACGCAAAAGGAGGGTGAATCCTATTCCAGTATGATCGAGAACCTTAGATGATTAGCCGTGCTGTGACAGAGCATTTGGACCTTTTTCACAAGAGGATGTGATGTAGCCATTGACAACGGTGATGGCCTTACATAAAGCTTGCCATGGAAAGGAGTAATACTGATTGGATGAAGACAGCAGGAAAGCAGCGGTTTAGAGGAACGAACGCATCTCTATACGCTTATCTGAAATTCTCACCAATGAATTACATTAGTATTTCTATCTTATTTTCTGTTTATTTATTATTAATATTCGAAAACTCCATAACTATTTGATATCCGCCTGACTGAGATTTACAAGGTGACCATAGTTTGCTTCATACCAACAATCTCCGTGGGATCGACCCTTACTCACGTAAGGTTTTATTATTTGGACGACCCAGTGTACTTACTGGTTAGTTGTGCGAAGTTGTGAAGTTATGTTTGGACCATGGTATTGTGCACCAGTTTTGGCGCCATTGCCAGGGAGAGAACGAGCAACAAATTTTACAACCTCGGAGTAACAATTTCGCATACTAAGTTTTTGGCGCCGTTGCCGGGGATTGTTCGAGTTTGGACAACTGACGGTTCATCTTGTTGCTCAGATTAGGTAATTTTCTTTTTGTTTTATTTTCAAAAAAATTTTTTCAAAAAAAAAAATCTTTCAAAAATTTCTCATCTGTTTTCGAAAATTATTTCAGAATTTTTAAGAATGAATTCTAGAGTTTCATGAAAAATGTTGGAGCCTGGCTGGCTGTAAAGCCATGTCTAATTCTTTTGGATAGGGGCTTCCAACCATCAGCATAGAGGCAAGTTAAATTGATAACTAATGAGCAGTATATCTGAGTTACATCCTAAAGCTGGCTGGCTATTAAGCCATGCCCAACCCTTGGATTGGAGCTTTAGGCTAACATTGAAGGATTCCTGGAATTCTTATTAAAAATTTTGAATTTTTATTTTCTTTTTCCTATATGTTTTTTGAAAAAAAAATTAAAAGAAAATCCAAAAAAATTAGAAAATCATAAAAATAAAAAATATTTTGTGTTTTTTTTTTGTTTGAGTCTTGAGTCAATTTTTAAGTTTGGTGTCAATTGCATACTCATCTTGCATTTTTCGAAAATTGCATTCATGCATTGCATTCATCATGATCTTCAAGTTGTTCTTGATAAACCTTTTTGATTGATCTTCATATTTTATTGTTTTGTGTTGTATGGTGTTTTTCATATGCATTCTTGCATTCATAGTGTCTATACATGAAAAATTTCTAAGTTTGGTGTCTTGCATGTTTTCTTTTCTTGAAAATTTTTCAAAAATAAGTTCTTGAGGTTCATCATGATCTTCATAGTGTTCTTGGTGTTCATCTTGACATTCATAGCATTCTTGCATGCATTCATTGTTTTGATCCAAAATTTTCATGCATTGAGTCTCTTTCATGTTTTTCCCTTTCATCATTAAAAATTCAAAAATAAAAAAAAAAAATATATATATATATATCTTTCCTTTTTTCTCTCATAAATTTCAAAAATTTGGATTGACTTTTTCAAAACTTTTTAAAATTCAATTGTTTCTTATGAGTCAAATCAAATTTTCAATTTAAAAATCTTATCTTTTTCAAAATCTTTTTCAAAAATCAAATCTTTTTCATTTTTCTTACATATTTTCGAAAATCTTAAAAATATTTTTCAAAAAAATCTTTTTCTTATTTTTATATCATATTTTCGAAAATCACATCATCAATTAATGTTTTGATTCAAAAATTTCGAGTTTGTTACTTACTTGTTAAGAAAGATTCAAACTTTAAATTCTAGAATCATATCTTATGATTTCCTGTGAGTCAAGTCATTAATTATGATTTTAAAAATCAAATCTTTTTCAAAACTAATTCTAATCATATCTTCCTATCATATCTTTTTTTAAAATCTTATCTTTTTCAAAAATTTGATTTTCAAATATCTTTTCTAACTTCTTATCTTTTCAAAATTGATTTTCAAATCTTTTTCAACTAACTAATTGACTTTTTGTTTGTTTCTTATCTTTTTCAAAACTACTTAACTAACCCTCTCTCTAATTTTCGAAAATCTCTTCCCTCTTTTTCAAAAATTCTATTTAATTAACTAACTGTTTCAATTTTTAATTTTAATTTGATTTCATTCCTAATTTTTGAAAATCACTAACCCCTTTTCAAAATTTTATTTTCAAAAATCCTCCTTCTCTCTCATCTTCTTCTATTTATTTATTCATCTACTAACACTTCATCTCACCCAAATTCGAACCCCCTCTTCCATCTGTGTTCAAATTTTCTCTTCCCTTCTTTACATTACATTCTTTTCTTCTTCTACTCACACAGGGGAACCTCTATACTTGGGCAAAAAGGATCCCTATTATTATTATTTTTCTGTTTCCTCTTTTTCATATGAGCAGGAGCAAGGACAAGAACATTTTTGTTGAAGCAGACCCTGAACCTGAAAGGACTCTGAAAAGGAAACTAAGAGAAGCTAAAATACAACAATCCAGAGATAACCTTACAGAAATTTTTGAACAGGAAGAGGAGATGGCAGCCAAAAATAATAATAATGCAAGGAGGATGCTTGGTGACTTTACTGCACCTAATTCCAATTTACATGGAAGAAGCATCTCCATCCCTGCCATTGGAGCAAACAATTTTGAGCTGAAACCTTAATTAGTTTCTCTGATGCAACAAAACTGCAAGTTTCATGGCCTTCCATCTGAAGATCCCTTTCAGTTCTTAACTGAATTCTTGCAGATCTGTGATACTGTTAAGACTAATGGAGAAGATCCTGAAGTTTACAGGCTCATGCTTTTCCCTTTTGCTGTAAGAGACAGAGCTAGAATATGGTTGGATTCTCAACCTAAGGATAGCCTGAACTCTTGGGATAAGCTGGTCAAAGCTTTCTTAGCCAAGTTCTTTCCTCCTCAAAAGCTGAGTAAGCTTAGAGTGGATGTTCAAACCTTCAGACAGAAAGAAGGTGAATCCCTCTATGAAGCTTGGGAGAGATACAAGGAACTGACCAAAAAGTGTCCTTCTGACATGCTTTCAGAATGGACCATCTTGGATATATTCTATGATGGTCTGTCTGATTTAGCTAAGATGTCATTGGATACTTCTGCAGGTGGATCCATTCACCTAAAGAAAATGCCTGCAGAAGCTCAAGAACTCATTGATATGGTTGCTAACAACCAGTTCATGTACACCTCTGAGAGGAATCCTGTGAGTAATGGGACGCCTCAGAAGAAGGGAGTTCTTGAAATTGATACTCTGAATGCCAATATTGGCCCAGAATAAAATATTGACTCAGCAAGTCAATATGATTTCTCAGAGTCTGAATGGAATGCAAGCTGCATCCAACAGTACTCAAGAGGCATCTTCTGAAGAAGAAGCTTATGATCCTGAAAACCCTGCAATAGCAGAGGTAAATTATATGGGTGAACCTTATGGAAACACCTATAACCCCTCATGGAGAAATCACCCAAATCTCTCATGGAAGGATCAACAAAAGCCTCAACAAGGCTTTAATAATGGTGGAAGAAACAGGTTTAGCAATAGCAAGCCTTTTCCATCATCCACTCAGCAACAGACAGAGAATTCTGAGCAGAATCTATCTAGCTTAGCAAATTTAGTCTCTGATCTATCTAAGGCCACTGTGAGTTTCATGAATGAAACAAGGTCCTCCATTAGAAATTTGGAAGCACAAGTGGGCCAGCTGAGTAAAAGGATCACTGAAATCCCTCATAGTACTCTCCCAAGTAATACAGAAGAAAATTCAAAAGGAGAGTGCAAGGCCATTGATATAACCATCATGGCCGAATCCAAGGAAGAAGGGAAGGATGTGAATCCCAAGGAGGAAGACCCCCTGGGACGTCCAGTGATCAACAAGGAGTTTCCCTTTGAGGAACCAAAGGACTCTGAGGCTCATCTAGAGACCATAGAGATTCCATTGAACCTCCTTATGCCATTCATGAGTTCTGATGAATATTCTTCTTCTGAAGAGAATGAGGATGTCACTGAAGAACAAGTTGCCAAGTTCCTTGGTGCAATCATGAAGCTGAATGCCAATTTATTTGGTAATGAGACTTGGGGAGATGAACCTCCCCTGTTCACCAATGAACTAAACGCATTGGATCAACTGAGATTGCCTCAGAAGAAACAGGATCCTGGAAAGTTCCTAATACCTTGTACCATAGGCACCATGACCTTTGAGAAGGCTCTATGTGACCTTGGGTCAGGGATAAACCTCATGCCACTCTCTGTAATAGAGAAACTGGGAATCTTTGAGGTACAAGCTGCTAAAATCTCATTAGAGATGGCAGACAATTCCAGAAAACAGGCTTATGGACAAGTAGAGGATATGTTTGTAAAGGTTGAAGGCCTTTACATCCCTGCTGATTTCATAATCCTAGATACTGGGAAGGATGAGGATGAATCCATCATCCTTGGAAGACCCTTCCTAGCCACAGCAAGAGCTGTGATTGATGTTAACAGAGGTGAACTAGTCCTTCAGTTGAATGAGGACTCCCTTAAGTTTACAACTCAAGGTTATCCTTCTGTAAACATGGAAAAGAGGCGCAGTAAGCTTCTCCCACTGTAGAGTCAACCAGAGCCCCCACAGTCAAACTTTAAGTTTGGTGTTGGGAGGCCACAACCAAACTCTAAGTTTGGTGTTGAACTCCCATATCCAAACTCTAAGTTTGGTGTTGGGAAGTCTCAACAATGCTCTGAACATCTGTGAGGCTCCATGAGAGCCCACTGTCAAGCTATTGACATTAAAGAAACGCTTGTTGGGAGGCAACCCAATGTTTATTTAATTATATTTTTTATTAGTTATATGTCTTCATAGGTTCATGATCATGTGGAGTCACAAAATAAATAGAAAAATTAAAAACAGAATCAAAAATAGCAGAAGAAAAATCACACCCTAGAGGAAGGACTTAATGGCGTTTAAACGCCAATAAAGAGCATCTGGCTGGCGTTCAACGCCAGAACAGAGCATGGATCTGGCGCTGAACGCCAGAAACAAGCATAGAACTGGCGTTCAACGCCAGAAACATGCTGCATCTGGGCGTTCAACGCCCAGAACAAGCATCAGTTCGGCGTTTAAACGCCAGAATTGCATGCAAAGGCATTTTACATGCCTAATTGGTGCAGAAATGTAAATCCTTGACACCTCAAGATCTGTGGACCTCACAGGATCATCTCAGGATCTGTGGACCCCATAGGATTCCCACCTTCCCTCCTCATAATCCTAGATTCCTCCCTATCTTCTTCTTCTTCTACTATTCTTCTTCTTTTTCTCGAGGGCGAGCAACATTCTAAGTTTGGTGTGGTAAAAGCATAGCTATTTTTGCTTTTCCATAACCATTGATGGCACCTAAGGCCAGAGAAACCTCCAAAAAAAAGGAGAAAAAGAAGAGAAAAGGGAAGACAAAAGCTTCCATAGCTCAGTGGTAGAACATTTGACTGCAAATCAAGAGATCCCTGAGATACCTCAGGGGATACATTTTCCTCCACATAATTATTGGGAGCAACTGAGGATAGGAATACCAAAAATCACTAGGGAGGAGCAACAAAGACAAGGAAGAGACATAGAAGAGCTCAAGGACATCATTGGTTCCTCAAGAAGGAAACGCCACCATCACTAAGGTGGACTCATTCCTTGTTCTTAAATTCTCTGTTTTTCGTTTTCTTTATGTTAAGTGCTTATCCATGTTTGTGTCTTATTACATGATCATTAGTATTTAGTAACTTTGTCTTAAAGTTATGAATGTCCTATGAATCCATCACCTCTCTTAAATGAAAAATGTTTTAATTCAAAAGAACAAGAAGTACATGAGTTTCGAATTTATCCTTGAACTTAGTTTAATTATATTGATGTGGTGACATGATGCCAAGGCATCTTAGGCTAGTTTCACTAGCCTTTTTCTTTTATTTTTAGTTGTTTTATGCATTTTCTTGAGCCTTAAGTAATCATTTGGGCCAAATAGTCATGCTTGTCTTAAATCATTCAACATGAAGATTTTGATGCAAATTCCATGAGTTTTTAGTTATATTACTTGAATGCTATGAATGGAAGATTTCTCATGAAATTTTGCAAGACTTTGATGCAATTGTTTGGATGATTTCAGGGAAGAAGAGGCTAGGCAAGGAAGCAACAAAATCAATAAAGGAAGCTTGAATATCACATGTGGAGTTTAAGTTCCAGTTTAAGCTTAAACTGGAACTTAAACTACCAAGCCATATAATGCTGGAATTGAAGTTTAACCTCCAGTTTAACCTTAAACTGGAGGTTAAACGCCAGAATGAAAAGTCTCACCAAAGAAGCATTCCACGTTTAACCTCCAGTTTGACCTCAAACTGGAGGTTAAACGCCAGAATGATAATGCCACTCAGGGAGGAGTTCCACGTTTAACCTCCAGTTTAACCTTAAAATGGAGGTTAAACGCCAGAAATGGGAAGTGCACCAGGGAGCCATTTCCACGTTTAAGCTCCAGTTTGACCTCAAACTGGAGCTTAAACGTGTTCGACCAAGAACTTTCCTCCAGGGTTGCTTTCTCCATTTCCACGTTTAAGCTCCAGTTTGACCTCAAACTGGAGCTTAAACGTGTTCGACACCTCCAGGGCTACCCTTCTAAGCTTCCACGTTTAACCTCCAGTTTAACCTTAAACTGGAGGTTAAACGTGTTCGACCTCCAGGATGCCTCCTTCCATTTCCACGTTTAACCTCCAGTTTAACCTTAAACTGGAGGTTAAACGTGTTCGACCTCCAGGGCTACCTTTTCCATTTCCACGTTTACGCTTCAGTTTAACCTTAAACTGAAGCTTAAACGTGTTATATGGAACAGCTTGACCATGCCTTCTTCAAACATAAATAACTTGAGCTACAAAACTCCAAATGAGGTGATTCAAAATGCATTGGAAAGAAGACATCTAGAGCTTTCCAAGCATATATGGCATGCATGGTGGATACTAAAAATTGAGGGAGAAAACAGCCCCGTAATGTGCATAGAAGAGCATAGTACCAACATGCAATCAGGCCAGCTGACCTCTTCACCTTCCATGGAGTATAACTCGAGTTGTAGAACTTCAAATGATGCGCTTCCAGTTGCATTGGAAAGAAGACATCCAGAGCTTTCCAACGATGTATAGAAGTATGGGGTGGACAATGCAACGGAGCTCCCAAAATTGGCATTTTCGAGCACGTTTAAGTGACTTAAACGTTGGCTTAAACGCTGTCAAACCAACCAGCAACCTTGTCACCTTCAATCAAGCATAACTTGAGCTATAGAGATCCAATTGAGGTGCTTCCAGTTGCGTTAGAAAGCTGACATCCATAGCTTTCCAACGAGGTATAATAGTCTATATTTGGCATCAAATTGGCAAGGTTGACAAGAGAACAAAGTGACGACTCAAGAAAGGGGGGTGCAACGTTTGAGTGTAGTTTAATGGATCAATATCCTTTTTGGATCAATTATGTCACTCTACCCTTCAAGCAAGCAAGGCCCATCAACAGCACCAAATCAAGGCCACAAGAATCATCTAGAATAGTTATTTTCATTTGATTGTAATTTGCTTTGAATTTCATTTTCATTTTGTAATTTAGGGAGCCTATTTAAAGGCCTTAGTTTCTGCATTGGAAAAAAAACGGGGGAAAAAAGGGGAATCCAGCCCCTGAGGGGGAGAGAACTTTGGATCATTTTTCTTTTAGTTTTGTAATTGAATTCAGAGCTATGACTCACTAAACCCCTTTCATTGGGTTAGGGAGCTCTATTGTAATTCAATGAATCAATAATAGTTTTATCTTCTTCTTCAATCTTTTCTCTTGAATTTTGTTAGAAAGCTTCTCGATCTAATTCCATTGGGTAGTTGTCTTGGGAAAGAAACTACCCATAATTGGAATCCTTCGGAACCTTGGGAAAGGAATGGAGGATTCATGCTAGAGAAGCTTTCTCACAGTGAATTGGATTGGGGTTTGGATGGATATTGTGACATGTAATCCTACCAAATTGTGGTTCATGAAACTGTGTGGTATAATCAGTGATCGAGCATCATCTCTTCTTATGAACATTTAAACCAAGGGATTGGGAATTTGTTCATTTTTAGAGAGAATTGGTGAGCCAAGGGATTGGGATCCAATCATATAAGATTGCCAAGCAAAATTCAATGAATGCATTGATTGAGGAAGGAATAAAAATGTTTTGATTCGGAGATCTCAATATCTCCTAACACCCAATGAATTCCCCATTTCTGGTCTACCACTTTCTCTTTACATTCTGCAATTAAATTCATGCAATCACCCCCATCCCTTTTAATTTCAGCAATTTAGCTTCTCGCTCTTTAATTCATGCAATTTTACATTCCGCAATTCTCATCTAAATCTTGATTCCGCTCAACTAGAACACACTTCTAATCTGAATTGCTCACTCAACCAATCCTTGTGGGATTCGACCTCACTCTATTGTGAGTTTTTACTTGACGATAACCGGTGCACTTGCCGGAAGGAATTTTGCCGATCGTGCAATTTCCTAAATCGTAGCATAACAAGTTTATGCGCATCATGACAATGCTTCTTGTTTTCTGAATGAATGCTTGAACAGTGCATATGTCTTTTGAAGTTGTTGTTTTAGAATGTTAAATATGTTGGCTCTTGAAAGAATGATGACAAGGAGACATGTTATTTGATAATCTGAAAAATCATAAAAATGATTCTTGAAGCAAGAAAAAGCAGTAAATACAGAAAGCTTACAGAAAAAAAAAAAAGAAAAAAATGGCAAAAAAAAATAGAGAAAGAAAAAGCAAGCAGAAAAAGCCAAAAGCTCTTAAAACCAAGAGGCAAGAGCAAAAATCCAATAACCCTTAAAACCAAAAGGCAAGGGTAAATAAAAAGGATCCCAAGGTTTTGAGCATCAGTGGATAGGAGGGCCTAAAGGAATAAAATCCTGGCCTAAGCGGCTAAACCAAGCTGTCCCTAACCATGTGCTTGTGGCGTGAAGGTGTCAAGTGAAAACTTGAGACTGAGCGGTTAAAGTCAAGGTCCAAGGAAAAAGAAGAGTGTGCTTAAGAACCCTGGACACCTCTAATTGGGGACTTTAGCAAAGCTGAGTCACAATCTGAAAAGGTTCACCCAATTATGTGTCTGTGGCATTTATGTATCCAGTGGTAATACTGGAAAACAAAGTGCTTAGGGCCACGGCCAAGACTCATAAAGTAGCTGTGTTCAAGAATCAACATACTGAACTAGGAGAATCAATAACACTATCTGAACTCTGAGTTCCTATAGATGCCAATCATTCTGAACCTCAATGGATAAAGTGAGATGCCAAAACTATTCAAGAGGCAAAAAGCTACAAGTCCCGCTCATCTGATTGGAGCTATGTTTCATTGATAGTTTGGAATTTATAGTATATTCTCTTCTTTTTATCCTATTTGATTTTCAGTTGCTTGGGGACAAGCAACAATTTAAGTTTGGTGTTGTGATGAGCGGATAATTTATACGCTTTTTGGCATTGTTTTTAGTATGTTTTTAGTAGGATCTAGTTACTTTTAGGGATGTTTTTATTAGTTTTTATGTTAAATTCACATTTCTGGATTTTACTATGAGTTTGTGTGTTTTTCTGTGATTTCAGATAATTTCTGGCTGAAATTGAGGGACTTGAGCAAAAATCAGATTCAGAGGTTGAAGAAGGACTGCTGATGCTGTTGGATTCTGACCTCCCTGCACTCAAAGTGGATTTTCTGGAGCTACAGAACTCAAAATGGCGCGCTTTTAATTGTGTTGGAAAGTAGACATCCAGGGCTTTCCAGAAATATATAATAGTCCATACTTTGGCCGAGTTTAGATGACGCAAAAGGGCGTTGAACGCCAGTTTTACGATGCAGTCTGGAGTTAAACGCCAGAAATACGTCACGAACCAGAGTTGAACGCCAAAAACACGTTACAACTTGGCGTTCAACTCCAGATGAAGCCTCTACACGTGCAACATTAAAGCTCAGCCCAAGCACACACCAAGTGGGCCCCAGAAGTGGATTTATGCATCAATTACTCACTTCTGTAAACCCTAGTAGCTAGTTTAGTATAAATAGGACTTTTTACTATTGTATTAGACATCCTGGATTGTATTTTTAATCCTGTGATCACGTTTTAGGGGCTGGCCTCTCGGCCATGCCTGAACCTTTCACTTATGTATTTTCAACGGTAGAGTTTCTACACTCCATAGATTAAGGTGTGGAGCTCTGCTATTTCTCATGAATTAATGCAAAGTACTACTGTTTCTCTATTCAATTCAACTTATTCCGCTTCTAAGATATTCATTCGCACTTCAATATGAATGTGATGAACGTGACAATCATCATCATTCCCTTACGAACGCGTGCCTGACAACCACTTCCGTTCCACCTTAGATTGAATGAATATCTCTTGGATCTCTTAATCAGAATCTTCGTGGTATAAGCTAGATTGATGGCGGCATTCATGAGAGTCCGGAAAGTCTAAACCTTGTCTATGGTATTCCAAGTAGGATTCAAGGATTGAATGACTGTGACGAACTTCAAACTCGTGAGTGCTGGGCGTAGTGACAGACGCAAAAGGAGGGTGAATCCTATTCCAGTATGATCGAGAACCTCAGATGATTAGCCGTGCTGTGACAGAGCATCTGGACCTTTTTCACAAGAGGATGTGATGTAGCCATTGACAACGGTGATGGCCTTACATAAAGCTTTCCATGTAAAGGAGTAAGACTGATTGGATGAAGACAGCAGGAAAGCAGAGGTTCAGAGGAACGAACGCATCTCTATACGCTTATCTGAAATTCTCACCAATGAATTACATAAGTATTTCTATCTTATTTTCTGTTTATTTATTATTAATATTTGAAAACTCCATAGCTATTTGATATCCTCCTGACTGAGATTTACAAGGTGACCATAGCTTGCTTCATACCAATAATCTCCGTGGGATCGACCCTTACTCATGTAAGGTTTTATTACTTGGACGACCCAGTGCACTTGCTGGTTAGTTGTGCGAAGTTGTGAAGTTATGTTTGGACCATGGTATTGTGCACCAGTTTTGGCGCCATTGCCAGGGAGAGAACGAGCAACAAATTTTACAACATCAGAGTAACAATTTCGCATACCATTAGCAATTAATTTCAAAAATATGAGGTAAAAATAAGAAAAAGATTTTGAAACTTTCGAAAATATTAAGAAGGGAAATGAAAAGGATTTGATTTTTGAAAAAGATTTGAAAAGATAAAATTTTTAAATTGAAATTTTGACTTGACTAATAAGAAACAACTAAATTTTAAAACTTTTTAACCAAGTCAATCAAAATTTCGAAATTTATGAGAAGAATAAGGGAAAGATATTTTTTTTTGAATTTTTTTAATGAGGAGAGAGAAAAATAACTAAAAGACACAAGACATAAAAATTTAAGATCAAAACTAATAATGCATGCAAGAACACTTTGAATGTCAACATGAACACCAAGAACATATTTTTGAAAATTTTTAAGAAAAGAAAAACATGCAAGACACCAAACTTAAAAATTTTTAATGTTTAGACACTATGAATTCGAAAATGCTCAAGAAAAATAAGAAAAGACACAAAACAAGAAAATTTAAAGATCAAACAAAGAAAATCATCAAGAACAACTTGAAGATCAAGAAAGAACATAATGCATGATTTTTCAAAAATTAAAGAGAAATTAAAGCATGCAATTGACACCAAACTTAAAATTTGACACTAAACTCAAACAAGAAACACAAACTTTTTTGGTTTTTATGATTTTATTAAATTTTTTTGTATATTTTTCGAAAATTATTTTGGAAAAAGAAAATAAAGAAATTCAAAAATTTTTAATAAGAATTCCAGGATTCATGTAATGTTAGTCTAAAGCTCTAGTCCAAAAGAATTAGACATGGCCAGATGGCCAGCCAAGCTTTAGGATAACAAATACATACAACAATTCAATGAGTATGATAAGTTAAAACTTCGGTCCAAAAGATTAGACATGGCTTAATAGCCAGCCAAGCTTTAACATACCATCATGAAGCTCGAAGATGGAATTCATTTTTAAAAATTTTGATGAATTTTTCAAAAATTAAATATTTTATTAAAATTTTTTTTCTTTTTTTGAAAATAATAAATAAAAAGCTTAAACATAAAAAAAAATTACCCAATCTAAGCAACAAGATGAACCATCAGTTGTCTAAACTCGAACAATCCCCGGCAACGGCGCCAAAAACTTGGTAGTGGGAAATCGTGATTCACACTTTTCAAATCTCCGCACAACTAACCAGCAAGTGCATTGGGTCGTCCAAGTAATAAACCTTACGTGAGTAAGGGTCGATCTCACGAAGATTGTTGGCTTGAAGCAAGCTATGGTCATCCTTGAAAATCGGAGTCAAGCGGATTCAAATGGTTATAAGTATTGATAATTAAAATATAAATAAAACATAAAATAAAATAAAGTTACTTATGTAATTCATTGGTGGAAATTTCAGATAAGCATCTGGAGATGCTTTGTTGCTTCTGAACCTCTGCTTTCCTATTGCCTTCTTCCAACCATGCGTGCTCCCTTCCATGGCAAGCTGTAGGATCCTCTCAGTGAAAATGGTCCTCTACGGTTTCTGCACGGCTAATCAACTGTCAGATTTTTCGTCTCCGATGAAAAATACCAGGCACAGCTACCGCATGGCTAATCATCTGTCGGTTCCCACTAGCGTCGAAATAGGATCTATTGATCCTTTTGCACATTGTCAGTGCGCCCAACATTCACAGGTTTTAAGCTCTTCACAGTCATCCCTTCCCAGATCCTACTCTGAATACCACAGACAAGGTTTAGACTTTTCGGATCCCAAGAATGCTGCCAATGGTTCTAGCCTATACCACGAAGATACTAATCTCACGGACACGGTCCGTGTATTAGATATCCAAGAGTATATAATCCGGCTGTCATCCAATGACTATGTTGAACATCATGTAGACCGCTTGTGGTTGTCAGGCACGCGGATCTTGGCTAAGCAAGTAACGAATATAGTGGGTGATTGTCACGGGTTACCCCTTCATTCTGAATTAACTGAATTAAGTACAAGATTATATCTTGGAGAAGAAGTAGGCATGAATTGAAAGAAAAACAATAGTACTTGCATTAATTCATGAAGAACAGCAGAGCTCCACACCTTAATCTATGGGGTGTAGAAACTCCACTGTAGAAAATATATAAGTGAAAAAGGGTTAGGCATGGCCGAATGGCCTGCCTCCCAATGGAGGTTTCAAAGTGTCAAAGTTACATCTCTGATCCAAAGATGGTCAAAAAAGACAGATAAAAGTAGTTTTTATACTAAACTAGTAACTAGGGTTTACAGAAAATGAGTAACTAAGTGTAAATAGTGCAGAAATCCACTTTCGGGGCCCACTTGGTGTGTGCTTGGGCTGAGCATTGAAGCTTTTTCGTACTTAGGCTGTTCTTGGAGTTAAACGCTAGCTTTGGTGCCAGTTTGGGCATTTTACTCCAGAAAGTTTTAGGCTGACTTTGAACGCCAATTTGGGCCATTAAATCTCGGGCAAAGTTTGGACTATTATATATTGCTGGAAAGCTCAAGATGTCTACTTTTTAACGCAGTTGAGAGCGCGCCAATTGGACTTTTGTATCTCCAGAAAATCCACTTCAAGTACAGGAGGGTCAGAATCCAACAGCATCTGCTGTCCTTTTTCAGCCTCTGAATCAGATTTTTGTTCAGGTCCCTTAATTTCAGCCATAAAATACCTGAAATCACAAAAAATACACAAACTCATAGTAAAGTCCAGAAATGTAATTTTTGAATAAAAACTAATAAAAATATAATAAAAAGTAACTAAAACATACTAAAAACTATGTAAAAACAATGCCAAAAAGGGTATAAATTATCCGCTTATCAGAGAGCCTGAGCCTAAACAAAGGAAATAATCTATCACCAGTGTTTGAAGAAATAGGAATAGAATAAGGGAAAAATAAGAGATGAAACAGTAAAGAACGAACCATACACAATCAATTCCTATAGGGTGCAAAGATCAACCAAGCAAACCAAAATTGATATGAACATCAGGCAATAAATACCATGAGAATCCTTAAACACATGCAGTTTTGAAGATGATTTATGGCTGTCTCGATCCATTCCTTTCTTAGGCAAATTAGATACACTATCACTGCTAAATCATCCATCAGATGTTAGCATTGACCCCCCCAAATGAATTTCCTCCTCTTGAATAGTGTGTTATGCTATGATCTTTCAAATCTGTAACCAATCTTCCTCGTATGGTACAGTGGTTTAACTCCCTCTTCTTCAAATAATGTTACTTTTAGTCAAAATGAATTAACTAACTCATTGACATAATATACATCAGGTAATGACATATTTGACAGCGGATAATTTGTTAAAACCTTACCAGATCTAGAATACTCATAATCCTTCAACTTTGGTGCAGCCTTCTAGTATTTATAACCTAGCATCTTCCTCAATTTTTGGCGTGCAATGAGTTGAGGATACCTAAAAGCCTTTGGCTTAGTGCAAACTTTTTTGCATCTTAGCAGTTTTTTGTCATCATCTCTAAAACCTAACTTAATATCATTCCCATTCCTTGGAAAGGAAATGTTGGAAAATAATTTCCTACAATATGGACCATTAACATTATTTTTTGTGCCAATTAGTGCAAGAGAGTTAACATACAGTTCTCCTTTTCATATGACCATCTCTAAGTTTTCCCTATTTCAATTACATTATGAAAATAAACAGCTTTATTTTTAGTGATAAACCACAGATCAATATAGAATATCATATTGATAGCTAAGATATGGATTCAATCATAAGAATCTATTATCAATGTCAACTTAGAAAAGGTAAAAATGGATACCAAGATTAGATTGAATAGTAATGAAGAATTTTTCATGAGACTCGAGCTGAAGAAATTATATAGAAAGACAGAGATCAAGAAAGGCAGAGAATATTATCAGTCACTAAATTGGGGCAAAATTTCATCAGGCTAGGTGGTGGACGAGAGGAATTGTTGTCGGTAAGGAATTTCTCTTATAAAGAAGAAGAATTTCGTTGTAAGCATAGCTCCAAACCAACAAACAACTCTCACATCAAATTAAAATATGGTTTTGTCACAAAGAACAATCCCCAAATAAGAATTTACCGGAGTATTTCGGACTCCGGGTCGTCTCCCTAGGAACCAATGGAGTGCATGTATATTGACTATAGAGGGGGGAAAAAAGGTTTTTGTTTATGAGATGGCAAGAAAATAAGTAAATTGAGCGAGTAAGCAAAGAAAGCAATTTAAAGAACTCTTGGCTAAGAATTGGGTACTTAAGATCACAATCCTAGTTAATACCAACTATTGACAATTATGAGAGGCCAACCTATTAAGTCTACTTCTCGAAGCCTTAAGTACGTAACATTTACTCCTAGACTGGAAGTATGTCAAATAGGCCTAATCACATCCACCCATAAGTCCTAACCTCCCTACCAATTGGTTTAGTAGTGGATTAGCGTCAATGGGCTTCAAATTGATCACACAGGGTTCTCAAATTACCAATTCCATGGTATCCAAAACTCAAGATCACTTAAGTCCCTTGGCCTAGACCAAGAGTTGACAAAACTACTCAAGAACTGAAGAAAACATTTCATCAAACACCTAGAGTGCAATAAAAATTGATATCATAACTTGCAAGGATACTAAAATCTACCACTATTAATTGCAAGAAAAGTAAATTCATAACTCAAATCAACATCAATTAAAGAGACATCAACATTAAAATTGCATTAAATGTAAACAAATCCAACATAAGTGCATGAATGTAAAAGAGAGCATAAAAGTAAAATTAACACTACAAATCATGAGAATCAAGGAGTAGAAGTAAGAGATCATAAAAGAAATGAGATGAGAACATGTAATTAAACTTAAATCTAGAAGAGATTAACCTAACCTAATTCTAGAGAGAAGAGGGAGCTTCTCTCTCTAGAAACTAACCTACATAATGCTATACCTACAACTAATTTCTCCCCCTTGCTTGGACTTCAATTCTGCATGAAATACACTCAGAAACAAGTTGGATTGGGCTTGGGCACCTCAGAAATCGCCCCCAGTGTTTTGCCATTAAGTGGGCCAAGTACGAGTATTGGCGCGTGCGCGTACGCGTTGATTGGCAAATCCCCATCCGCGCGGAAGCGGCATGTACCCGTGCGCGTCCTTGTGAGAGACCACTTTTGCGCGTGCGCGCCTTGTACGCGTGCGCGTCCATTGGTTCCTCCCAAATCTTTGTTTCTTCATGCATTCTCCTCTTTGCATGCTTTTCTCCTCATTTCTTCCATCCGATAATTGCCTAATGAACCTGAAATTACTTAACAAACACATCAAGGCATCGAATGGAATTAAGGTGGGTTAAAATCACCAATTTAAGGCCTAAAAAGCATGTTTTTACAATTAAGCATAAGTTAAGGGAGAATTACAAAACCATGCTATTTCATTGAATAAATGTGGGAAAAAGTGGATAAATCCCCCAAAATAAGCACAAAATAAACCACAAAATCGGGGTTTATCAAATCTCCCCACACTTAAACTAAGCATGTCCTCATGCTAAAATCAAGAAAGAAGCAAAGGGTATCACATTTATTCAATGTAAGCTACTAACTAAATGCAATCTATTTATATGCAAGTTATCTACATGAATGTAATGGCTCAGTCAAAACAAGTCAATTTCCAAGAGTACACATGTAAGCACAAGGGCTAAGGTATTAGCAATCAAGCAAACCACAATTGGATTGAATCATTGAAAGAGTTCACAAACTTGCAAGAGGAGATTATTAAGGGTGGAAACATGTAATTGAGCGATCGAACCCTCACCGGATATGTATCCGCTCTAAGCACTCAAGTGTATGGGGTTGATTCACTCAATTCTCCTCTAATCATGCTTTCCAAGATTTGTTTTTCATCTAACAATCAACAATTAATTCATGCATGCATACAAATATCATGAGGGCTTTCCCATAGGTTGTAATGGGGCTAGGGTCAAGGTAGGATGCATATAGTCAAGTGAGCTAGAGATTTGAACTTTTGATTAACTTAAACTTCCCACCTAACCTATGACAACCTATACAATTCTAAACAAACCTAACTACCCATTCTTCACTTTTTCGCATACTCATGCATTCTATTTTAAACACCACACATATGCATTGATTATTATTGAACCTTGAACCTTGGGGCATTTTGTGCCTTTTTTATTGCAATTCTTTTTCTTTTTTTTTCTATATATATATATATATTTTATAAAGTATATATACAAGTACCAATGCATATGGTTTTACATTTGATTAATACATGAGTATATACCTAATTCCCAAAATTTTTCAATAAAAATATAAACACTTTTGTCTCTACCCAATGTTCCCAACTCTCCTAAAATTAAATAATGAACACTCTCACTAGTCTAAGCTAATCAAAGATCCAAACAAGGGACATTTATTGTTTTTCACTTAGGCTTGTAATGTGCTATAATTAAGAATAAGTGGGTTAAGCATAGGCTCAACATTGGCTAACAATGGAAGATGAAAGGGTAGGCTATTTGGGTAAGTGAGCTATTTGAACAATGGCCTCAATCATATAAATGCATGTATACACAAATAATTGACATAAAGAATCAAACAAATCAAGGATTACAATCATAGGAAGAGAATAATGCACACAAGAATGAAAATAAGTGGTTATGTATGTGTAACCACACAATTAGGCTCAAATCTCACATGCTTGTGTTCTTAGCTCAAAACATGATCCACAAAGTGTATACTTCAAGCAAGTTCTAAAAAAAAATTTAACCAATTGGGGTGGTACCCAAAAATGATTTTCTTGAAAATTTCCATCATATTGATTGAGATTATTCTAATGTAAAATTGTGATTTAGAAAAATTCTCCTAGTTTACCCCTTTTTCAATCAAAACACGTTTCGTCTATAAGAAGGGTTAATTAGATTTTCAGCAATCTATTAATTTTCTAGTCACAATCAACAATTGAGATGCAAAATATATATATATATATATATATATATATATATATATATATATACTAAAAGTGTGCAACAACCAAAATAAGAGTATCTACGAAAGCATAAATATGTACAGCAATCCCAAAATGATCTAAAACGTAAAGTGCGAAATAAAACAAAATAGAGTAGCAGCGAATAGAAATAAAAGTCTGAAAGTTCACCACATAAGTGCAAACACCGGTCACAAACGGTGACCTTCCCACACTTTGGGATTGAGCATCGTCCTCGATGCTACTACTGAAGCTCGGGATGGGGGTCAACAATCGCACCAGGCTGTGGCTCATGCTCAGGCTCGGGCTGTGGGACTGGAGGTGGCACTGGCTGTGGCTCCAGAATGTCATGCTGGACCTCAGGAGTGGTCTGCGTCACTGGTGGTGCCTCCTGCTGTGTCGGCTCCGCATCATGCTCCTCCTCCTGATACTGCTCATCAGAGGCGGAAGACTCTGGAAGTGGAGGGAGCTCGATACCCTGTGATGCAGCCGCCTGGTCTAAGCGGTCGAGGCGTCGCATAACACGACGCTCGAAGCGCTCCATGAAGCGAAGTAGGTGCTGCACTAACAGATAGGTCGGCTCAGGTGCTGATGGTGGTGCAGGTGCTGCTGTGGAATAAGAGGGTCCAGCTGCTGTGGAGGGTGAAGGTCTAGCTGCTGTGGAGGGTGAAGGTCTAGCTGCCTCGACTCCCGCTCTAGCTCGAGAACGGCGGCTAGTCGGGGGCTTCTCGTGCACCCATATACCCCAGGGAATAGTAACTTCCTTGTCATCGTCATCTGGAGGTGGTGGTGTCACGTCATCGTCCTCCCACGGGACATCAGCTAGCTCAGCTAAGCTAGTAACCAGTGTCGGGAACGGTAGCAAGCCGCGAATATGAGCTCTCTACATGCTATGCCTAATCAACCGGGGAAAATACACCTCCTTCCCCTCCATGACACACCCAATCAAAACTAGCATATCCATCGGAATCTCTGAAAAGTGAGTGGTAGGGAAGACATAGTGGGCAAATATCTGTTTCCAGGTCCTAGCCTCCCTAGTCAGATATGCAAATAGCATGCCCTTGGGCTTTTTGTTGCTCGAATCCATCACCCAGGAAGCATCTGGTGTAGCAATCACGCGCCTAAGCACCTCATAGTCAAAAGTCATGGAGAGGAGAGCTACCTCTGCCTGCTGGTAGGCACAAGTCTCAGGAGTACCAACTCTGCAGAGCAGCGCATCCTTTAAGGCATCCTCAGTGATCATAATTTCTCTACCCCTCTAGTGTACTGAATCCAAGCCTTGTCGGAGGAAGTTACAGTAAAATTCCTTGACCCACGAGATGTTAATCCGTCCTAAGTCCCTATCGACGAAATCCAATCCCAACTCAGAAATACGGGCGTTTATGGCATGCCTCACATCATTGGGAAGATTCAGCTTCTTCTCAATGTTCAGCTTTGTCTTTGCATAACGAGAAAGGCGTAGTTCGCAGTAGAGGTTTGGAAACTTGGTTGGATCAGTGGATGGAAGTAACTGATTTTCTCTTTCCTCATCATTTAGCGGATTCTTAGCATAGTTAGCATATGGTGAGGGTGTAGAGGTCTTAGAGCGCTTCCTCTTTTTGGAAGTAGTGGCTATAGCCTTTCCTTTATCCGACATCCTGAAAACATAGATAATATAATATAAGCCTATAGCCAAGTATATACAAAGCACTCAAAGCAAAGCATATTCATGAAGTGAATAAGGAAAAAGGATTTCTTGGAATGTAAGCAACAGAATATAAAATTCAAACCAGACTTCAAACCAAGAATTAAAACCATGTTTTGCACATCCTTCGTTAATTGAGTTCAGAAAGCACCATATCCAAAAGAATGACAAAAAAAATTAGGTTGAAAACCAAAAGGAGTCAGTTGGTGAAATGAGTTAGAGTTAGAAATCAGTTTGAAAATCAGTGATATGGTAATAACCATCTCAATCTGAAAGGATTGCACAAACCAATGCTGTAAGCACATTCACAATCATGAGTTGCAACAAGTCATTGATGATGAAATATGATATAGCTAGAAAACAGCTAGTAAGAAACAACCATCTACCAATGTAAAGATCACTAAAATCATATGAATCTATGTTGGTAAAATCAATTCATTAAGGAATGAACCAATCAAAAGGCGTTCAACAATAATTTCAAGGAGGCATCAATGTCACAAGTCGAGAGAAACGTGGAAAACCTTGTTGTCTATGTGGCTTAATGCAAATTGTGCATGAATAATGCAAATTAAACCAGCCTCACAGATCAAAAATCTTCAACTTGTGTGTTGATGTAAAAAAAGGCATGAGACTTTAAAAGAATTACAAGCAATGGTCAATCGAAAAGCTTGTTCACTATGCAATGCAAAGAAGCAAATCAGCATGAATAACAAGCAAGAATATGAAAAGCATGAACAAAGGACTTGTTCTTGAGGAGTTTCATAAACCATTTAGGCAACAGCACTCTAATTGAGCAAAATTCATCAACTACGGGCTATTTCAGTCATCAAACAAGATTAACACCAAAAACTGTGGTTAATAAAAATCCGGCAGCATTTCAGCAGCAAATTGGCTAATTCCCGAATTTAAACATTTGCACCAAATTCCATATGAATTCATTAAGGAATCAGAAACACAGAAATCGGGTCTGATTCCATATGAATGGGTGAACAAGCCAATAATGCAGCACAACAGCAGCAAGCAGAGCAACAGAAAATAGTTCAACTAAATCAGCCAAGAAGCAATCATGAACAAGTGAGCAGCCAATATCCATGAGTAAAGCAACATTTAATAACAGCAGCCAAGTAAAGTTAATGCTTGAATGGAAACAGCAATGAAACAGAGCAGTTCCTCACAGCAAAGGAAATTCAAACAATGCCTAAATCCACTACTCAGCCCAGATTCGCTAACCACCTAAATCAAACTAAACTAACTAACTACGCTAATTCTAAATACACTAACGTAATTAACAATAAGTAGTAAAATGAAGCAAAACAGGGGAGGTATGGAACCTGGTTGCAGAGACAGAGAAGAAGCAGAACAGGGAAGAAGAAGATGAAGTGGAGTAGTGAGATGGAGAACCGGTCACAATGGCGGCCGCGGTGGCGCTGGTTGCGCAGAGGCAGCGAGAAGCAGAGAGCAGAGGGGCAGTGAAAGAGGGAGGAAAGAAAAGTGAGAGAAGAAGGAGAAGACGGCGCGGTGATGGTGATTGGCGGCGGCGACGGGATTGGAGTACTCGCCGGAGGTGAGGTGGTTGCTGGAAGAAGTTTGAAGATGGAGGGGGGTTGAATGGTGGGAGAAGGAAAATGGAACGTTGGGGATGGAAAGGGTGTGATGCGCGAATGCGCTAGGGCTTCGCGTCTCTGGGGTAAGTGAAAATTCAAATCCACGTGTGCGCGTAAGGTGCGCGTTCGCGTGGGTAGGCGAAATGGAAGAACGGCGCGAAAGCGCAATGCGCGCTTGCGCGTAGATGAAGGAATCGGAATGGGCGCGGACGCGTAAGGTGCGCGTCGGTGCGGATGTGCTGGGCTGAAGGCACAAAAGAGGCCCAGAGTTGGCACAACTTCCGGGTCCTTTTGCCTGGATGATGCCAGATGCATCGACGCGCGCGCGCACTATGCGCGTTCGCGTGGATGGCTGAGCTTATTGGAGGGGCACGGAGGCGTGAAGTACGCCAACGCATGAACAGTGAAATAGGGAGTGACGCGGACACGTACAGTGTGCGTCCGCGTCGGTTGAGGCACAGAGTTGGCCCAAAAGTGGCGCAACTCTCTGGTTTTTGGCTTAGGAAACTAAAATGCGCAGCCGACGCGTGCGCGCACTTTGCGCTTGCGCGTGGCTTACTTTTTCTCTCTCTTTTTTTTTTCATTATGAGCGTCAAAAGACCTCATAACTTTCCATCCTTTTCTAAAACTCTAGCTAAGGTGTAAGATTAAGCACATTTGGAGACATAGAGACATTTTCAAACAACTTGAGAAAACTTGCAATTCAAGCAAAAACTCAATTCAAAAATAAATTCATCCCTTATTAAAGCATAGAATGCATAAGCACCATAGTAAACAAAGGAAAATATACCAAGAGGTAAAGAAACTATATACAATGGAACCCAATTCATTCATTCATTATATCTACAGGAGAATGGAAAGAGTTTACCATGGTGGGGTGTCTCCCACCAAGCACTTTTAGTTTAAGTCCTTAAGTTGGACATTGGGAGGCTCCTTGTCAAGGTGGCTTATGCTTGTACCCATCCTTGAACCTCCAAAAGTGCTTGTCCTTCAATCGGTTGTCAGAAGTTCCAACCTTCTTCATTAAGCTTTGGTGAGGTTCTTTCCAAGACGTGAGCTCCCGAGAAAGATTATCATAGGATAATCCAGGATCCCATATCTTGTCCTCGCACCCATCTTCTAGTTGATTATCTTGACTTTGTCCGGGCACGAGAAAATAGAATTCTCATGGAAGCACCACACTACTCTCCTAGACCCATTTAGTTCAGCATTACACCAATCTATGCTCTCTAATTCCGAGCTTTCCACCATAATGAGCCTAGATTTAGAACGCCAACTACTAAACATCCTCCTTTTTCACTTGATTCCACAAAGCGCCCTGAGTTAGCCATCCGTTTCAAGCAAACCATATTCAAGTGGGATAACACAGCTGCGAGTTAGAAGTTTTACCCACTCAAATGGAGGATCGGATGACGAACTAGGTAGAAGGATTCCCAAAGGTCGTGATAAAGCACGCTCTACTCCCGTCCATCCCCTTCCAGAGGTTTCCACCACTTGGCGAGGTTCTTCAAGTTCCCCCTCATGCCAAGCTTCCTCAAGTTCACTTTCCTCTTCACCAATTTCTTCTATTTCTTCCCCATCGCTCTCATCGTAGATAGGAGGTCTAGTGAAGTCTACCTCATCATCAAGTCTAAGCAAATTGGGGAAGGATTCTACAAACTCATTGTTTACTCCTGTGACATTGCTCTTTTCTTTGATATTCCCTCCACATTCCTTGGAGGAAGTTTCCTCAACTTGGGATTCCTTTATGTACTCAACATATCCTAAACATCCATCCACCACTTCCTTTTGTTCACTAATCTCTATCTTCTCTTCTTGTTGTGGTTCTTGATTCAATTCTTCTTCCTCGCCATGGAGTTCCATGTTCATATCCTTACTAAGCTCCGGGGTTGCTTCTCCGCATCCAACAATGGAAGTACTTATGGCGCATGAGCTTAGGTGAGATGTTAGGTGACCCACGACTTCTATTATGCCGGCCACCCTTACTCTTAACTCCTTGAACTTGGTTTCATCTTCCTCTTGTCGCCTTAAAATACGAGATTCAAGGTCTCTCAGTTCTAACATGAAGGCTTCATCAGGAGATGGGGTTGGAAGAGGAAATTCATCAGTTAGGGAAAAATTGTTATAATCGGAAGGTGGTTCATGTTGGTGAAGTTCTTGAGGTGGTGTATGTGGAACTTGTGGTTCTTGAGAATATTGGTATTGGGACGGTGGTTGTTCTACATGTAGTTCTAATGGTGGTTGATATGGTGTGTATAAGTTATGGTCATATGGAGGCGAATGATGGTATGAGGCTTGTGAGTATGACGTGTGGCTATGTTGAGGATATGTCTCATAGGCATATGGTGGTAGTTCTTGGAAGTCACAAGGAAATTCACCATAGCTAGTGGATTGATATGCATCATAGAACGGCTCTTCTTCATAGTGCATTGGTGGAGGTTGTTGCCATGGAGATTAATCAAGTGTTTGAGGCTCCTCCCACCTTTGATCTCCAATTCCTTGATGTACATCCTCATTGAAGCTTTCATCTCCTACAACATAGTTTGAGCTACACTCATAGCCAAAGTGAGAATTCATAGTGATGTGGAAAATAGAGCAATAAGAAATGAAAAAGACTAAATCCAAAAACTAGCAAAAATCAACAAGTAAACAAAAAAAAATAAAGCTATTCACAATATGTACAATAGCTAATAACATAGCACCATTGGGCTCCCCGGCAACGGCGCCATTAATTTGGTGGACGAGAGGAATTGTTGTCGGTAAGGAATTTCTCTTATAAAGAAGAAGAATTTCGTTGTAAGCATAGCTCCAAACCAACAAACAACTCTCACATCAAATTAAAATATGGTTTTGTCACAAAGAACAATCCCCAAATAAGAATTTACCGGAGTATTTTGGACTCCAGGTCGTCTCCCTAGGAACCAATGGAGTGCATGTATATTGACTATAGAGGGGGAAAAAAAGGTTTTTGTTTATGAGATGGCAAGAAAATAAGTAAATTGAGCGAGTAAGCAAAGAAAGCAATTTAAAGAACTCTTGGCTAAGAATTGGGTACTTAAGATCACAATCCTAGTTAATACCAACTATTGACAATTATGAGAGGCCAACCTATTAAGTCTACTTCTCGAAGCCTTAAGTACGTAACATTTACTCCTAGACTGGAAGTATGTCAAATAGGCCTAATCACATCCACCCATAAGTCCTAACCTCCCTACCAATTGGTTTAGTAGTGGATTAGCGTCAATGGGCTTCAAATTGATCACACAGGGTTCTCAAATTACCAATTCCATGGTATCCAAAACTCAAGATCACTTAAGTCCCATGGCCTAGACCAAGAGTTGACAAAACTACTCAAGAACTGAAGAAAACATTTCATCAAACACCTAGAGTGCAATAAAAATTGATATCATAACTTGCAAGGATACTAAAATCTACCACTATTAATTCCAAGAAAAGTAAATTCACAACTCAAATCAACATCAATTAAAGAGACATCAACATTAAAATTGCATTAAATGTAAACAAATCCAACATAAGTGCATGAATGTAAAAGAGAGCATAAAAGTAAAATTAACACTACAAATCATGAGAATCAAGGAGTAGAAGTAAGAGATCATAAAAGAAATGAGATGAGAACATGTAATTAAACCTAAATCTAGAAGAGATTAACCTAACCTAATTCTAGAGAGAAGAGGGAGCTTCTCTCTCTAGAAACTAACCTACATAATGCTATACCTACAACTAATTGCTCCTCCCTTGCTTGGACTTCAATTCTGCATGAAATACACTCAGAAACAAGTTGGATTGGGCTTGGGCAGCTCAGAAATCACCCCCAGCATTTTGCCATTAAGTGGGCCAAGTACGAGTGTTGGCGCATGCACGCCATGTGCGCGTGCGCGTTGATTGGCAAATCCCCATCCGCGCGGAAGCGGCATGTACGCGTGCGCGTCCTTGTGAGAGACCACTTTTGCGTGTGCGCGCCTTGTACGCGTGCACGTCCATTGGTTCCTCCCAAATCTTTGTTTCTTCATGCATTCTCCTCTTTGCATGCTTTTCTCCTCATTTCTTCCATCCGATAATTGCCTAATGAACCTGAAATTACTTAACAAACACATCAAGGCATCGAATGGAATTAAGGTGGGTTAAAATCACCAATTTAAGGCCTAAAAAGCATGTTTTTACAATTAAGCATAATTTAAGGGAGAATTACAAAACCATGCTATTTCATTGAATAAATGTGGGAAAAAGTGGATAAATCCCCCAAAATAAGCACAAAATAAACCACGAAATCGGGGTTTATCACTAGGGTTCGAACCAAAATGGAAAACAAATTGGAAACAAGCAAAATTAAACTAAATTGATGAAAAGATATTCGATCAAGAAGCAAAATGATTAAATTGAAACAAATGTACGAAGAAAAAAGATAAAATTGGAACAACAGAAAAATGGGGAAAAAGCAAACCAGGAAACGAGGAGAGGGTGCATTCGAGTGGCGCACAACAGAGCAAGGGGGAAGGTTAAGGACGACGACACCGGGACATTCACAGTGGAGGGACGAACGACAGATGTGCCTCTCCACCTTTCTTTTGCGTGCAGGAGCTATGCGAGAGCTTGAGGAAATCCGTGACGAGGAAGGATGTAGTAGCTAGCCACCAACTCTGCAGCACCATCCAAGCCCGTCTTCCTTACTAAAGCCCAGTGCGAGCAATTGCCACTCCAACGCCGCCATGAGGAAAATTGCCAACCAGAAGCGCCACCAAGAGCATCTCCTTTCTCGAAATCGACCTTCCTCCGATTCCGTAGCTGATTCCAAACCCTCTGCTGACTCCGACTGCCGCGACTGCGACGACGACCGCGAAAGGGATGGGGCTAGGGACAGTGACAGAGACCACAAACGTGGAGGTTTTGGGTTTTTCTTGAATCACCCAGGGAGAGGTTTCTTTTTTAATTCCAATTGGGGATTTTGTGTGTGTGGCATTTTGTCCTTGAACCACAGCCAAATTATTTGATTTAGCAGCCCCATCTCAAATCATCACTAAGACTGCCACAATCTAGTATTTTAGCGGCATTTCTGAAGACCGCTGGTATATGGCCGCCGGCATTTACCGCTTCTGGCATAGTGTTAAATGACCTGTGTGTTTTTTCTACAGTTGATGTTCCAAATGGATAATTATTTGTTGCTCGAGAAAGAATGCTTGAGTTGGCGAAGGTTTGTGCTTTATATTATGTTCATTTATTTTAAATGTAGATTAATATACAGATGTCCAATATCGGTGCTTTATATTATCTTCAGTGGATTTGGTTAAGAGACTCTTTGATTCCTTCTTGTTATCATGTGTTTAGGTTGAGATATAGAAAATGAGACTCTAGTTTATTTAATTGGTATGCATATATATATATATAGGAGGGAAAAGGAAAAAGAGTGAAGATGAAATTAATGTTTATTATTTATATGAATGCAGATGCAAAAGCTGTATAAAGGAAACATGAAAATGAAGAAGTAAAAACTCTTTACTGAATTAAATTGAAGAAAGCTTGGAGAAAGAAAAGATGAGAGTAAAAGGCTTACATAGGATTCTCAGAGTCTCTCTCTCTCTCTCTTATTTCTCTCTCTATACTTGTGTGTCTAAAAAATTCTACCTCAGAATGTTGTTGAGGTTTCCTTTAATAGACCTAGATTCTACTATTTCTACAGTACAAGTTGATACAATTTTGGTTTTTTGGAATTACATAATTATATTTCAAATGCTTATCTAATCTTCTCCTAAACTGATCCCAAAGTAATCGTCTTCGTTTTTATTATAATCACTTGACGACTCTGCTGAAGAACTAGGGTCTTTGATAAACCACTATTTTATGGTTTATATTGTGTTTAATTGTGTGGTTTTATCATGATCTTTACCCACTTATTCATTAAATAAGTATGCATTTATAATTCCTTCCTAAAGTTATTGTATGATTGAAAACTTGCTTCCTAGAGACTTTAATTATGTATTTTATTTCTCCTTTATTCCATTCGATGCCGTGATATGTGTGTTAAGTGTTTCAGGCTTTATAGGGCATGAATGAGTTAGAGATTGAAAAGGAAGCTTGCAAAAATGGAAGGAATACAAGAAATTGAGGAGACGACCAGTGAGAAGCGACGCGGCCGCATGGACGACGCGACCGCGCGGCATGGAACAGCACAAGTGACGCGGCCGCATGGACGATGCGTCCGCGTGACATGCGCAATCTGCATAATCTGCAGAATCGCTGGGGGCAATTTCGGGCCTTATTTTGACCCAGTTTCCGGCCCAGAAAAGCAGACTAGAGCCAGAGAACATGCAGAAACCAAGAACAACATTCACTCCGCATAGTTTTAGTTTTTAGATCTAGTTTTCCTCTCCTCTAGGTTTTCTCTCTACACATTCATAGTTTTTAGGATTTGTTATGTTCATTGTTTTTGCATTGGGATGTTGAGAAGAGTTATTGCCTCATCAAGACTTCGACATTCTAGTTCGTTCTCTTTACTTGTCTCTTACTCTTCCATGTTTCTCAATTTACTTACTTTTACCATTGGATTATTTTAGCATTTATTAATACAAGAATTACTTTTATTTTCAATTAATCTTTTGATCATTATTTATCATGTCTTTCTTCAATTCCCTTTCTTATGTTATGAATTTTACATTTACAATGAGCGAGTAGTTTCCTAACTTGATGGGGAGTGGATTGAAAGAAACCCTTGAAGTTGGGATGCTCAAGAGAAAGATTGTAGTTGGGTTTATTGTTGGATTGCTCTCTAGTCACTAACACCAATCCTCCCAAGAGCGGATTGGAACTTGTGGATAGAAATAGCATTCCAACTTGTTTAACTTTCCCTTACTTAGTGAGGGACAACTAAATAGAATAATCCCCAAATATCAATTAATCTTGAGAGTACTGCAACAAGAATAGGGCTTCCATTAATCAACTCCCAGTCAAGGCCTTTATTTAAATTTATATAAATTCTCTAATTTAATTTTCTGCCATTCAACTCAACCCTTTTTGAAAACATCTGATTAATAAAATAGCACACTTTTCTGCAACTCGTTGGGAGATGACCTGGGACTCATACTCCCAGTATTTTGATCTTAATTTCTGTGACACCCTTTTAAATTGATAAAGCGGATTTCTGGTTGGTTGAGAACTATACTTGCAACGCATATTTTATAATCATTCTTAACTCGCCAATTTCCGCCCGCATCAATTTTTGGCGCCGTTACCGGGGAGTTGCAATAGAGTGCTAAAGTTATTAATTGGAATTTATTTATTTGCATTTTATTTTATTTTGCTACTATGAGCTGTTTGTTTCTTTCGTTAAATGACACGTTCGCTTCCTGACCCAAGCTTGCTAATATTCGATCCTGAGATTGAAAGAACTATTTCACGAATAAGGCAAGCTCGGCGTCGGTTAGTCCTCTCTGAGGGCGGATCTGAAACGTCACTTGAGAAAGAAACCAGCCCCCGTTCTACTGATTTGGTTGTTTCACGCGCAGGTAACATGGCAGTAGCCAGGAGAGTTACTACCTAGGAGGCTGGAGCCCCTGATTTTACAATGCAACCATTTCAAGCGCATCACCCAACGGTAGCTACAGAATTTGAAATAAAGACCGCACTGCTCAATTTGATGCCCAAGTTTCATGGCTTACCTGCTCAAGAGCCTATCAAGCACCTGAGAGATTTTCAGGCAGCTTGTTCTACTGTTAAGCATGATGGTGCAGATGAAACTTCAATTTTGCTGAAAGCTTTCCCATTTTCTCTTGAGGGGAAGGCAAGAGAGTGGTACTACACTCAACCAGCAGCAATTGTATCCAACTGGGATACACTGAGAAGAGAATTCTTGGAAAAGTTCTTTCCAGCTGAAGTTACTGATAAACTGAGGAAAGATATTTCCATGATTGTTCAGGATGAATCCGAGACGCTTTATGAATATTGGGAGCGGTCAATAATCTTCTGGAAGCTTGCCCCCACCATATGATTGACAAGATGGTGTTACTCGGTTATGTCACACAGGGCATGAGGCCCCAAGATAAGACCACATTAGAAAGTGCTAGCAATGGGTCTATGAAAAAGTACAAGACCACTGATGAGGCATGGCAATTGATCAGTGACTTAGCTGAATCTACTAGGAATCACAGGCAGAAATAGGGCCGTGCAAAAGCCGTTGCAGAAGTATCCTCTAGCAGAGAGACTACTGCTTTAACTCAGAGTATCTGTGAAATAACCAACTTGCTAAAGTAGATGCAATTGAATCAACAACAAGTTCAGCAAGCTCAACCTTCTCCACCACAGCAAAACCAACAGTTAGTCCCACAGAGAGTTTGCAGAATCTGCACTGATTATAGCCACTATACTGATGAATGTCTGCAGCTCCAGCAGGAAGACAACACCGTGGCAGCCACACATAACTTCTATGACCGCCCCAACCAAGGGTACAATCAAGGTGGCAATTACAACCACGGATGGCAAGACAATTCTAAATCAGAGGTGGAATAACAACCACAACAGGCAGCAGAATCAGAATCAGCCTTACAGAGCACCTCACCTAAGGCAATCCCAAGGACCGCAGAATACCCTACAGCAGACCTCTCAATTTACCTACCCTTCTTCATTTGCTAATGATGACTTACTACAATCTATGGATCGGAGACAGCAGACCATGGAAAATAACATTAATGCCACTCTAAATGGTCTGACCGCTACTTTGCAAGCTCTTGTCTCCCAGATTGGATCAATGACCAACTCCAATAACCAACCTTCGAGCTCCAGTGGAATTCCCTCTCAACCATTACCCAATCCCAAGGGTGGTATTAATGCCATCACCCTAAGGTCCGGAACCACACTACAGGAGAGGAACCAGGAGGAGCCAAGCCCACCAGAACACGCCTCAGCTGAAGAGGTAGTGGAAATAGAAGATGTTGAAGAGGAAGAGGACATACAGGACATAGCTAAAGAAGAAGAAGTGCAACCACGAGAGAAAGCACTAAAAAACGCAGACACTGCAGAAGACACCACTCCTATTCCATTTCCGCAACTTGCAAGGAAGCCCCGGAAGCAGCTGGAACCTGACCTAAAAATGGTAGAGATATTCAAAAAGGTTGAGGTAACTGTTCCTGATGTTATTCAACAGGTACCTAAATATGCAAAGTGATGAGCGGACAATTTATACGCTTTTTGACATTGTTTTTAGTATGTTTTTAGTAGGATCTAGTTACTTTTAGGGATGTTTTCATTAGCTTTTATGTTAAATTCACATTTCTGGACTTTACTATGAGTTTGTGTGTTTTTCTGTGATTTCAGGTATTTTCTGGCTGAAATTGAGGGACTTGAGCAAAAATCTGATTCAGAGGTTGAAGAAGGACTGCTGATGCTGTTGGATTCTGACCTCCCTGCACTCAAAGTGGATTTTCTGGAGCTACAGAACTCGAAATGGCGCGCTTCCAATTGCGTTGGAAAGTAGACATCCAGGGCTTTCCAGAAATATATAATAGTCCATACTTTGGCCAAGAATTGACGACGTAAACTGGCGTTCAACGCCAGCCTTCTGCCCAAATCTGGCGTCCAGCGCCAGAAAAGGATCCAAAACCAGAGTTGAACGCCCAAACTGGCACAGAAACTGGCGTTCAACTCCACAAATGGCCTCTGCACGTGCAACACTCAGGCTCAGCCCAAACACACACCAAGTGGGCCCCGGAAGTGGATTTATGCATCAATTACTTACTCATGTAAACCCTAGTAGCTAGTTTATTATAAATAGGACCTCTTACTATTGTATTAGGTATCTTTGGTCTCAGTTTTATTTCAATATTCATCTTAGGAGACTATTGATCACGCTTTAGGGGGCTGGCCATCTCGGCCATGCCTGGACCTCTTACTTATGTATTTTCAACGGTAGAGTTTCTACACTCCATAGATTAAGGTGTGGAGCTCTGCTGTTCCTCAAAGATTAATGCAAAGTACTACTGTTTTCTATTCAATTCTTCTTATTTCGCTTCTAAGATATCCATTCGCACCCAAGAACGTGATGAAGGTGATGATTATGTGTGACGCTCATCATCCTTCTCCCTTATGAACGCGTGCCTGACAAACACTTCTGTTCTACATGAATTAAGCTAGAATGAATATCTCTTAGATCTCCTAACCAGAATCTTCGTGGCGTAAGCTAGAATGATGGCGGCATTCAAGAGAATCCGGAAGGTCTAAACCTTGTCTGTGGTATTCTGAGTAGGATTCAATGATTGAATGACTGTGACGAGCTTCAAACTCGCGATTGTTGGGCGTTAGTGACAGACGCAAAAGGAGGGTGAATCCTATTCCAGCATGATCGAGAACCGACAGATGAATAGCCGTGCCGTGACAGGGTGCGTGAGCATATTATTCACTGAGAGGAGGGGATGTAGCCACTGACAACGGTGATGCCCTTGCATAAAGCCAGCCATGGAAAGGAGTAAGACTGATTGGATGAAGATAGCAGGAAAGCAGAGGTTCAGAGGAACGAAAAGCATCTCCATTCGCTTATCTGAAATTCCTACCAATGATTTACATAAGTATCTCTATCCCTATTTTATTATATTAAATTCGAAAACACCATTATCACTTTATATCTGCCTGACTGAGATTTACAAGGTGACCATAGCTTGCTTCATACCAACAATCTCCGTGGGATTCGACCCTTACTCACGTAAGGTATTACTTGGACGACCCAGTGCACTTGCTGGTTAGTTGTATCGAAGTTGTGACAATCATGAATTAAGATCAGAGCACCAAGCTTTGGAGCCATTACCAGGATTTGTTCGAGCCTGGAGATCACAATTTCGTGCACCAAGTTTTTGGCGCCGTTGCCGGGGATTGTTTAAGTTTTCGGCAAGCTTTTGGTCCGGTAACATCAGTGCCAGATTCCCTTTTGATCCGGCAACAGCACCAAGTTTTTGGCGCCGTTGCCGGGGATTGTTTGAGTTTAGACAACTGACGGTTCATCTTGTTGCTCAGATTAGGTAATTTTCTTTTTGTTTTCTTTTCAAAAATTTTTCAAAAAATAATTTCTAAAATTTTCTCATCTGTTTTCGAAAAAAAATTAAAAATGTTTTCAGAAATTTTATTCAAAATTTTTAAGAATGAATTCTAGTGTTTCATGAAGCATGTGAAGCCTGGCTGGCTGCAAAGCCATGTCTAAATTCTTTTGGACTGAGGCTTCCTAATCATCATCACAAGAGCAAGTTAGTTGTTGCCAATAAAATTTGCTGTTGTATGCATGAGAGGTATCTGCTGAAGCTTGGCTGGCCATTGGCCATGTCTAGTGTTTTGGATTGGAGCTTTCTTTGAAAGCTTGGCTGGCTAGTGAGCCATGTCTAATTCATGGACTGAAGCTTTAGACTAACATGGCAAGATTCCTGGAATTCATATTAAAAATTTTGGAATCCTTATTTTTCTTTTAATTTTTGAAAAATATAAAATAAAAATCCAAAAAAATTAGAAAATCATAAAAATAAAAAAATTTTGTGTTTCTTGTTTGAGTCTTGAGTCATATCATAAGTTTGGTGTCAAGTGCATGTGCATCTTGCATTTTTTCGAAAATATCATGCATTAATAGTGTTCTTCATGATCTTCAAGTTGTTCTTGGTAAGTCTTCTTGTTTGATCTTGATGATTTTTTGTTTTGTGTCTTTTATTGTTTTTCATATGCATTCTTGAATTCTTAGTGTCTAAGCATTAAAGAATTCTAAGTTTGGTGTCTTGCATGTTTTCTTTGCATTAAAATTTTTCAAAATTATGTTCTTGATGTTCATCTTGACATTCATAGTGTTCTTGGTGTTCATCTTGACATTCATATCATTCTTGCATGCATTCATTGTTTTGATCTAAAAATTTCATGCATTGCATAATTTTCATGTTTTCATAAAAATTCAAAAAAAAAAAATAAAAAAAAATATCTTCCCTTTTTTTTCTCTCATCAAATTCGAAAATTTGAGTTGACTTTTTCAAAAATTTTTAAAATCAAATTGTTTCTTATGAGTCAAATCAAATTTTCAATTTGAAAATCTTATCTTTTTCAAAATCTTTTTCAAAAATCAAATCTTTTTCAAAATTCTTAGTTATTTTCGAAAATTCCAAAAATATTTTTCAAAAATCTTTTTCTCATTTTTATAGTAAATTTTCGAAAATAACAATGACAATTAATGTTTTGATTCAAAAATTTGAAGTTTGTACTTGCTTGTTAAGAAAGATTCAAACTTTAAGTTCTAGAATCATATCTTGTGATTTCTTGTGAATCAAGTCATTAATTGTGATTTTAAAAATCAAATCTTTTTCAAAACTAATTCCTATCATATCTTTTCAAAAAAATCTTCTTATCTTATCTTTTTCAAAAATATCTTTTCAAAATATCTTTTCTAACTTCCTAACTTCCTATCTTTTCAAAATTTGTTTCAACTAACTAACTAACTTTTTGTTTGTTTCTTAACTTTTTCAAAACCACCTAACTAACTCTCTCTCTCTCATTTTCGAAAATATCTCTCCCCTTTTTCAAAATTTCTTTTTAATTTATTAATTATTTTAATTTTTAAAACTTAATTTTCGAAAATTAATAACAATTTTTCAAAAACCATTTTCAAAAATCACTAACTCCTTTTCAAAAATAATTTTCGAAAATTCCCTCCTTCTCTCTCATCCTATTCTATTTATTCATTCATTAACTAACATCTCTTCCTCACATCATCACCAAATTCGAACCCCCTCTTCTATCTGTGTTCGAATTTCTTCCTCTTTTCTTCTACTCACATAAGGGAACCTCTATACTGTGGTAAAGAGAATCTCTATTATTATTATTTTTCTGTGCCTTCTTCTTTGTCATATGAGCAGGAGCAAGGATAAGAACATTCTTGTGGAAGCAGATCCAGAACCTGAAAGGACTCTGAAGAGAAAATTAAGAGAAGCTAAAATACAACAATCCAGAGATAACCTTTCAGAAATTTTCGAACAGGCAGAAGAGATGGCAGCCGAAAATAATAATAATGTAAGGAAGATGCTTGGTGACTTTACTGCACCTAATTCCAATTTACATGGAAGAAGCATCTCCATTCCTGCCATTGGAGCAAACAACTTTGAGCTGAAACCTCAATTAGTTTCTCTGATGCAGCAGAACTGCAAGTTTCATGGACTTCCATCTGAAGATCCTTTTCAGTTCTTAACTGAATTCTTGCAGATATGTGATACTGTTAAGACTAATGGAGTAGATCCTGAAGTCTACAGGCTCATGCTTTTCCCTTTTGCTGTAAGAGACAGAGCTAGATTATGGTTGGATTCCCAACCCAAAGACAGCCTGAACTCTTGGGATAAGCTGGTCACGGCTTTCTTAGCCAAGTACTTTCCTCCTCAAAAGCTGAGCAAGCTTAGAGCTGATGTTCAAACCTTCAGACAGAAAGAAGGTGAATCCCTCTATGAAGCTTGGGAAAGATACAAACAGTTGACCAAAAAGTGTCCTTCTAACATGCTTTCAGAATGGACTATCCTGGATATATTCTATGATGGTTTATCTGAGCTATCAAAGATGTCACTGGACACTTCTGCAGGTGGATCCATTCACCTAAAGAAAACGCCTGCAGAAGCTCAAGAACTCATTGACATGGTTGCTAATAACCAGTTCATGTACACTTCTGAAAGGAATCCTGTGATTAATGGGACGCCTATGAAGAAGGGAGTTCTTGAAGTTGATACTCTGAATGCCATATTGGCTCAGAATAAAATATTGACTCAGCAAGTAAATATGATTTCTCAGAGTCTGAATGGAATGCAAGCTGCATCCAACAGTACTCAAGAGGCATCTTCTGAAGAAGAAGCCTATGATCCTGAGAACCCTGCAATAGCAGAGGTAAATTACTTAGGTGAACCTTATGGAAACACCTATAACTCAACATGGAGAAATCATCCAAATTTCTCATGGAAGGATCAAAAGCCCCAACAAGGCTTTAATAATGGTGGAAGAAACAGGTTTAGCAATAGCAAGCCTTTTCCATCATCAACTCAGCAACAGACAGAGAACTCTGAACAAAATGCTTCTAATTTAGCAAATCTAGTCTCTGATCTATCTAAGGTCACTGTAAGTTTCATGAATGAAACAAGGTCTTCCATTAGAAATCTGGAAGCACAAGTGGGCCAGCTGAGTAAAAGGATCACTGAAATCCCTCCTAGTACTCTCCCAAGCAATACAGAAGAGAACCCAAAAGGAGAGTGCAAGGCCATTGACATAAGCGCCATGGCCGAACCTGTGAGGAGAGGAGAGGACATGAATCCTAAGGAGGAAGACCTCCTGGGACGTCCAGTGGTCAATAAGGAGCTTCCCTCTGAGGAACCAAAGGACTCTGAGGCTCATCTAGAGACCATAGAGATTCCATTGAACCTCCTTATGCCCTTCATGAGCTCTGATGAGTATTCCTCTTCTGAAGAGAATGAGGATGTTACTGAAGAGCAAACTGTCAAGTTTCTTGGTGCAATCATGAAGCTGAATGCCAAATTATTTGGCATTGATACTTGGGAAGTTGAACCTCCCTTGTTCATCAATGAACTAAGTGATCTGGATCAACTGACATTGCCTCAGAAGAGACAGGATCCTGGAAAGTTCATAATACCCTGTACCATAGGCACCATGATCTTTAAGGCTCTGTGTGACCTTGGTTCAGGAATAAACCTCATGCCCCTCTCTGTAATAGAGAAACTGGGAATCTATGGGGTGCAGGCTGCTAAAATCTCACTAGAGATGGCAGACAGCTCAAGAAAACAGGCTTATGGACAAGTAGAAGATGTATTAGTAAAGGTTGAGGGCCTTTACATACCTACTGATTTCATAGTCCTGGATACTGGAAAGGAAGAGGATGAATCCATCATCCTAGGAAGACCTTTCCTGGCCACAGCAAGAGCTGTGATTGATGTTGACAGAGGTGAAATATTCCTTCAATGGAATGAGAACTCCCTTGTGTTTAAAACTCAAGGATCTCCCTCTGCAACCATGGGGAGGAAGCAGAAAAAGCTTCTCTCCAAGCAGAGTCAACCAGAGCCCCCACAGTCAAACTCTAAGTTTGGTGTTGGGAGGCCACAACCAAACTCTAAGTTTGGTGTTGAACTCCCATATCCAAACTCTAAGTTTGGTGTTGGAGAGTCTCAACAAAGCTCTGCACATCTGTGAGGCTCCATGAGAGCCCACTGTCAAGCTATTGACATTAAAGAAGCGCTTGTTGGGAGGCAACCCAATGTTTATCTAATTCTTATTTTTATTATTTTTCATGTTTTCTTAGGTTCATGATCATGTGGAGTCACAAAATAAACAAAAAATCAAAAACGGAATCAAAAACAGCAGAAGAAAAATCACACCCTGGAGGAGCATCTGTCTGGCGTTCAGCGCCAGAATAGAGCATGGTTCTGGCGCTGAACGCCCAAAATGGGCAGCTTCTGGGTGCTGAACGCCAGAACAGGCATGGTTCTGGCGTTCAACGCCAGAAATGGCACACAGATGGGCGTTGAACGCCCAAAATGGCCACCAACCTGGCGCTGAACGCCCAGAGTTGGATACAAAGGCATTTTTACATGTCTAATGGGTGCAGGGATGTAAATCCTTGAACACCTCAGGATCTGTGGACCCCACAGGATCCCCACCTACCTCTACTCACTTCTTCTCACCACTCTCTTTCACACAACCCCATAAACACTCTTACCCAAAAAAAAACCCTTCACCAATCACCTCAAACTCTCTTCCCCATCACCTCTTCACCACTCACATCCACCCACTCTTCCCAATAAACCTACCTCATAAACTCCACCTACCTTCAAAATTCAAAACCAATTTCCCACCCAAACCCACTCATATGGCCGAACCAATAGACCCCCTCCCTTCCCTATATAAAGCCCTCCATTCTTCATCAAATTCACACAACACACCCCTCTACACTCTCCTTGGCCGAAACCACATCTCCCTCTCCCTCTCCATATTTCTTCTTCTTCTTCTATTCTTTTGTTTATTGCTCGAGGGCGAGCAATATTCTAAGTTTGGTGTGGTAAAAGCATAGCTTTTTTGTTTTTCCATTACCATTGATGGCACCTAAGACCGGAGAATCCTCTAGAAGAGGGAAAGGGAAGATAAAAGCTTCCACATCCGAGTCATGGGAGATGGAAAGGTTCATCTCCAAAGCCCATCAAGACCACTTCTATGATGTTGTGGCCAAGAAGAAGGTGATCCCTGAGGTCCCTTTTAAACTCAAAAGAAATGAGTATCCGGAGATCCGACATGAAATTCAAAGAAGAGGTTGGGAAGTTCTAACAAATCCCATCCAACAAGTCGGCATCTTAATGGTTCAAGAGTTCTATGCCAATGCATGGATCACCAAGAACCATGATCAAAGTAAGAACCCGGATCCAAAGAACTATGTTACAATGGTTCGGGGGAAATACTTAGATTTTAGTCCGGAAAATGTGAGGTTGGCGTTCAACTTGCCATACATGGAAGAGAACGCATGCCCCTACACAAGGAGAGATAACTTTGATCAAAGGTTGGACCAAGTCCTTATGGACATATGTGTAGAAGGAGCTCAATGGAAGATTGACTCCAAAGGCAAGCCGGTTCAACTAAGAAGATTGGACCTCAAGCCTATTGCTAGAGGATGGTTGGAGTTTATTCAATGCTCAATCATTCCCACTAGCAACCGGTCTGAAGTTACTATAGACCGGGCCATCATGATCCATAGCATCATGATTGGAGAAGAGGTGGAAGTTCATGAGATTATACCTCAAGAACTCTACAAGGTGGCTGACAAGTCCTCCACCATGGCAAGGTTAGCCTTTCCTCACCTCATTTGCCACCTATGCAATTCAGCTGGGATTGACATAGAGGGAGATATCCTCATTAAAGAGGAAAAGCCCATCACTAAGAAAAAGATGGAGCAAGCAAGAGAGCCCAGTCATGGAGCTCAAGAGGCGCAAGAAGCTCATCACCATGAGATTCCGGAAGTGCCTCAAATGCACTTTCCTCCACAAAACTATTGGGAGCACATCAACACCTCCCTAGAAGAATTGAGTTCCAATATGGGACAACTAAGGGTGGAACATCAAGAGCACTCCATCATCCTTCATGAAATAAGAGAAGATCAAAAAGCAATGAGGGAGGAGCAACAAAGACAAGGAAGAGAAATAGAAGAGCTCAAGGACATCATTGGTTCCTCAAGAAGGAAACGCCACCATCACTAAGGTGGATTCATTCCTTGTTCTTGCTTTCTCTGTTTTTCGTTTTCTATGTTATGTGCTTAGCTATGTTTGTGCCTTCATTACATGATCATTAGTAGTAGTAACTTTTTCTTAAAGATATGAATGTCCTATGAATCCATCACCTCTCTTAAATAAAAAAAAATGTTTTAATTCAAAAGAACAAGAAGTACATGAGTTTCGAATTTATCCTTGAACTTAGCCTAATTATATTGATGTGGTGACAATGCTTCTTGTTTTCTGAATGTATGCTTGAACAGTGCATATGTCTTTTGAAGTTGTTGTTTAAGAATGTTAAATATGTTGGCTCTTGAAAGAATGATGACTGGGAGACATGTTATTCGATAATCTGAAAAATCATAAAAATGATTCTTGAAGCAAGAAAAAGCAGCAAAGAACAAAGCTTGCAGAAAAAAAAAATAGAAAGAGAAAGAAAAAGCAAGCAGAAAAAGCCAATAACCCTTAAAACCAAAAGGCAAGGGCAAATAAAAAGGATCCCAAGGCTTTGAGCATCAGTGGATAGGAGGGCCTAAAGGAATAAAATCCTGGTCTAAGCGGCTAAACCAAGCTGTCCCTAACCATGTGCTTGTGGCGTGTAGGTGTCAAGTGAAAACTTGAGACTGAGCGGTTAAAGTCAAGGTCCAAAGCAAAAACAAAGAGTGTGCTTAAGAACCCTGGACACCTCTAATTGGGGACTTTAGCAAAGCTGAGTCACAATCTGAAAAGGTTCACCCAATTATGTGTCTGTGGCATTTATGTATCCGGTGGTAATACTGGAAAACAAAGTGCTTAGGGCCACGGCCAAGACTCATAAAGAAGCTGTGTTAAAGAATCATCATACTGAACTAGGAGAGTCAATAACACTATTCGAAATCTGAAGTTCCTATAGATGCCAATCATTCTGAACCTCAATGGATAAAGTGAGATGCCAAAACTATTCAAGAGGCAAAAAGCTATAAGTCCCGCTCATATGATTGGAGCTCTGTTTCATTGATAGTTTGGAATTTATAGTATATTCTCTTCTTTTTATCCTATTTGATTTTCAGTTGCTTGGGGACAAGCAACAATTTAAGTTTGGTGTTGTGATGAGCGGACAATTTATACGCTTTTTGACATTGTTTTTAGTATGTTTTTAGTAGGATCTAGTTACTTTTAGGGATGTTTTCATTAGTTTTTATGTTAAATTCACATTTCTAGACTTTACTATGAGTTTGTGTGTTTTTCTGTGATTTCAGGTATTTTCTGGCTGAAATTGAGGGACTTGAGCAAAAATCTGATTCAGAGGTTGAAGAAGGACTGCTGATGCTGTTGGATTCTGACCTCCCTGCACTCAAAGTGGATTTTCTGGAGCTACAGAACTCGAAATGGCGCGCTTCCAATTGCGTTGGAAAATAGACATCCAGGGCTTTCCAGCAATATATAATAGTTTATACTTTGGCCAAGAATTTACGACGTAAACTGGCGTTCAACGCCAGCCTTCTGCCCAAATCTGGCGTCCAGCGCCAGAAAAGGATCCAAAACCAGAGTTGAACGCCCAAACTGGCACAGAAACTGGCGTTCAACTCCACAAATGGCCTCTGCACGTGCAACACTCAGGCTCAGCCTAAACACACACCAAGTGGGCCCCGGAAGTGGATTTATGCATCAATTACTTACTCATGTAAACCCTAGTAGCTAGTTTATTATAAATAGGACCTCTTACTATTGTATTAGGTATCTTTGGTCTCAGTTTTATTTCAATATTCATCTTAGGAGACTATTGATCACGCTTTAGGGGGCTGGCCATCTCGGCCATGCCTGGACCTCTTACTTATGTATTTTCAACGGTAGAGTTTCTACACTCCATAGATTAAGGTGTGGAGCTCTGCTGTTCCTCAAAGATTAATGCAAAGTACTACTGTTTTCTATTCAATTCTTCTTATTTCGCTTCTAAGATATCCATTCGCACCCAAGAACGTGATGAAGGTGATGATTATGTGTGACGCTCATCATCCTTCTCCCTTATGAACGCGTGCCTGACAAACACTTCTGTTCTACATGAATTAAGCTAGAATGAATATCTCTTAGATCTCCTAACCAAAATCTTCGTGGCGTAAGCTAGAATGATGGCGGCATTCAAGAGAATCCGGAAGGTCTAAATCTTGTCTGTGGTATTCTGAGTAGGATTCAATGATTGAATGACTGTGACGAGCTTCAAACTCGCGATTGTTGGGCGTTAGTGACAGACGCAAAAGGAGGGTGAATCCTATTCCAGCATGATCGAGAACCGACAGATGAATAGCCGTGCCGTGACAGGGTGCGTGAGCATATTATTCACTGAGAGGAGGGGATGTAGCCACTGACAACGGTGATGCCCTTGCATAAAGCCAGCAATGGAAAGGAGTAAGACTGATTGGATGAAGATAGCAAGAAAGCAGAGGTTCAGAGGAACGAAAAGCATCTCCATTCGCTTATCTGAAATTCCTACCAATGATTTACATAAGTATCTCTATCCCTATTTTATTATATTAAATTCGAAAACACCATTATCACTTTATATCTGCCTGACTGAGATTTACAAGGTGACCATAGCTTGCTTCATACCAACAATCTCCGTGGGATTCGACCCTTACTCACGTAAGGTATTACTTGGACGACCCAGTGCACTTGCTGGTTAGTTGTATCGAAGTTGTGACAATCATGAATTAAGATCAGAGCACCAAGCTTTGGAGCCATTACCAGGATTTGTTCGAGCCTGGAGATCACAATTTCGTGCACCACAAAGTTTTTAAAAGATTTATGTATACATAAAGACAAAATTAATGAATTAGAAACTATTCCTTTAGGAAGTTCCATATCTGCTTTAATGGGAGGTTTACCTGAAACGTGTAGTGACCCAGGTCCTTGTATGGTTAATTGTACTATTGGTGGTGTGATAATTTCTGAATGCATGTGTGATTTAGGAGCATGTGTAAGTATAATGCCTTTGTCTATATATGATGTTTTGAGGCTCCCTCCCTTAAAAAGGTCAGCAGCTCATTTTGTGTTAGCAGATAAAAGCATTATTACAGTGGCTGGAGTTGCTGAAGATGTACTAGTAGGAATTAAGGGACTCACATTTCCCACTGATTTTTATATCCTGGAAATGCCCCAAAATGACTCAGATAAGCCATCATCAATCCTACTCGGAAGACCATTCCTGAAGACCTCAAAGTTTAAATTAGATGCTTTTTCAGGAACATACTCTTTTGAAATAGATGGCAGAGTAGTAATCTTTAATCTGAATGGAGTTATGAAGCATCCTCCAGAGGATCGCTCTATCCTCAAGTATGACATTATAGATGAAACCGTGGCTGAAGTTCACCAGGAGGAATTTGAAGAGAAGCACACAGAACAAGGTCCAAGTGTGGGGACATTCTCAGAGGACAATGACAGTGCCTTACCACTGTTACCAGCTCCAGACAACCCAGAGCCTGAACATGATCAGAAGTTAGAATTAAAACCCCTTCCTCCACACCTCAAATATGCTTACCTTGAAGACAGGCAGAAGTTCCCAGTTATCATTGCAAAGGAACTCACTTCTCAACAGGAAGAGTAGCTACTTGGTGTGCTGAGGAGGCACAAGAAGGCAATTGGTTGGAGTTTGGAAGAAATAGTAGGCATCAGCCCTCAAGTTTGTGAGCATAGAATATTTTTAGAAGAGGGAGCAAGACCTGTCCGTCAACCCCAGAGAAGACTGAACCCCACTATCCTAGAGGTTGTCAAAAAGGAAGTGACCAGACTACTAGATGCAGATATCATCTATCCCATCTCAGACAGTGAATGGGTAAGTCTAGTACAAGTAGTGCCAAAGAAGTCTGGAGTCACTACAGTGAAGAATGAGCATGGAGAGCTCATAACAACCAGAGTTCAGAACACCTGGAGGGTCTGCATTGACTATAGACGCCTCAACCAAGCAACCCGTAAGGATCACTATCCTCTTCCATTCATTGATCAAATGCTGGATCGTCTGTCAGGTAAATCACATTATTATTTTCTAGATGGTTACACAGGTTATTTTCAGATTCATATAGCTCCTGAGGATCAGGAAAAGACTACTTTTACATGTCCTTTTGGAACTTATGCTTACAAGAGAATGCCCTTTGGCTTGTGCAATACACCAGCTACTTTTCAAAGGTGCATAATGAGTCTTTTCTCTGATCTTATTGAGGACTGTATGGAGGTTTTTATGGATGATTTTAGTGTTTATGGCAATTCCTTTAGCCTTTGCTTAGATGGATTATCTTGAGTATTAGATAGATGTGTCAGTATAAACCTGGTATTAAATTTTGAAAAATGTCACTTTATGGTTAAACAAGGGATTGTACTAGGACATGTTATGTCTAATACTGGCATTTCTGTAGATCCAGCAAAGGTGGATGTTATTTCTAGTTTACCTTACCCCTCTTCTGTGAGGGAGGTCCGTTCTTTCCTTGGCCATGTAGGTTTTTATAGGAGATTCATTAAGGACTTCAGTAAGGTAGCACTTCCCTTATCCAGATTACTGTAGAAAGATATTGAGTTCGAGTTTAGTAAAAATTACAAACAAGCGTTTGATAAGCTGAAGACCGTACTGACTCAAGCTCCAATTGTGAGAGGACCAGACTGGAGCCAACCATTTGAAATAATGTGTGATGCTTCCAACCATGCAGTAGGAGCAGCACTGGCTCAACTTGAAGGTAAGGATCCTTTTGTTATTGCTTACGCGTCTAAAACTTTAGATGCCGCTCAGTCGAATTACACTACTACTGAGAAAGAGCTTCTTGCTATTGTTTTTGCTCTGGATAAATTCCAAGCCTATTTACTTGGTACTAAAGTAGTAGTGTATTCAGACCACGCAGCTCTAAAGTATTTATTATCTAAAAAGAAGTCCAAACCAAGGCTTATACATTGGATACTGCTATTACAAGAATTTGATTTAGAAATTAAGGATAGGAGTGGTAACTAGAATCTAGTGGCAAACCACTTGAGTCGCCTTGAGCACATTAAGGATGATTCCACTCCTATAGCCGATAATTTTCCATTTGATAACCTGCAAGCAGTATCTGAGATAGTCCCTTGGTATGCACCTGTAGCTAATTATCTAGTTAGCCGCATCTTTCCTCCAAACCTTTCTAAGCATCAAAGGGACAAGCTGAAAAGCGAGTCTAAATATTATATATGGGATGAGCCATATTTATGGAGATGTGGCACTGACCAGGTAATTAGACGGTATGTGCCTCAATCAGAATTCCAGTCCATCTTAGAGGCCTGCCACTCATCCGAGAGTGGAGGACATTTTGGCCCTCAAAGAACTGCTAGAAAAATCTTAGACTGTGGATTCTGGTGGCCTACTCTTTTTAAGGACGCTGCTGAATTTTGTAGATCTTGTTTTCCGTGCCAGAAATTTGGTAATATATCCAGGAGGGATGAGATGCCTCAACAAATTATGCTTTTTTGCGAAATTCTTTATGTTTGGGGCATTGACTTCATGGGTCCATTTCCAAATTCTAATGGTTATTTCTATATATTGTTAGCTGTGGATTATGTTTCCAAATGGGTGGAAGCAATTCCTACCCGCAATGATGATGCTAACACTGTTGTTTCCTTTGTGAGAAACCATATTATTTGTCGCATTGGATCACCACGAGCAATGGTGAGCGATCAAGGCACCCATTTTTGTAACAGGAGACTAACAGGACTAATGAAGAAGCATGGGATAATTCATAAAGTTACAACAGCCTACCATCCTCAGACTAATGGGCAAGCCGAGGTGTCAAATAGAGAGATAAAGCGTATCTTGCAGAAGATAGTCAAACCTCATAGAAGAGACTAGAGCACCAGGCTACAAGATGCACTCTGGGCATACAGAACAGCATACAAAACACCCATTGGGATGAGTCCTTTTCACTTAGTTTATGGAAAAGCTTGTCATCTCCCTGTTGAAGTAGAGCATAAAGCCTTTTGGGCAGTAAAGGAATGCAACATGGGAATTGAAAAAGCCAGAGCTGAAAGGAAGTTGCAACTGCAGGAATTGGAGAGCCTTCACCTAGAAGCTTATGAGAACTCAATACTATACAAGGAGAAGATGAAGGCTGTACATGATCAGCACATCAAGAGGAAAGAGTTCCAACCTGGGGACTTAGTCCTCCTTTACAAGTCTCGACTGAGGCTCATGCCAGGCAAGTTAAGATCAAGATGGGAAGTCCATACAGAGTAGAGAAGGCCGAACCGTACGGAGTTTATCACCTAAGTCATCCTTCAAGCTCTGAACTTATCAAAGTTAATGGACATCGTTTAAAGCTGTACCATGGCGAGAAACTGAAGAAAAACAAGGAGCTCGAGATCTTCTTCTTGGAAGATCCCCACATAGCTAAAGACTGAGCTAGTGGAGCGTCCAACTTACGGACGTTAAAGCAAAGTGCTAGGTGGGAGACAACCCACCATGGTATGATTGTTCTTTTCTTTATTTTTAATTTTTCTTATTCAATAACTCTTCTCTTCATTAGTACATTTCGTGCATCTGCATTTACATACTCTTATTTAAAAAAAAAATTCACGCGACGTGACCGCCTCATTGACGCGTCCGCGTCGCAAGGAGATGGGAGACAATAATAATATAAACAGAGAGTTACGCAGGAGCAGGGCTGGAGGCGTGCCAATGGCACAAATCGTCCCACGCGACCGCGTCATATGGGAATAATGGCCTCCCACGCGACCGCATGCCCCACGCGGCCGCGTGACAAAGATTTCGACATCAAAGTGGTGCACACCCGAAAGTTGTGCTAGAGTGGTGCTGGACTGGCGCTGGACGCGCAGTCCCTCTCACGCGACCGCGTCGTATCCCAATAATTGACCACTCACGCGATCGCATGCCCCATGCGATCGCGTCACCCAAAATTTGGCACTAATATGAATTTGAACAGAGAGTTGTGCGAGTGCGAGGCTGCCCTCGCGCCAATGGCATAAAACGGGTCACGCGACCGCGTGACCGACGCGATCGCGTCATTTACTTCAGCACAAGTCGCGCGACCGCATGCCCCACTCGCTCGCGTCGCTTGCGCCGCACAGTTTTCCCTAATTTGCCAATTATCATATCTTTTTCTCCCCAAATCCTATTTTCTCTTTTCCCTCCTTATTTCTTCTCCCTCCCTTCCTCCCATCTTCCTAATTTCTCACTTTTAACTCTCTCTCACCCCCATTAACAAGGTTTTTCTTTCTCCTTCCCTCCTTACTTTTCTATTATTCTTCTTATTTTTATATGTCATCTTCTTCTCTTTTCTTTTTCCCTTCATTATTCATATTTTCTTTTTCTTTCTTTTTCCTTTTACTTGGTGTTATCAATTTATTTGAGTCATCATTTCTCCTTACATACTTGTGAATTGTTGTAAATTTATTTGACAATTATATATTGCTTTTTAAGGGATTATTTGCATGTTCCGATTCTTATTTTCAAGAGCTTCTTCTACATGCATGCTATGTGTTTGTGAAAAAGCCCATATGACATTATGAACTTCTCTACATTTTTCTACTCTAATATTCAATGCTTGCTTTTCACAAATTCCCTTTACTATTTTATTAATTGAAATTAATTGTCAATACAAACGCGATGGTTTGTTACGAGTGATGCTTGATCTATGCTACTCATGCCCTTTGCCGGCATGCCAATAAACACCTTGCATTCACTTGTCATCATATGCACTAGCTATTTTCCATTAATGAGTTTTTACATGTACTCATGAGCGTGTGTTAACATCATTTACCTTTTAATGTGCATTTATAACTATCCTTCCCCGTTCTCTTCCTTGCTCTATCTCTTTAAATTTAATTTACTTTTTCTTCCCTTTTTTCAGGATGGCCACCAAGAAAGGAAAAGAGAAAGCCATTCCCAAATCAACAGCAAGGAGAGGAACGAAGAGAGCATTAGTGGCAGAACCTTCTTCAACTGTAGTTAAGCCCTCAACAAAGAAAATTAAGAGGATTATAAAGGTTGATGATAAAGAAAGAGCCTTCCCAGCAAAGGACACTGCACGATTCCCCAATCACTACTGTGAGCAGATGTTCCCCATCCTGGTAGAAAGGAGTTACAACAACGAATACCTTCTTCTCCTCCCAAACCACATTGCTACACTTGTTGAGTCGCAGATTGCCTGAAGACAATGGGGTTTCCTACAAAGACAGCCAAGGCAGGTCAATCTTTCTTGGGTAGTCGAGTTCTACTCCAACTACCACTTACCAACCCTGCAATCTGTCTACGTTTGTCAGAAGCAAGTCCCCATTACAGAAGAGGCCATTCAAAAAGTTCTAAGTCTTCCCCCTGTTCCAGAAGGACTGGATGCCTTTCAAGAAGCCACACTCAAGCACCAGATGTACCAATTTGACTGGGACACTGTTCTCAGAGTTATCGCACTACCTGGCAGCCGTTGGATCTACAGATACCATCGTACCCGCCCTAAGGGAATTTCGGCTTCAGCACTTACCTTGGAGGCTCGCGTATGGGCACAGATCATGTCCCATTACGTCTTCCCGAGCACTCACGAATCCTCCTTCACTGCGGACATGGCCGTTCTACTATGGTGCATCCTTACAGACCAGCCTCTGAACCTACCAAGACACATCCGAAATGCCATGGGACACTTACAAATTGTGGGCAATTTACCTTTTCCCGCCTTGGTCTCAGATCTTGTCTCAGCCGCCGGAGTCTCCTACAGAGCTGGGGACACCAAAGCCATACTCCCCCGGAATGATCAGTATGTCCCTAACGGGAAGTACCTTAGACTTCCAGCCGCCACTATCAGCCAGCCTACTGAACCTGTTGAAGATATTCCTTCTTCAACAGCACAAGCACCCACTACTGACCAGATGCTCCAGCAGATACTTGCAAGGTTGGATCGGCAAGAATACAAAGCTAAGATGAGAGAGCGCCGTAACAAGCACCGATTCACATACCTCAAGGAGCTGATCATGGGAAAATTCAAGGACTCAGACACCCCGGACTCCACTTCCTTTACCAGCACAGGGAACCATGATGGTCCCGACTGTGGAGATATTGCTACCAGCCCACCTTTATTCCTGACAGATGGCACCGAGGATGGTACAAAGCCTTAAGTGTGGGGAGGTCGGTCAGTACCTGACTTCCGGAGGTAATTTCTCTTCCCTAGCACCAGTAAATTAGGATATTTAGTTAGATTTTTCTTTTATAGAATAGGATAAATTGCATAGTAATAGATTAGTTGCACACATGTTCTGCTTGATTGAAAAGACAATGAGTTTCTTCTAAGACTCTATCTTTGGAACAAAATTTCACTAATTTTAATTAATTATTTTATGTTAAATTTGCTTGAAGTTGTATTTGGAACATGATTTTTGAGCTAAAGAACACACAACCTGTGAAATTTGAGCCTTTATGAATGGTTACATTATTTAACCATAATTATTTTATTCTTGTGTGTTTGCTTCTCTATGATTGTAATCTACATTTTGTTTCATCCTATATGTCTAATGTTTATTATATTTATATGTTTGCACATGATTGAGGCCATTATTTATTGTGCTTACTTATCCAAATTAAGTCTACCCTTTCAATTACCTTTGTTAGCCACTTTGAGCCTTTAAATCCCATTTGTTCTATATTTTACCACATTACTAGCCTTAAGCAGAAAAACAATTATATATCCCAAATTGAATATTTGGTTAGCTTAAGATAGAATTGTGTGTGACAATCAAGTATGGGAAATTGTGGGAACAAAGGATAATAAGGGAATGAGTCATGATAATATAATGGGAATTTGGATACCTACTCATGTGAAACTATAAGAATTAAAAATCTATGTGCATTGATAAGCTATGTTTATGTTTATGTTTATGTTGAAAATATATATATATATATATATATATATATATATATATAATGAAAAAATAAAATAAAATAAATAAGGGGACAAAATTACCCCAATGTTGAATTAAGAATTCAAGGATCAATGCATGTATGATAAAATCAAAATAAAAGGTTGATACATAAGTATGGATGTGAAAGAGATTTCTGGGTAGCTAGGTATGAATTCTAAAGTTATATAGAATATATATAGGTTATGTTAAAGCTTGGGTTAATTAAAGATTCAATTCATAAGCTTATTTAGCCATATATGCATCCTTACCCTTAGCTTGGCCCCGTTACAACCTTGAAAAGATCTCATGATGTTTGCATTAGTATATTAAATGTTGTTGATTGGTTAGGAAAAGAACAAAAAAATTAGAGAGCATGATTAGAGAAGATAGAGTGATGACCCTATACACTAGAGAGACTAGAGTGTACATACACCATCAGTGAGGGTTCCATGCTTGAATTTCTATGTTCCCTGCTTTCATGAGCTATCTTCTTGCATTTTTATCTGTTCTTACTGTATAAGAATTGAGTTAGTGGAATTTGATTTGTAATTATCTTGAAGAGCTTATTTACTTTAGATCAAGTGGACAAAAATCATATAGTTGTATTCATACATATAGGTTGCATTGCATTGCACAGGTTTTACATGTTCTTACTCATTTATTTTATCTCCTTCAACAAAGCATGAGGACATGCTAATGTTTAAGTGTGGGAAGGTTGATAAACCATTATTTTGTGGTTTATATTGTGTTTAATTGTGTGGTTTTATCATGATCTTTACCCACTTATTCATTAAATAAGCATGCATTTATAATTCCTTCCTAAAGTTATTGTATGATTGAAAACTTGCTTCCTAGAGACTTTAATTATGTATTTTATTTCTCCTTTATTCCATTCGATGCCGTGATATGTGTGTTAAGTGTTTCAGGCTTTATAGGGCATGAATGAGTTAGAGATTGAAAAGGAAGCTTGCAAAAATGGAAGGAACACAAGAAATTGAGGAGACGACCAGCGAGAAGCGACACGGCTGCATGGACGACGCGACCGCGCGGCATGGAACAGCACAAGTGACGCGGTCGCATGGATGACGCAACCGCGCGGCATGGAATAGCACGAGTGATGCGGCCGCATGGGCGATGCGTCCGCGTGACATGCGCGATCTACATAATCTGCAGAATCGCTGGAGGCGATTTCGGGCCTTATTTTGACCCAGTTTTCGGCCCAGAAAAGCAGACTAGAGCCAGAGAACATGCAGAAACCAAGAACAACATTCACTCCGCATAGTTTTAGTTTTTAGATCTAGTTTTCCTCTCCTCTAGGTTTTCTCTCTACACATTCATAGTTTTTAGAATTTGTTATGTTCATTATTTTTGCATTGGGATATTGAGAAGAGTTATTGCCTCATCAAGACTTCGACATTCTAGTTCGTTCTCTTTACTTGTCTCTTTCTCTTCCATGTTCCTCAATTTACTTACTTTTACCATTGGATTATTTTAGCATTTATTAATACAATAATTACTTTTATTTTCAATTAATCTTTTGATCATTATTTATCATGTCTTTCTTCAATTCCCTTTCTTATGTTATGAATTTTACATTTACAATGAACGAGTAGTTTCCTAACTTGATGGGGAGTTGATTGAAAGAAACCCTTGAAGTTGGGATGCTCAAGAGAAAGATTGTAGTTGGGTTTATTGTTGGATTGCTCTCTAGTCACTAACACCAATCCTCCCAAGAGCGGATTGGAACTTGTGGATAGAAATAGCATTCCAACTTGTTTAACTTTCCCTTACTTAGTGAGGGACAACTAAATAGAATAATCCCCAATTATCAATTAATCTTGAGAGTACTGCAACAAGAATAGGGCTTCAATTAATCAACTCCCAGTCAAGGCCTTTATTTAAATTTATATAAATTCTCTAATTTAATTTTCTACCATTCAATTCAACCCTTTTTGAAAATATCTGATTAATAAAATAGCACACTTTTCTACAACTCGTTGGGAGACGACCTGGGACTCATACTCCCAGTATTTTGATTTTAATTTCTATGACACCCTTTTAAATTGATAAAGCGGATTTATGGTTGGTTGAGAACTATACTTGCAACGCATATTTTATAATCATTCTTAACTCGCAAATTTCCGCCCGCATCAGTCTTCTTTGTCTTCTTTATCTTCTTCGATCATCTGCATGATTTGTTGGAGCTGTTTTGCTAGTGTTTCTTTTGATTGGGCTCCTGCTAGGGCTACACTAATTTGGGCTTTCTGATTGAGAAATATTGACTTTTCATTATCAAATGGCTTAACAAACATAGGATGTTCGTTGAACCATTTTCTGAATATGTCTGGGTGAGCCATGGTTGCACTGAACTGAGACCACCATTTAACATAGGTATTTCTTTGAAGCATCGGTGGTGCCTTCGGGTGCTCCTGTTTGCCATATCTGTATTGCCATGAGAATACCCAGGCCACTGCAAATGTAAAAAAAAATTTAAGATATATAGGGATGCTTGTTTCCTGTTGGTCAAACTTTTTGGTGAAAATTTTGAACCTCTCATCGGCAGGTGGGGGCAGGATCTCTGGTAATGGGCCAAAATCGTCCCACCATTGGGTAAACCAGTTTGGGAAATGATAAGCCAGGAATGTCTGGTTATTTTGTAACCAAAATACTCTTGTCCAGGCGTCTACATAATCCCAATAAGAATATCCTATTGGGTCAAAAGGTTGAGAAAATTTTTTTTGTATTATTTGCGTTTTTTCCAAATTGGGTAGGGGTAACCACTTTTAATATTTGAATGGTTGAATGGGTTATGTTAGTGGCGTCTTTGGGGTCTTTTTAGTGTTTTACCGAGACTGAATTTGAATCCACTAGTATGAATTCATAAAACTGTCTGGTTTTGTTTATAGCTGTTGGTTTAAAATGGAATCCTTGTGGGAAGACTTTAGGGATTACCTTAAAAGGTAATTTTTTCCAGAATTCGGGTTCTATTAAGAGGACAGCTGAGAATTTATTTTTTGAAATGTATTTGGATTGTGGTTTTGGTTGGATATTTGGGGGCTGGATCTGAATCGATTAGGGTAATTTTGTTTGGGTAATTGCTTTACCTTTTGGGTCATTACAAATGGATTTTTGGGCTGCTATTTATGACAAAAGTTTTGTCAGGTCAATTTCATCATCATCTGAACTATCACATATATCATCCCGGAATTTTTTGTGAAGTTTTGATAGACCTACATCTTGTAAGGCCAACAAGATTTGGATTGGGAGAGCATAGTTTGCCTTTGTTTGCTTGGCTGTTTGGCTACTTAGAGGTTGAGTAGATGACTCAACTATATTTTTTGAGACTTGAGTAGATGACTCAATTGCTCTTGGGTTATTGGGGTAGGTTATTGGGTGGAAGACCCAGTTGGGGTGCTTGACCCTGATTTTTTACTTGGCCCTGGTAGGGCTAGGCGGATACCTCTGCCTCTTATAGAGGCTAATGTTGCCTTTTTAGGCATGTGGCAGCTTTCTCTGCAAGTATTCACGAGTAAGGTAATCAGGAAGAGAGTTTGAGATTCCTTGAATGTATTCAATTTTGAAATAAAAAATGTTTAAAATTCCTTGCCAGCAAGCAAAAATGTGTTTGGATGCAAGAATTTTTACATCTTTTTGTAAAACGTCTTTGGCAGACTTACAATCTATCCTGACCAGAAATTTTTGGTTTAATAAATCAGATTGAAATTTCGAAATACATAAAGCAATTGCTAAAACTTCTTTCTTTATAGTCGAATAATTTTGTTGGGAAGTATTCCAATGCTTAGATGTAAATGCAATTATGCACTCTTTATTATTAAGTTTTTGTTTTAGCATGCCCCATAACCTAGATCTGAAGCATCAGTGTCAACAATTTTGAAAGCTTGTGGAACAGGAAGGTAAAGACAAGGGAGTTCCTTGACACTAAGTTTGAGTTGTTTGACAATCCTTGTAAGCATATCAGTCCAAGGAGGGTGGTTTTTTCCCTAGACAATCATGGAGAGATTTGATAAGGGTGATTAAATTTGGAATAAAATCTGCTACATAATTTATGCAACCAAGGAACCTTTGGAGTTGATTCTTTTCCAAAATGTGATCAGAAAATTTATCCGCAAATTGGATAGCCCTGTCTATGGGTGTAATTGCTCCCTGGTGAATCATGTGACCAAGAAAACGGATTTTAGTTTGGAATAAACTAATCTTTGATTTAGAAACTGCTAGACCATTATGCCTGATAGTGTGCATTAAAGTTTTGCACATGTTTAAAATGATCATGCAAGGATTGTGAAAAAATGAGCACGTCATCTATGTAGACGATGGCAAAGTCAGAGAAAGGATTGAAAATATCATTCATGATTTTTTGGAATTCAAACGGTGCATTTTTTAGGCCAAAAGGCATCACATTCCATTCATATTCTCCGAAAGGCACTGTGAATGCCGTTTTGTATCTATCAGCCTCATTAATCTGGATTTGCCAGTACCCAGATTTCATGTCAAATTTTGAGAAAATGCTAGCTGAGTTTAGTTTAGTCTATTTAACAAACCTTTTTTGTTTGGGATATGATACCTAATCCACTAGATAGCTTCGTTTAGAGGCTTATTGTAACGACCCAATTTTCAGTACACCTAGGACATACCAGAAACCGAGTGCTACCAATTTGTCATCCTAATTATTATCTATTATTTATTATATGAGCCTGATTCGTTGTTAAAAGCGTAGTTAGTTAGTGAGGTACTTTTTTTCCTGAAAACATTTGGATTAATAAACATAATCATTTATAATCAATTCACAAATAAAAACAGATAAAACAGTTATAAACAATCACACATAAATACATCACAAGTAGCTAACAACATTCAGTGATCCAGCCTTTATTAGAGTATAGACTTTTAGTTAGAACACCCCTAGATATAGCTAGATAATAACTATATACATATACATACATACAACATCCCAGGTCCTGACCTGTTCAAGAGGTCCCTAAGCTGGCACCTAGGCTAGCCTAGACTCTATACTCGCCTAGTCCCTCTAAACTACTAAAGCGAGGGAAAGTACGTTCTAGGTCTTCAAAACTCAAGTCAGGTGGATCGTCATCAAAAGGTGGAAGGTCGTCTACTAATCCTCTGTACGATCATATGTCATCAAAGAGGATCTCTCAAGTACTTCATCGAGTGGCCATATAACAGCAACATCGTACGGAGGACTTAGGTTAAAGTTTGTAGATAAGCAGGGTGCAGACGTTGGCTGGCCTCACAGTATATACATATAAACAGGTAACGGAGTTCACTCTAGACTCAGAAGACTACCTAGAGCGGAATCCTCTTTGCAGAACAGTCATCAGCAAACTACGGAAGGGTACTCATGCTTCCATTTGAAGGGGGAAGGGAGAGAGAAGGGTTGAACTTGGGAGTTCTTAGTAGGGTCGGGGTTATTAGTTAAGTTCATTAATTTCGTGTCGCTTAGCAGACATATAGCAGAATACAAGAAGCAGTAAATAGAAGATACATGTAAATAGAGGAAATAGAGAAAATAGAAAATAGAACACAAACAGAAAAATACAAGAAAATACAACACAGACACAGAGAATAGAATACAAACAAGGAAAGCATACATTCATACAACAATCATAACAGAGGAAAATGCACAGCCAAGTATGATGCATGTCTAGCCCTAGTGCAGGTAATGAGCTCATCTGTCGGTTACTAACCCGCTCCCGACGTTATCCAGCAACCTCTGTCTGGATAAGGCTTTCCTATTGGCTATACCCTATGTACAGGAAATAACCCCTCTGCCACCACAGGGTCCACTGCACGTAGGAAATAACACATCTGCCACTGCAGGGATGTAAGCCGACACACCTTCTGTATACAGGAAATAAAATATGGATCTGTACCATAGGAAAGCATTCTCAGTGATCACACCATTATCTATCTGACTGCCTCACTGCAGCAGATGATCATACAAGTATATCTAGAGTTGCCTTAACGCAACAAATAAATATCTCTTGGGTTGCCTCAAGCAACAAATCATCACATAATCATTCTCATTATCATCATTCATCATCATTCTCATTATTCATCATCATTTTCACATTCTTATGCAGTACCTCTTTCTTCCTTTATTCAATCATACTGTACAACCTTTACATCTTTCACTTTTACAATATCCTGGCTCAAACCATTTCTCTTTATCATATTATTCTTTTCTCCTTGTATCTCTTTATTCTGCTATGTTTGTTCTTTTCTCTGCGCTTCTTTACTTTATTCTGCTTTCTCTGTTTAACGTATGTATTTAAAGCTTATATAAATTTCGGTATGAATAGTTAGTCTGCCCCAAGTATAGGTTCATTAAGTCTATACTGAAACAGTTTAACTTTCATATAATACCTAACCCTAGTCGCAACTCAAGTACTAACTAAGTTGCCCTAGTTCGTTCACTAGTCTTTGTCTATTTTTCTGTCATTAAAACTTTACAGACTTTTTCTTCGATTTTTATCTTTTCTTCAACTTTTTATCTTTTATTTATCTTTGCCTCACTAATATGTTTTTACCACTCCCTAAGTGTTTTATGAAGGTAATTATGAGATTCTGCGCTTAAAATTGTCTTTCTAAAGCTTTTACAGAAAACTGCCTTTTCCGCATTATTTTATTATTTTTATTATAATATTATTTTTAATTAAATATTATTATTTAATATTTTATTATTTTTTATTATTTTATCATTAAATTTTCGAAAATTAACTTACTTTTACTTTTAACCTTTAAAATTCACTTTTTACCACCCGTAACTTTTAATATTTCTACTTTTACCACCCTAACTTTCAGAAATTACCAAACAACCCCTTAAACACCAAAAATTTTACTTCCTTGCCCTTTTTAAGATCTAAGGCCTGTTCTTCATTGTTCTTCATCACACTCAAAGTGTTCTTCATGTTCTTCATAAATTCTTCAGATTCTTTCTTTGTTTTTACCCGTTTTTCAGTCTTTTCAGCAACCGATTTTTACTATAATTCATAATAAATTAGCATCCACTAAAACCCCATATTTTCTATATGATTTCAACACAAATTGAACCTCAATTTAAGCCTAGGGTTTCGTTTTTCCAGCTGCCCAAGAACAAGAACTTTAAAGCTTGAATTTCATCAAATTTCATCAAAATTTCACCAAATTTTCACCAAGAATCAATCATATATGCAACCAATTTTTAGCACAGCCAAATAATACAACATTCACACAACTCAAACACAAATAATCAAGATTAATTTCGTGACACCCTACCTGGTTTTGCTGCTCCTAATTCAGTTAGACTTTCAGGTGGTCCTTTAGCACTTTTTCCTCCTAAATCACATCAAGAACAACTTTAAATCCAAAAACTCTCAACTGACCAAATCTCACTCAGTATGTTAGGAAGAGATATCTCACCTTAGACTTGCTGGAAATTCACGTTTCTTGGCTCTCAAGTCAAGTTAAGCATGATTCCTAAGGAAGAACATCAAGAAAACACATGTTTTGCATGGTTTTTCCTTGAAAACCGAATTGAAGAGGGAGGGAGACAGCCATATCACCTTATTTCCATCCTTGATAAGTTACATGGTTATGTAGAGGAAGAAGAGAGGATCATTTTGGTGAAATCGGAGTTTTGATTTGAGTTTTAGTTCAGAAGAAATCAAGCTTTGAAGATTAAGTGTTCATGAAAATTTCTCTCTTTTCTCTCTTGTTATTTTCGGCCACAATGATTAAATGAGACAGCCTTGGAGGTCTTGGGGGTGTAGGGTGAGTTGTGATTGGTTGGCTTGGAGGTGGGTTAAATTAATATTAAAATATCTCAGGTGTATAACTACTAAAACTAGATGTATTGGAACACTTGCAAAAACATCTCTAAAAATTATTTTCTGAGCTACTAGCATAAATGACACTAGTAAAATATTTATTATGGGAATAGAACATGTATAATGAGGCCTTAGCATTGCTAAAGTCATCAGAGAGTGCTAGTGCTAAGCTGCACCAGTAAACCGTAAACCCGGTTAAACCGATTTTCTGTTTTTAACTAAAACAGACCAGGTAACCTTATAATATCATTCAAGCATCTTCTCATACTAATATAATGATAATATTTTACTATTATCTCTCTTCTCTCATGAGTCGAGTCCGGTTCATCAAACTGAGACTATTTACGAAAACTAGAATCAGAACTCCTAACCGATACGGTTCAAAAACTAGGTTCTTCGCGATTGCGTTGTCGGGCTTGTCTCAACTAAGGTCCTGAGTTAAAGATAATATAATGACAATGAGGATTGAGATGCTTGATGATACAGAAGAGGTATTCCCTTTACTGATCTTTCGGAGAAATCCGTGTCTTCAGAAATGATCTCGCGTACTCGAAAATTAGGGTTGTTACACTTATAGTTGATAACCAGCCTAGGAGTGCCTCTTTCTAATTCTGCTTGCTTGTTGACTGGTGCGCGAAATTACACTTCGCACAACTGAACCAGCAAGTGCACTGGGGATTGTGAGTCAAGGTCTATCCCATGAGGATTGTGATTTGAAGCAAGCTATGGTTATCTTGTAGATCTTAGTCAGGCGGATAGAAAAGTTGGTTGGTTGTTTAAAGTGCATAAAAGTAAAATAAAGAAAACGTTACTCAATTTGATGGTGAATGATTTCTTCTATGGCAGGTTGTATGTGATCAACGCCTTTCTTGAGAGGTCGCCAATGATCCTCTAGATCTGAACCCTAGGGTTGGTGCGGATCCAGTTTGATTGAGGGTGAAGCTCCTGCAGTCCATTCTCCTTAGTGATCCTACTCAAAATGCCACAGACAAGGTCGAATCTTCCAGATCAGAAAATGTTGCGACTTTGGTTCTAGCCTCTACCACAAAGACTCTAATCTTCCCATACCTCGGCTGAACTGGTGTCTCGAGAAGTCCCCAACGAAGTCGTGGATTAGTTGTCTAAGAGATGTATAATCAAGCTAGTGGTTCATCATTGTCCGATGAAAGACTCACTCTGAACCCATGTAGAATGAGATAACCTTGTGCCGGTTCAACGCATTCATATTGATGAAGAACGAAGATACATCTTAGAATAGAGAATCAAACACAGATTGAAAATAGAATAGTAATACTTTATTAATCCATAAAACTCAGCAGAGCTCCTCCCCTCAACCGAGGAGATTTAGAGACTCATACTGATAGAAAATACAATGTAAAATTTGAAATATGTCAGGAGAGTTCTTAAACAAGGGTGATCTTCTCCTTTTAATACTAAACTAATGACTAAGGATTACATAAGAAGGGTAAAATAGTCTTTTAGTACAAAAATCCACTTCTGGGGCCCACTTGGTGAGTGTTTGGGATGAGCTTGATTGAGATCCATGTGCTAGGAGGCCTCTAGGGCATTGAATGCTGGCTAGGGGGTCCTTTTTAGGCGTTGGATGCTGGTCTCTTCTACCTTGGGCGTTGGACGCCAGAATAGTACTGGAACCTGGCGTTGAATGCGAGTTTTGTGACTTCAATTATGAAGCAAAGTATGGGCTCCAGAGCCGTTGAGAAAGCTCCATTTGGATGTCTGTAGCCGTTGAAAAAGCTCCATTTGAGAAAGCTCTCTCGTCATTTTGCACACAGTCCTTCTTCATCCCACACAAAATCCAACATTCTTTCTAAGAAAGTAACTCGACCTGAGGAACTCTCTCTAAAACATAATATCTTTGAAGAAGAAGTCAGCTTTGAGGATATTAATCAAGCTATAGACAACTGGGAAATACCAAACATTCTCTAGGATGAACTATATGTTCCTGAAGAAACCAAACGTGTCGGCAAATCTGATTATATTATCAAAACTGTCAAAAACGATATTCCTCTAGGACCTGAGTCTGGTGAGGAATTCTACCTTTTAAACAAACAATCTATCTAAGAACATATGCGCAAATATAAATACCTTCATATAGGGTGTGTTTAAGTTGCTGTTAAACCACTCATTAGAGAAGGTTTAAATGCTTCCATTCTCAGGTACCTAAGAGACGTTAGGCATAATAATTTATGTGATTCCCTCATAGGAACTGTTGAGACAAGTCTAGGGCACGGTTTGGTCTACTTCAACTGTTTCCCCAACAAAACTGTGAGTTTGCTAGATAAAAATATCTTAGACTCAGTCTTTCTCAACATCCGGCTTCATGGCCTTGACATGAAGGAAGGATCCATTCCTGCAGGCTTGATCTATAGGATTCAATACAAAGTCATGAATACCTGTAACTCCAGAGTCCTCTTGAAAACAACTGACCATGAGACAACTCTGTTTGTCACAGACATGACAAAGGGGACAAAGGCAAATGTTATTATACCTCGCCTCATCAAATGGGATGAAATTGATCTCCCTAAATCTTGGGCTATAAAACGAGCCATACCTACTCTCCCGAGACAATCCCTCCAATTACAAGAAATCAAACAAGATGAAACAGGAAAGGTAGAAATCTTTTTTGACAGAAGAAATTCTTTTTCCTCGCGGTCTGAAGCCGCATCTATCTACAGATTCGACTTCGCCTCGGCAAGAAGATCTTTTTCCATAAGGTCTCATTCCTCTATTCCTAATCCATACATTCGGATGGCAAACCCTGAAATCAACCATACAGGGTTACAAACAAATTCTAACATTCCCAGACCCGTTTAGCAAAAGGAAGAGGATATAGATGAACAATCTATTTAATCCCCAACATATTCTTCTTTAAATGATGATGTCAATGCCACTGAAGAATTTGTCATAAATAGAGAAGCCTTGCATAGGAACGTCAACTCTGAAGAATGGAAACTTCAGAAGAGATGGTACTTACAAACCTTTGAGGCAGCACAAATTTCACATTTTAGGAAAGAATATTATCACTTCCTCAATCAAGCCAAGATGCATATTCCTTTTTTTGAATGGTTCCGTTCTTATAGCATTAAGAACAACATAGATTATCCTTTTAAAGCAGAAGTTAGTACATCTCATTCTTCAAATGTCATATCAACCTGGAAAATCCAGGAAGGGGAATTGGTTAAATCTGAATTTCCCCCAACAGGAAAGTTCATCCTTACAAATAGTCTAGATTCTAAAAAATCCCTGTCATGGCTTCGCCTTTCAAAACAAAAAAACCTGGATGAACCCATTGAGCCTAAAGATATCAAGAATATCATGGAACAGGCCAATTATACCAATAAATATCTCCAAACTCTAGGTCAAAAGCTTAGCTCCACAAGTTCCACTACTTCTGAGTCCCCTAAACCTCTTGAAAAACCTTTGTTTAAACCTTTTAAGATTAGCCAAAAAACTAGATAAAACCTCAAATCTTCTATTTTGAGACAAGAATCAGGAACTTCTAATCTTATACAAAAAATAGATCATCTCCTCAGCCAAATGACCATTCCTAACACCCCTCAAACAACAGAATCATCCACAAGAGTTACAAGGCAGTTAGCCAAAACATCCATAAACGTCTCCATGAAGAGTCGCAAGACTCTGAGGATGGCTTAGATTCACCTAGAATTAACCCCATCATGACCAACTTCATTACAAAATGAAAAGGTCTTACTAAACCTTATCCACAGTATCATATCCAAACGACTGCTCCTGACCTAGCTTTGGAAGATAGAGAGTTAGGCTTCAACAATTTCAATGCAAACAACGTTTATGAATAGAACATAGATGAAAAAACAGAATACAATATCATGCATATGTTACAACATATGATAATGGTTTATACGGCCTACTAGACTGCCCATGAAAGTTTCGAAGAAGCAATAACAAATGTTACTGTGTCAGGATTTTCAGGACAACTTAAAGGCTGGTGGGATAATTACTCACTAATGACCAAAAAAATTCCATCCTTTCAGCCGTTAAAATCAATGACAATGGTGAACCCATCCTTAATGAGAACGGGAAAACCATTCCTGATGCTGTTAACACCTTAATCTTTACTATAGCAAATCACTTCATAGGAGACCCATCCTTATGGAAAGATTGGTTTTCTGAGCTTCTATCCAACCTTAAGTGAAAATTCCTGTCCAATTTCAAATGGTATAAAGATACCTTCTTAACCAGAGTTTTTACAAGAGAAGAGAGTCAGCAATCTTTCTGGAAAGAAAAGTTCTTAGCTGGACTCCCAAAATTCCTGGAAGGTAAAGTAATGGATAAAATCAGAAGCTTAACTCCGGATGGAATTATTCCATATGATTCTTTGAGTTATGGCCAGTTAATTTCGTATATCCAAAAGGTGGCCTTAAAAATCTGTCAAGATGACAAGATTCAAAGCAAACTTGCCCGCGAAAAGGCCCAAAACAAGAAAGACCTAGATTCTTTTTGTGAACATTTTGGCCTACCCTCTTATAGCACGAGAAAAATAATATAGCCTCCCCACAGAAACCGGTGGCCAGATCAAAACCCTCGTCAGTGGAAACATAAGAGACACTACAAGCCCCCTCCCAGACAAAGGAGTTACAAAGAGAAAGAACCTCACAAAAGCCATATTGTCTGTTTAAATTGCAAAAAATCGGGTCATATCAGTAAATACTATAGACTCAAGGGGAAAATCAACAACCTCAACCTTGATCCTCAAATAAAGGAGCAAATTAATAACCTCCTTATCGAAAGCTTCGAAGAAGAATCAGAACATGAATTTTCTGAGGATTTAAAAAATATCCAGCACGATGATGATATATCATCATCATCTTATGAGTATTTTGAGCTTAATGTCATCTTAAAAGAACAAGAGCTTCTTTTCGATGCCATAAACGCTATCTCCAACCCTGAGCAGAGAAAATACTGTCTCCAAAAGCTCAAACAAACTTTAGAAACCAAAAATAAATCCAAAACCTTGGTTATAAAAAACAAGTACGGTGTCAAACCTATTTTCAAAAAATTTGAAAAAAAAGTTTCTAAGCCTGTAACTATTCAGGATCTTAAGAATGATATTAATAATCTCAAGAAAGAGATCCATCTCATCAAACAACAACAATAGCAACATCAAAATTGTTTATCTCATATTTTGGAGGAAGATTCTGGTAACATTGAGGAAGAACCTCAGAATGATCCTATTCTTTAAAACCAAACTTTCCAAACTGAAGATGATGACCAAATTGTTCAACTCTCAAAGGAAGATCAAGAAGATGAGATAACAGAAATTCTATGGTTAGTTAGTCAATTAACCGTTATGAAATTCTATATCAATATTCGAATTGTCATCCATGATTTTTTTTTTTTGAACTATAGCCCTTTTGACACAAGTGCATATCAAAATTGTATTTTGGAAGGTTTAGTCCCAACAAAATATTTTGAAAAAACTACAGAGCGCCTTAGTACAGCTAACGGCGACTGCTTACAAATAAGTATAAGCTTTCTTGGGCTATCATTAAAAATGGTTTTCTCCAAATAAAAACACCTTTCCTCCTAGTCAAAGATTTAAAAAATCAAGTCATATTGGGGTCACCCTTTATTAGAACTCTTTTCCCGTTAATGATGTTATATGACGGTATTACTACCTACTTAGGAGGAACCCCAACAACCTTCCAATTTGTTTCAACCCCTGTTCACAAGACCCTTAACCTCCTCCAATTTAAAGTTAATCAAATCAACTTCTTAAAAGAAGAAGTCTCTTTCAAGACCATTGAAACCCAATTACAAAAACCTAAAATACAACAAAAGGTTAAATCTCTTCTTCAACAAATGCAAGAAACAATATGTTCAGATTTGCCTCACGCATTCTGGAATAGAAAACAACACATTGTGGATCTCCCTTTTGAAAAAGATTTCAAAGAAAGCCAGATTCCAACAAAAGCTAGACCCATACAAAGGAATGAATAACTCCTCCAATACTGTCAAAAAGAGATTACAGATCTTTTGAACAAAAAGCTTATCTGTAAAAGCTCATGGTCTTGTTCTGCTTTCTATGTCAACAAACAAGCTGAATTAGAAAGAGGCACTCCTAGGTTGGTTATCAATTATAAGTCTCTAAACAAAGCTCTCCAGTGGATTAGGTATCCTATCCCGAACAAAAAAGATTTGTTAAATAGACTAAACTAAACTCAGCTAGCATCTTCTCAAAGTTTGACATGAAATCTAGGTACTGGTAAATCCAGATTAATGAGGCTGATAGATACAAAATGGCATTCACAGTGCCTTTCAGACAATATGAATGGAATGTGATGCCTTTTGACCTAAAAAATGCACCGTCTGAATTCCAAAAAATGATGAATGATATTTTCAATCCTTTTTCCGACTTTGCCATCGTCTACATAGACGACGTGCTCATTTTTTCACAATCCTTGCATGATCATTTTAAACATGTGCGAAACTTTAATGCACACTATCAGGCATAATGGTCTAGCAGTTTCTAAATCAAAGATTGGTTTATTCCAAACTAAAATCTGTTTCCTTGGTCACATGATTCACCAGAGAGCAATTACACCCAAAGACAGGGCTATCCAATTTGCAGATAAATTCTCTGATCACATTTTAGAAAAGAATCAACTCCAAAGGTTCCTTGGCTACATAAATTATATAGCAGAGACAAGGATTGTCAAACAACTCAAACTTAGTGTCAAGGAACTCCCTTGTCCTTACCTTCCTGTTCCACAAGCTTTCAAAATTGTTGAGACTGATGCTTCAGATCAAGGTTATGGGAGCATCCTAAAACAAAAACTTAATAATAAAGAGTGCATCATTGCATTTACATCTAAGCATTGGAATATTTCCCAACAAATTTATTCGACTATAAAGAAAGAAGTTTTAGCAATTGTTTTATGTATTTCGAAATTTCAATCTGATTTATTAAACCAAAAATTTCTGGTCAGGATAGATTGTAAGTCTGCTAAAGACATTTTACAAGAAGATGTAAAAAATCTTACATCCAAACACATTTTTGCTCGCTGGCAAGCAATTTTAAGCCTTTTTTATTTCGAAATTGAATACATTCAAGGAATCTCAAACTCTCTCCATGATTACCTTACCTGTGAATACGTGCAGCAAAAGCCACCACATGCCTACAAAGGCAACATTAGCCTCTGTGAGAGGCAGAGGCACCCGCCTAATCCTATCAGGGCCAAGTAAAAAATCAGGATCAAGCACCCCAACTGGGTCTTCCACCCAACAACCTACCCCAATAATCCAAGAGCCAACTGAGTCATCTACTCAGGTCTCAAAAAATATAGTTGAGTCATCTACTCAACCTTCAAGTAGCCGAACAGCCAAGCAAACAAAGGCAAACTATGCTCTCCCAATCAAAACCTTGTTGGCCTTACAAGATGCAAGTCTCTCAAAACTTCACAAAAAATCCTAGGCTGATATATGTGATAGTTTAGATGATAATGAAATTGACCTGACAAAACTTTTGTCACAAGTAGTATCCCAAAAGACCATTTGTAATGACCCAAAAGGTAAAGTAATTACCCAAACAAAATTACCCCAATCGATTCAGACCCAACTCCCAAATATCCAACCAAAACCACAATCCACATACATTTCAAAAAAAAAATTCTCATCTGTCCTCTTAATGGAACCTGAATTCTAGGAAAAATCACCTTTTAAGGTAATCCCTAAAGTCTTCCCACAAGGATTCCATTTTAGACCAACAGCTATAAACAAAACCAGACAGTTTTATAAATTCATACTAGTGGATTCAGATTCAGTCTCGGTAAAACACTACAAAGACTCCAAAGACGCCACCAATACAACCCATTCAATCATTCAAATATTAAAAGTGCTCACCCTTACCCAATTTGAAAAAAACCCAAATAATACCAAAAAATTTTCTCAACCTTTTGACCCAATAGGATATTCTAATTGGGATTATGTAGACGCCTGGACAAGAGTATTTTAGTTACAAAATAACCAGAATAGACATTCCTGGCTCATCTACTTCAAGAAAAATACCAATTATCATTTTCCAAATTAGTTTACCCAATGGCAGGACTATTTTGGCCCATTACCAGAGACCCTGCCCCCACCTGCCGATGAGGGGTTTAAATTTTTCACCAAAAAATTTGACCAACAGGAAACAAGCATCCCTACAGATCTTAAATTTTTTTTCTACATTTGCACTGGCCTGGGTATTCTCATGGCAATACAGATGTGGAAAACAGGAGCACTCAAAGGCACCACCGATGCTTCAAATAAATGCCTATGTTAAATGGTGGTCTCAGTTTGATGCAACCGTGGCTCACCCAGACATAGTCAGAAAATAGTTCAACGAACACCCTAAGTTCGTTAAGCCATTTGATCATGAAAAGTCAATATTTCTCAATCAGAAAGTCCAAATTGCTGCAGCCCTAGCAGGGGCCCAATCAAAAGAAACACTAGCAAAACACCTCCAACAAATCATGCAGATGATCGAAGAAGATAAAGAAGACAAAGAAGACCCTAGTTCTTCAGCAGAATCCTCAAGTGATTATAATCAAAACAAAGACGATTGCTTCGGGATCAATTTAGGAGAAGATTAGATAAGCATTTGAAATATAATTATGTAATTCCAAAAAACAAAAATTGTATCAACATGTACTGTAGAAATAGTACCGGTTAACATAACTTGTACTGCAGAAACAGTAGAATCTAAGTCTATAAAAAGAAACCTCAGCAACATTCTAAGGTAGAGTTTTTTAGACACACAAGTGTAGAGAGAGAAACAAGAGAGAGAGGCTCTGAGAATCCTTTGTAAGCCTTTTTCTCTCATCTTTTCTTTCTCCAAAATTAATTCAATAAAGAGCTTTCACTTCTTCATTTTCGTATTTCCTTTATAAAGCTTCTGCACTGCATATGTGTGCGGACTACCGCCACATCTAACTTCATACTAATTTGTATATGCATGCGGATTAGTGCCGCATCTAACTTCATATATAATTCCTGTCTTTGCATCTGCATTCATATAAATAATAAACATTAATTTCATCTTCACTCTTTTTCCTTATCACTCCTAGATCCACTTCGGGCGTTTCTAGTATATATATGTATATTAACTTATACTCTCTATAATCTTCTTGCTTTCTGTCTTTCAATTTGATATCTGTACTGTTAAATAATACTTCGTTAATCTAATCTTTTGTGTTCTGCAGCTCCAGCAAATCGTCGATTCATTTATGATATTCATTGCTCAACAGTCTGGCATAAATTCCAGCATTGAACGCATAACCCTTCTTCTATCAGGCTTCTATGACACTGATTTCTCTCTGAAGGCCTCTATGGCATAAAAATATTTAACATACCTTTCTTTCCGAATACTTATGGGATAAAAAGCCACCCTCTTGTTTTTAGTTCTTGCCTCCTAATTTTTTAATCTAATATTTCAGGAACAGAAGATTAAAGAAGGAGTCTATACGATGGACACCAAATAGTCTCAAATCTCTTACTCTGTAACTATTCTAATACTAAGGGTCGTTTGGATAGGTTCATAAGTGACTTTTTTTAACTTTTAATTTATGAAAATGTGTAGTATTAATGTCTGGTACAATTTTTAAAACAAAATTACAACTTTCTAAAATGCTATTTTGGTGCTTAAGAAAAGTTAAAAAAATGACTTCTCTCATAATAAAAAGCTTTTTATCACTTTTCTCTTAAAATAAGTACTTTTAAAACTAAAAAAACAAACGCAAAATAACTTATTTATAAGTTACTTTTAATACAAGCATTTATTATTTAAGCTATTTCTTCAAAAATAACTTAATTAAGTTGTTTACCCAAACTGGCCTAATACTAGTATTTATGTACTTCCATATTCAATGTAAAAGCTACTTACCTGAAATGTGTACTACATATCTATACTTGATTTATTTGACTAAAGTTATACGTGTCATGCATGTAGGATAATATGAAGTCCAAGCCATTTGTTTTCATATAAAGTTAATGTGCATATGTTCTGCTTTTGTTTTCCTGACTTGCATCCTTTGGGTAGTAGATTATTATCTTTGCCATTAATTGCATGTTAATTCTGTTTATGGATCATAAATTCATAATTTTTATTTGCATGTTAGTTCTTAAAAATGTACATTTCAGCGGCATATACTTCTTGTTGGAAGTGAAATTGTTTTGCTTTTATGTACTATATATCTTTTATTATCTAAGCTATTTTTCCAAAAACTTATCAGGCACTTGATGCTGATAGCATGGATATGGAAATTGACTTGTCTAATCTAGGGACAGTCAAGACAATGTTATAGCTTTATTCAGGTGTGATTTGGTACAAGGTTGCTGCTTGATTTTGAAAATTACTTAACTTCACTTTGCTTCTTATTCTATTTGATTATAGCAAGCTGGATGTCCCTATCAAGACAACCATTTCAGCTAATGTTCTTGAGGAAGCTCTGAATGGGACAGTTACAGTCAGACCGCTTCCACCTTATTAGTCTCTTGGTATTGTATTTGTTCTAATTATGTCGCAAGTTGCAGGTAGAGAAGCAATGTGCTCACTTTTTGTTGTGACAATAAATGAGGAGCAAGCTGAGTCAGGGATTGTAATAATAGTTACTTCAACTGCACAAAGCAAATTCAAGGTACCATTGTACCTTTGTTTATAGTACCCTCTAACTTTGTTAGTCCATCTGGTGTAGTTTTTGGTATTGGTTGATGTGGATTTTAATGCTTGAGGTTGATTTTTTAGTTACTTTACTTTGAACAAGATGCAAATGGTGGCTATGGTTTAGCACTGCATGTAATCTTTGTTGTTTTAATGCTTCTACATTTAGTCTCCCTTTCTTGTTAGACTGGTTTTACCAAACTAAGTGATTCTAAATTGAAATTACGATAAGCATGGTACTAAGCTTTTCATAGTTGATTTGTACATTACATATACTGCAATTAGTCATAGAAGTAGTGCATGTGCAATTACAATTGAGTGTATATTTAGTAAATAGTGCATACATTTTTTTCTGTACAGGAAGATAGTGAGAAAACTGGCAAGGTGACATCTGCCGAAATGTGTTTCTTACATTTTCAAGTGCACAGAATGGATTCAACAATGAATGCGATATGAAGTTAGGTTTCATTGCGTTCCTTTTTCCTGTGTTTTAAGTGATTGTTTGAAAGTGACGGTTACTTTTAGTGCTATGGTACAGTTAGCGATGGCCAAGGATCCTGAAAGGGCTTTCTTTAAAAGGTTGGAAGGTCTTCAACCTTGTGAAGTCTCGGAAGGCACTCCTCTGAAAAATTTATTTTTCCTTTATCATTCTTTGCTTTCTAGGGTTATTTTTGTTACACAAAAATATATTAACACTAATTCAACTTGTTATCATTTAGGGGATAACTTTTTTAAGACTGCTAGCTATACAATTGAGGTAGTATGTGAAAAATCATATGAAGATACCACCCAGAAACTTAACGACATCGAGGCTCAGATTTCAAGAAAGAGGAATGAGCTACGCCAATTTGAAGCAAAATATAGAAATGTTACTATTTGCTTTACTCAATCGTGGCTTATGGTTTATCAGGCATTGGCTCGCTACCAGAAAGTGACAGAGAGATATGTAAAAGAAAAACAATCTGTATGTTCTTTCAACATGTGCTGTAGTGACAACTGCATTTCTGGAAATGCTCACACTAGCATAATTTTTAATTATAATGTTTTCCTTACCTGAATTAGTTAAAAGATGAAAAGATCATCTATCCGATAGTGTGTGGACCATACATGGTTCTATGGGTAAAGAACAAAGAGATAAAAAAGATAACTCAGTTGTTGCCATCTGAAATCATACAATTACAGCAGCAGGATCAACAACAGACTACATTATCTAAATAATAATCAAATCTTTTCTTTCTTTTTTTTAATACTTTTGTGTGCCACATTATCTTATGTGAATAATTATTTTGGTAATATTTCATTAAAACATTATATGGTATTTCATAACATGTGGTTTTTGAAATAGATAACGTCATCATGGGTTGGCTACAAAATATATCTGAAGAAGGATAAGAGGAGGAACAAGAAGGCAAAGTTTTCTTGTGAGGAAAGCAGTGATGATGAAGAAGAAGAAGCAGCAGCAGAAATAGCAAGTGAAGTGAATTTTGCAGATGAGATAAGTGGAATTAACACAGGACCTCCTTCACCAACTTCATCTAATGAATCCTCTGTTACGAGTTAATTATTAGAACAGCGAAAATGGTTCGAATGAGTTAGGAAATTCAATAGGATTTGCTTGCAGCATAGGTCTTTTAATTTACTAGTATGAAGAAAATCATTTAGAGCCCTTTGGAGTTTGGATACCCATTAACAACTTTTAATTTACTCAATACACTTTGTTGATGTATAGTTATTACTTATTATTATAGTTGATGTATCAATATACTTTGTTTATATTTTGAATTATATTGACTTGCTTGTTTATAGTACTTTTCTTTTAGTTTGATAATATGATAAACTTCTTTAAATTTATATTTATTTTGTATGAAATCAGGTTTATTTTGTAATGAAAAATCTAAAAAAAATACTATTTTACCTTACTGATGGATTTACAGAAGATTTTTCATCTGTATTCAAAGTGGAGAATACTTTTCTAGGTTCTAATTATTGACGGAAAATCTGTCGGAAAATCTGACGCTACTTACCGATGAAAAATCTGTCGAAAAATCGGATGGGTAAAGCGAAATTGAAGTGACGATTACTAAAGAAAAATTTGTCAATAATGGAAAAACTGACGGATTTTGGATGCATGGGGAGACCATTACCAAGGAAATCTGTCGATAACGGAAAAGAATCTGTCAGTAAATTACCGACGAAAAAAAATCTGTCGATAAGTAATTTTCGACGAGGCTTTTACCGAGAGACAAAATCCATCGGTAACCAAAAATTTATCGGTAAAAAAGATCAAATCTGTCTGTAAATTCATTTGTAATAAGCAATTTTCTGGTTGTGGATCAATTTTTTTGGCACCACAAATTTTCGAATTTTTTTTTAATATTGAAAAAAGTGTGGAGTTATACGTTTAAATTATCATAACGATGTGTAATACATTATTGTGAGAGACGTCAGAATTAATAGTAAAAACGGCAACGCTATTGAGACGTAAAATAGTGATGCCATTTTTTACAAAAGGTCAATGACGTTTTGTTTGCATGTGTGACTCTGTTCACACTCTCTCTCCCGCTCTCTCTCTCTCCGTTCCTGAAACACCTCAACTCCATTCACTTCCCCTCATTTCTTTTTCTGCATAAACCATCTTCTTCGATCTCCCTCGTTTCATCACTTTTTCAAATTTTTCTTCAAATTCCACTTGTATCAAAATCTCAAGGTTAAAGAAGGATTCTGGCAAGTAAATGTTTTTATTATTTTCCTAAAGTGCAGCATTTTTGGTACATTTTTATTTTTTTTTACATTCGAGTATTATACTTCATTTTATTTTGATTCAATGACATTGAATGCAAATAGCTTCCTGCCATTTAAAAATGTGCCGCCTATATTTGTTCTTTTTCTCTACTCATACACAACGGTATTGTGGTTTTTAATTTCAAATTTTAAAAAAAAAAATATTTTTCTTCACAAAATGGCACTAATGTTTTGTTTTTAGTTGATTAAAAAAAATTAATACACACAATACAATAATGACGATTTTCATCTTCTAAAAAGTAAAAATTAAACACATAGTAGTGTTAAACATACACATATAAGAAAATAATGTTAAAAAACACACATTTTTCTATAATACTAAAAAAATGGAATCCAATTTTTTGTGATCAATTCTGGAACTTTACTCTTAATAAAATAAAATAAAAAATAAAAACTTTTACATTATATAAATATTCTAAAAAATCTACATATATCTTTGCCATCAGTAATATCATCATTTAAGTATAATATTCTATTAATATAGATGTGACGCTTTTACTAAGATTTCTCCTAATAAAATGTGTCCATGCATTGTGAGAGTCTTTTCTAAATGTAACTTCATACAAATAAGTTTGAAGGTCAACATCCTCATCATATTCGTATTCTAAAATATTACGCACAGCATACTTAACTATCTATAAACCCTCTTTATTCCACCAAAATATTTCCAAGTTAAAACACAAACCATCACCACCAATCCACCATAACATTGCTAAGGAATTAATAGTATCATATCTTTTCCATTGCATGGACTGCCACCGGCACCACCCACAACAATAAATTAAAAATAAGAGCAAAACTGAAAAATATAATAATAGTTATTCAAGGACCAAAAGAGTATTAAATAAATTAGTTCTTCATTGTCCCTACATGTGTAGTAAACTTGAAGAGAAAGAGGAGATTATAAAGTTATTATTAATGTAACGATATTCACAAGCTATAATAATATTTATGTGATCTCAATTGTTCTTTTTATTGATTACAATATATCTCTTATATGATTATGTTTTCAATAAATATTTAAAGAATATAATAAATATAAACTAATTTATAAATTATTAAAATTTAAAAATAATAATTAGTTTGATACAAAAATAAAACTAAAAAATGATCATGACTAGAAAAAGGTAGAATTTTATAAAATTATTTAAGGAATAAGTATTGTTTTTTTTTATGATTTAGAATAAAAATCGAATTTGTTTTTAACGTTTACTTTTATAAGATCGTTCTTAATATTAAAATTATTTTTATAATCATCATTTCCTTAATAGAAAGATAAATTTATCATAATAAGGAAAAAGAATTACACTCTCTTTCTCATGTCTCTCTCTTTCTCTGTTTTTTTGTTTCGGATATTTTGAATTAAATAAATTAAATGTTGTTCTTATTGTGGTTGTTAAAAGTATTAATGGCCAGGAGAAATTTGGGTGATTAGAGGTGGGGGAAGGAGTAGCGGAAGAGAATTTTGGAAAGGAGGGATGATGTAGCCGGTGGCAATGATCATGATGACGACACACATTACAAGAAAAATAGTGAGTATCATCGGAAAAACGAATAAAATCTGATGGCAATATAAAAATTGTCTAATTTACTATTAGAATTAATTAGATGGTATAAATTTTGTCGATAAATGTTTATCGTTGGATTTTTTTTGTCCGATTATTACCGGCGAAAGTTGTGATAGATTATCGGCTCGAAAAATTAATTGGTTACAGGCGGATTCTTTCGACAGTATTGTTGACGCCAAAAAATGTTGTTTTGCGCACTGTTACCGTCGGATTATTCCTATAGTAATTTCGACGGTAATCTCAATTTTTTATTTTTTTAATTTAAAATAAATATTCAATTTTAATTTTGAATTTAATTTTTTTTCACACCATTAGTGGTGCATTCATAAATAATAAAAAGCTGTTATTTAATTAAAATAACTAATACGTTCAAAAATATTAAAAGTCAACTACATCAAATATGTATAATGAAATAATAAAACGAAAAACAAATAACTACAGATCTAGGTAGTCGTCGCCGTCAATCCCGTGGCCTTGAGTTGACGACGTAGAAGGCTGTGATGTCCGTATGCCATCAGCAGGACTGCTGCCACCTGCAACAAGACCGCTGCCATCAGTAGCGGTGCTGTAACACCCTACCATACAGAGTCTTATGCTTAAGTCATAATTCAGAGATGGCAAGGTATTACGACCTCTAAAACAAAAATTTAGTACGTTTAGTAGTATGAATAATTGATTATAACTAGGAGCCTTTATAGAAAAGAAGGGGTAAACAAAAACCGCATGGGTGAGAACCAGAGGTCCCCAGCACGGTAACAGCTTCCACATATATAATACATAATAATAGAGGAAAGCCGAAGGCAATCCTAGAACTTCCTCTAGATAATATCAAAGCTTATAAACAAGCTAAACCGTAAGTGGCAACTGACTAAAGATTCTTCAGTCTAACTAATACTTCCCTTTCCAATTCCTTCAGACCTCCCAACCACCAGCAGGAGTATAATATAGCAAACACAGTTATATCAGACAAGAGATTTACAAATAGGAACAGATAAGGCATTTAGACAATTAGCAAGTAATATGCAGTCAAATAGGCAATCTCGAACAATTCATGTAGTATGCTTATGATGCATGCCTGTCCCTAGTGGCTGATGATATCATCTGTCGGTTATAGAGCCAACCCGACAAGTCCTGGTAGCTAACCATTGGACTGTCCCTCTGTCGCGCATCCCCAACTCGAGTTATACTCATCATAAACTTGATCATAATCATGATCCATATCCATCACCCTCACTGGTGAATATTTACGGGGGCGAGCTCATCCGGGACTTTCATAGTGCCCGGCCACACTTACGACATAGGGTCAAAAGAGCTTCGAGTCTCAACCTGGAGCACGTGGTGGCTAGCCACTGCTTCCTCCCAGGGAAACCCTCATCTCCGATGGTGGAAGTGCAACATTCACAATTCATTCAACAGCATATATGCATTTATACATAGCCATAATCATGGCTCCGCCGTAACACGGCAATAATCCAGCCATCCGGCTCACGGTTAAATCCATAACCAGCCATTCGGCCTACGGTTAAATCCATAACCAGCCATTCATTAACAATTACGGCCTTTCGGCCCATGGCGTAACAAGCACTTCCACCGCCATTCTCTGCATCTCACATAATCATCTTTGATCCTCATTGATCATTCATTTTTCCCTTGCTTCACTCGCAAGTTACCACATTCACTAGCCCTTTTCCTCATGCTAGGCATATCATAATGATTTAAGATATAAGTGGTGAGATCGGAGGCTTAGAAGTATGAAATTTGGCTTTTAAAACTCAAAAATCAACTTTGGGATGAAAACAGGGCCACGCGTACGCGCACTCCACGCGCACGCGTGGATGGCCAAAAACTCATCAACGCGCAAGCGTCATACGCGCGAACGCGCGGGTTGAAAAATATCCAAACGGCACGCAAGCGTCAGCCACGCGTGCGCGTGGGTGCTCTTGCGTCCAGGCACAAAACTGGCACAATTCTGGCACAACTCTCTGGAAAATAGCTGGGCATAGGGCGCAGCGCATCGACGCGCCCGCGCACACCACGCGCACGCGTGGATGGTGCTTCCTGGAAGAATGGCGCGCACGCGCCAAGTGCGCCTACGCGCGGAGGGTTATTCTGTTGAAAATTTTCTAAGTTAAAAGCTGCAGAATTCATAGATTCAACCCCCAATCTTCCGACGGTCATAACTCTCTCATTTTAAATCATTTTTCACCCGTTCTTCGAACGGCATGGACATCCCGGATCCAATTTCATTTCTAAACAGATTTGGCACAAATTAGAGATCCGTAGTCTAGGTTATGTCCCGTCAAAGTATGCCCAAAAATCATATTTTCATACAAAACCACAAAGTGCCATTTTCAAAACAAGCCACTTTCAACTCTTTTCAAAATCAATCAAAGCATGCCAATTTCAACCCTTTTCTTTGAAATCACTCAAAATGTACCGAAATCAACAACAAGCCATCCTCAACTCACACATTGACACCTTACCAAAATTTCCAAAACCACATCCAACCATTTTAACACTTCTCAATCAAATGGCTAAAGGACAAACACAATATCATGTCATACATCCTTCCTCATCCCAATTTCTAATAATTCCATTTCCAATCAACCATCATTATACATAATCATCATTATACTCACCATCAACATGGTACCACCCATCAATTCAACCTCAATCATTCATCAAGCATATATCACAACATGCATTTCTCATATATCACACAATCAAAGCATCAATATTCATAATCACATATATGATCACATCATATATCTCAATATCATCAATTCAATGCCTATCTTAGGGCCTCTAGCCTAAGTATTTCCTACCACATTACGTATTAGATACGGAAAACCGAAACCATACCTTAGCCGATTTCCCGGAGCACTTCCAAACCACTTGTCCACAAGCACTCAAGGTATCAACACCTCCAAGAACAGATTTTATCACACAAAACCCTCTCCCAAGCTTTCCAAAATCACCAATCAAACTCCAATATTCACATATACACACCCTAAGCCACAATCATCATACCCATACACAACATCTCAATACCCAAACATCATAGAACAACAAATTACACTAGGGTTGAGAATCTTACCACACCCAAGGTCCAAGGAGACAAGATTAACCTCCTCCTTCAAGAGAGTTGGGTCCTATAACATCAAAGAACCCAAAATCTCAACATTTCATCCATGAAATTCGAAAACAAGGGCTGGAATTTCGAAGAGCAAAACGTGGCTTACCTCAAGATTGATTGTATGGGTTTTGTAGAGCTCTCCGTGGTGAACGCATGGCCATAAACGGTGCGGCAATCGGAGCTCTAGATCAAAAGTTATGGTGGTTTGAAGATCAACCAAGGGAGAGAACTTGAGAGAGTGTTCTTCCCCCCTCCATCTTAATTTTCAGCGTGTGTTTGTGTGTTGTGAGGAGGGAGAGTGCTGAAAACTAGGGTTTTGGTTTAGTTTAGTTGGGCCAAGGGCCCACTTTGGGTCCGGTTGGACCGGTTTGGCCCGTTCGGTCCAATCTTGGTCCGATTTCTATAAAATTGGTACCGAAACTCTCGTCTCAATCTCCTCTATCATATTTAGCCATAAAAATAACATTTTTGGCTTTCTAGAATAAATTCTCATTTATGGGTTAATTAGCTGTTAATTAACCGGGTCTTACATTCTACCCACCTAATTGGGAATTTTGCCCACAAAATTCAAATTCAATTACCTGAGAATAAGTGCGGATAATCCGTTCGCATCTCCGACTCAAGTTCCCAAGTGTGTTCCTCAACACCGCCTCGACTCCAAGCCACTTTGACCAATGAAACCTCTTTTCCACGCAACCGTTTGATACTAGTATCATAAATTCTTACTGGAGCCACTGGAAGCGTCAAATCTTCCCTTAACTGAACCGATTCAGGTTCTAACACATGGCTAGCATCAGGAGTGTACTTCCGAAGCTGCGACACATGAAACACATCGTGCAGCTTCGAAAGATGAGGTGGTAGAGCCACCCGATACGCCACCGGCCCAATCCTCTCCAAGATCTGAAATGGACCAATGTATCGAGTATTCAACTTCTTTGCTTTAATCGCCCTACCTACTCCTGTGGTTGGAGTAACCTTAAGGAAAACATGATCTCCTTCCTCAAATTCCAAGGGCTTCCGCCTCTGATCGGCATAACTCTTCTGGCGACTCTGCGCCGTAAGCATCCTATCTCAGATTTTCTTAACTAGTTCAGTGGTCTCAGCTATCATTTCTGGCCCCAACAAGCCTTTGTCTCCAGCTTCATACCAACATAGTGGAGATTGACATTTCCTCCCATACAATGCCTCATACGGAGCCATTCCGATGCTCGCATGGTAACTATTATTGTATGCAAACTCTACTAACGGCATATACCGATCCTAACTCGCCGGTTGGTCCAAAACACAAGCTATCAACATATCCTCTAGTGTTTGGATCGTCCTCTCGGATTGACCATCTGTTCGAGGATGGTAAGCTGTACTCAAGCTTAATCGGGTTCCAAAAGCTTTCTGAAATGCACCCCAGAACCTCGAAGTGAAACGAGGATCTCTATCAGAGATTATGGTAGCAAGTACACCATGGAGTCTCACAATCTCCTTTATGTATAACCGTGCTAGATCCTCAAGGGTGTAAGTCATCCGAATGGGCAAAAAGTGAGCTGACTTCATCAGTCGGTCCACAATCATCCAGATAGCATCAAAACCAGTCTTAGTCCTTGGCAATCCCGACACAAAGTCCATTGCAATACTTTCCCATTTCCATTGTGGAACCTCTAAAGGTTGCAACATTCCGGAAGGTCTTTGATGTTCAATCTTTACCTTTTGACAAGTTAAGCACTTTGAAACATATTCTGCCACATCATTCTTCATACCCGGCCACCAAAACATCGCCTTTAAATCATGGTACATCTTAGTACTTCCCGGGTGAATGGAAAATCCGCTTTTGTGTGCCTCCTTTAAGATATCTTGCCTCAAAGTACCAACATCCGGTATAATGATCCAACCCTTGAATCTCCATAACCCATCTTTTTCTTCCAACACTCTCCACTGTTTTCCTTGCTCGATAGCTGGTAACACCTTCCATAACGCTTCATCATTTTCATGAGCCTTTAGGAGCTCGGATTTAAAATCACTGGAGATTTCTAATCGGCTCAAACACAAAGTTCCAGATACTTCTCGAACACCAATTTTAAGACTCTCGAATCCCTTGAGCAACTTCTCCTCTTGAAGCATCATCCAAGCCGCATATAACGACTTCCGACTTAACGCATCTGCCACTACATTTGCCTTTCCCAGATGGTAATTCAACTCAAAGTCGTAGTCTTTCAATAATTCCATCCACCTCCTTTGCCTCATATTAAGCTCTTTCTGATCAAAGAGATATTTCAAGCTCTTGTGATCGGAGAAGACTTGAAACTTAACCCCATAGAGATAATGCCTCCACACCTTCAAGGCAAACACAACCGCAGCGAGTTCCAAATCGTGCGTAGGGTAACTAACTTCGTGAGGTCTCAACTGTCGTGAGGCATACGCCATCACATTATGATGCTGCATTAGCACGCATCCTAAACCCTTTAATGAGGCATCACAGTACACCTCAAACGGTTCGTTTGGCTCAGGTAACACCAACACAGGTGCAGTGGTCAACTTTTTCTTCAATGCCGGAAAGCTCTCCTCGCACTCAGGAGTCCAAACAAACGGAGTGTCTTTGCGAGTTAACTTTGTCAACGGCAAGGCCAATTGCGAAAAGCCTTTGATGAATCTTCGGTAATAGCCAGCTAAACCCAAAAAACTTCTTATCTCAGTTACTGTGGTTGGTTGCTTCCAATCCATCACGGCCTCCACCTTAGTTGGATCTACGGCTATTCCCTTCTTACTCACCACGTGACCCAAAAACTTCACCTCATCCTTCCAAAACTCACACTTAGACAGTTTTGCATAGAGTTTTTTCTCCTTTAGAATTTGCAACACGGTCCTCAAGTGTTCCGCATGCTCTTCTTCAGTCTTGGAGTAAATTAGTATGTCGTCAATGAAGACAACAACGAATTTATCCAGAAACGGACGGAACACTCTATTCATGTAATCCATGAATACTGCAGGAGCGTTCGTCAACCCAAAAGACATTACAGTATACTCGTAATGACCATAACGAGTCCTGAAAGCGGTCTTAGGGATATCCTCACCCCTCACCCTTATCTGGTGATAACCGGATCGCAAATCGATCTTAGAGAAAACCCCAGCTCCTTGTAACTGATCCATGAGATCATCAATCCTCGGCAATGGGTACTTATTCTTTATGGTGACCTTGTTCAGCTGCCTGTAATCCACACAGAGTCGCATACTTCCATCTTTCTTCTTTACCAGTAACACTAGAGCACTCCACGGGGAAACACTTGGTCGGATAAAGTTCTTACACAACAATTCCTCTAACTGAGACTTTAGCTCGGCCATCTCTATCGGTGACATCCTATAAGGAGCACTTGATATTGGTCCCGTCCCAGGCACCAATTCAATAGCAAACTCGACCTCTCAGTTAGGTGAAAATTCCTCAATATCATCGGAAAACACTTCCGGAAACTCACACACTACCGCAATTTGATCCAACCTCTGATCATCACCCGAAACACCAGCGGTTAACAACAGGATACCTTGACATTCGATTCCGGAACAGTTCACCATCATCGAATTCAAGTAATAATTATTCACCACGACCGGCCCGTCTGTATCTTCCGGCATAAAGTACACCGACTTTGTAGAACAATCAAGCCGGACATGGTTCTCAGATAACCAGTCAAATCCCAAGATAAGATCAAGACCGATCATCGGTAAGCAGATTAAATTATGGACAAAATCACGCTGCTTGAACCTAAACGAAACTTTCGGGTATCCTAGCCTAGTTACCATGGCTTCATGGGTAGCATTATACACTTTTAAGTCATAACCCAAGGTTACGATCTTCAATCCTAACTCATGGGCTTTCTCAAATGCAATGAATGAATGCGATACTCCCGAATCAAATAAAGCATTTAAAGTTTGACCAGCCATTTCACAGTTACCTCGAATGAGTGTCTCAGATCCCTCGGCACCTATAGCTGAGGTGGTGAACACCTGACCAGTCTGTTGTGCTTTACCAGCACCTTGCTTTTGCTTCTCCGGACAACTTGCGACTTTATGCCCCGCCTTTCCACAATTGTAGCACAAACCCCATCCGGCCTTGCATGGTACTCCCGGATGGTGACTTCCACACCTAGTACAAGCTTGATCATTCTGAGGCTATTTCCCAAACCTTTTCCCTTGGGAGTAGTTGTTGTTGGGCCTCCTAAAAGAACCTCCCTTTTTGAAAGGCGGACCTCTAGGTGCAAAGCTCTTCCCTCGGTTTTGTGGAAATGATCCTTTGTGACTCCCTTTCTCAGTGGTTGCCCTCTTCACGCACTCTTCAGTAACCCTACACTTGTTCACCAATTCAGAGAAAGTCCTAATCTCCATTGGTCCCACTGAACTGAAAATATCGCTCCGGAGTCCTCCTTCGTACTTAACACACTTCCATTCCTCATATTCCACCGGAGTCCCTTGACACATACAAGAGAATCTGAACAGCTCCTCAAACTTGTCAGCATACTCAGATACGGACATAGTACCCTGCTTCAGCTGCAACAATTCAAGCTCCTTGGCTGTCCTGGCAGAAGTCGGAAAGTACTTCTTATAGAACTCATCTTGGAAGATGTCCCAGGTGATATAATCATCACCCTGCTACAGGAGGCGTCGGATACCCTGCCACCAATGCAACGCTTCACCAGTGAGCAAATAGGTAGCGAACTCCACACGCTGCCCTTCAGGTACCACCTGCGCTTGCAGTGCTCGTTCCATAGCCTGAAACCATGTATCGGCTTCAGTCGGGTTAGTAGTTCCCTTGAACTTTGGTGGATTAACCTTCAAAAAGTTCGCCAGTGTCATCGGGCCCTGAACTCCACCTCCGTCATTACCATGGTTGTTCATCTGTTGACCAAGAGCCTCAGCAGTGGCTTGCATAGCAGCAGCCATGTTCTCTAACGCAGTCATAAAGTTCACAAGGTCATTAGGGTTATTCTCCGGTGCACGAGCATTAGTACGACCTCTCCCACGACCTCTACCGCGTACACGAGGCGCCATCTGGTTCCTATACACACCAAACAATCGTATTAAGCTGATCAGTCTCAATATCGAAAGTCTAGTGCTTCAAAGTCCCAAATGCATGCTCATGAACGTTTATGCCACTTATATCAAGCAGATATACTAACAGCACATAACACACACACAGAGAATGCACAGAAGCATAGTCAGTCCATTCCTCAGGCTCTACAGGAACGAACTGCTCTGATACCATAATGTAACACCCTACCATACAGAGTCTTATTCTTAAGTCATAATTCAGAGATGGCAAGGTATTACGACCTCTAAAACAAAAATTTAGTACGTTTAGTAGTATGAATAATTGATTATAACTAGGAGCCTTTATAGAAAAGAAGGGGTAAACAAAAACCGCATGGGTGAGAACCAGAGGTCCCCAGCACGGTAACAACTTCCACATATATAATACATAATAATAGAGGAAAGCCGAAGGCAATCCTAGAACTTCCTCCAAATAATATCAAAGCTTATAAACAAGCTAAACCGTAAGTGGCAACTGACTAAAGATTCTTCAGTCTAACTAATACTTCCCTTTCCAATTTCTTCATACCTCCCAATCACCAGCAGGAGTATAATATAGCAAACACAGTTATATCAGACAAGAGATTTACAAATAGGAACAGATAAGGCATTTAGACAATTAGCAAGTAATATGCAGTCAAATAGGCAATCTCGAACAATTCATGTAGTATGCTTATGATGCATGCCTGTCCCTAGTGGCTGATGATATCATCTGTCGGTTATAGAGCCAACCTGACAAGTCCTGGTAGCTAACCATTGGACTGTCCCTCTGTCGCGCATCCCTAACTCGAGTTATACTCAACATAAACTTGATCATAATCATGATCCATATCCATCACCCTCACTGGTGAATATTTACGGGGGCGAGCTCATCCGGGACTTTTACAGTGCCCGGCCACACTTACGACATAGGGACAAAAGAGCTTCGAGTCTCAACCTGGAGCACGTGGTGGCTTGCCACTGCTTCCTCCCAGGGAAACCCTCATCTCCGATGGTGGAAGTGCAACATTCACAATTCATTCAACAGCATATATGCATTTATACATAGCCATAATCATGGCTCCGCCGTAACACGGCAATAATCCAGCCATCCGGCTCACGGTTAAATCCATAACCAGCCATTCGGCTCACGGTTAAATCCATAACCAGCCATTCGGCCCACGGTTAAATCCATAACCAGCCATTCATTAACAATTACGGCCTTTCGGCCCATGGCGTAACAAGCACTTCCACCGCCATTCTCCGCATCTCACATAATCATCTTTGATCCTCATTGATCATTCATTTTTCCCTTGCTTCACTCGCAAGTTACCACATTCACTAGCCCTTTTCCTCATGCTAGGCATATCATAATGATTTAAGATATAAGTGGTGAGATCGGAGGCTTAGAAGTATGAAATTTGGCTTTTAAAACTCAAAAATCAACTTCGGGATGAAAACAGGGCCACGCGTACGCGCACTCCACGCGCACGGCGCGGATGGCCAAAAACTCATCGACGCGCAAGCGTCATACGCGCGAACACGCGGGTTGAAAAATATCCAAACGGCGCGCAAGCGTCAGCCACGCGTGCGCGTGGGTGCTCTTGTGTCCAGGCACAAACTGGCACAATTCTGGCACAACTCTCTGGAAAATAGCTGGGCATAGGGCGCAGCGCATCGACGCACCCGCGCACACCACGCGCACGCGTGGATGGTGCTTCCTGGAAGAATGGCGCGCACGCGCCAAGTGCGCCTACGCGCGGAGGGTTATTCTGCTGAAAATTTTCTAAGTTAAAAGCTGCAGAATTCACAGATTCAACCCCCAATCTTCTGACGGTCATAACTCTCTCATTTTAAATCATTTTTCACCCGTTCTTCGAACGGCATGGACATCCCGGATCCAATTTCATTTCTAAACAGATTTGGCACAAGTCAGAGATCCGTAGTCCAGGTTATGTCCCGTCAAAGTATGCCCAAAAACTATGTTTTCATACAAAACCACAAAGTGCCATTTTCAAAACAAGCCACTTTCAACTCTTTTCAAAATCAATCAAAATATGCCAATTTCAACCCTTTTCTTTGAAATCATTCAAAATTTACCAAAATCAACAACAAGCCATCCTCAACTCACACATTGACACCTTACCAAAATTTCCAAAACCACACCCAACCATTTTAACACTTCTCAATCAAATGGCTAAAGGACAAACACAATATCATGTCATACATCCTTCCTCATCCCAATTTCCAATAATTCCATTTCCAATCAACCATCATTATACATAATCATCATTATACTAACCATCAACATGGTACCACCCATCAATTCAACCTCAATCATTCATCAAGCATATATCACAACATGCATTTCTCATATATCACACAATCAAGGCATCAATATTCATAATCACATATATGATCACATCATATATCTCAATCATTCAACAACATCATCAATTCAATGCCTATCTTAGGGCCTCTAGCCTAAGTATTTCCTACCACATTATGTATTAGATACGGAAAATTGAAACCATACCTTAGCCGATTTCCCACGCTCAACCGGAGCACTTCCAAACCACTTGTCCACAAGCACTCAAGGTATCAACACCTCCAAGAACAGATTTTATCACACAAAACCCTCTCCCAAGCTTTCCAAAATCACCAATCAAGCTCCAATATTCACATATACACACCCTAAGCCACAATCATCATACCCATACACAACATCTCAATACCCAAACATCATAGAACAACAAATTACACTAAGGTTGAGAATCTTACCACACCCAAGGTCCAAGGAGACAAGATTAACCTCCTTCTTCAAGAGAGTTGGGTCCTATAACATCAAAGAACCCAAAATCTCAACATTTCATCCATGAAACTCGAAAACAAGGGCTGGAATTTCGAAGAGTAAAACGTGGCTTACCTCAAGATTGATTGTATGGGTTTTGTAGAGCTCTCCGCGGTGAACGTGTGGCCATAAACGGTGCGGCAATCGGAGCTCTAGATCAAAAGTTATGGTGGTTTGAAGATCAACCAAGGGAGAGAACTTGAGAGAGTGTTCTTCCCCCTTCCATCTTAATTTTCAGCGTGTGTTTGTGTGTTGTGAGGAGAGAGAGTGCTGAAAACTAGGGTTTTGGTTTAGTTTATTTGGGCCAAGGGCCCATTTTAGGTCCGGTTGGACCGGTTTGGCCCGTTCGGTCCAATCTTGGTCCGATTTCTATAAAATTGGTACCGAAACTCTCGTCTCAATCTCCTCTATCATATTTAGCCATAAAAATAATATTTTTGGCTTTCTAGAATAAATTCTCATTTATGGGTTAATTAGCTGTTAATTAACCGGGTCTTACAGGTGCTACCACCAGCGCGCATCTGAACCTGGTACACCTCCATCTGGGCCTCCATACGTTGCATCCACTCCATCGACTCCCGAAACTCTAGCCTGAGCTCATCAGTAAACATCACGTGGTTAAGAGTCTCCTGATTCTTCTCCCAATAATCGTTAAGCTCATAAGCTTGCTGTTGAAGGCTGCGTTGGAGCTCCAGTACCTGCAGCCTCAAATCCACGCCTTCCTCGAGCTCGACGGCACGACTGGTGGTGAAGCCTGATAACGGCCTCAATGTAGATGTGCGGAGGCTGCTAGCGAAGAACGACCTGATCTTGTATACGCGGTTCTTGTACGGTGCTGAGGCAGTCTCGTGCCAAACCGCATCGGGATCAATGATTGTAGCTATAGATCCATCGGCGGCATCATCTCCACCTTGCTGAGACTGCTGACTCGCGGCCTCTAGTCTCTGTGTTTAGGACTCATGTGTAATTAACACAAGTTATTGTGATTAGTACGCCAACAGATATACAATTATTCTCCAATAATTTTATAGCAGAAGATAATTAGATGTATGTTTACTCACATAATGGTCCTAAGATCGCTGATCAGCAAATGTCTCTTTGTTCTCTTCAGTGTGTGGGTGTACTTGAACGTCTTCGCTAACGTTGCCTCACAATCTAACGACTTCGACTACACATGTTGCATTGAAACAATATGATTAGGATGCCCAGTATTGGTATGCAGAAGAATATAACTAAGTTGTTAACAAAATTAAAGTCACTTTACATATAAATCTCGAGAGATTAGTAAATAATTAGTCAATAAATTAAATATTAATAACAAATTAGAAAATTAAATTTTATAGTTTAATAAAGTAGAAATAATTAAAATATAAATTTGTAACACTAATTTTAAAGATTTTGACCCAAGATTTTTAACAATAATTAAATTAAGTACTTTTTTTGTGTTGTTGGTTGACTGTACTTGGATACTTTGGACCCCTTTATTTTGGTTTAAACAAATACTCTGTATTTTGGCATGTTGTTTTTCATTTGTTTTGCAGGACCCCATTGATGACAAAAGGGGGAGGAATTAAAAAGAGAAAAGAAATAGGGCTGAATCTGTTAATAACTGGACAGGGGCAGAAATCTGAATGATTACTCTTGTGCTCTAAATTTTTTATTTTTATTTCTGATAATTATTCAATGGATTATGCTCTGATTTTTGCATTATCATGTTCTGAATTTTTTGGTGCTCTGATATGTTGGATGAACTTATGTTGCTGGATAATTTTTGTTTGATTGAATATTTTGACAACAAATATTTTTTAATAGGAATTATTTGTTTTGAACATGTTGAGTTAAAGTATGCTGAGTCTTGGTTGCAATGTACTCTGTACTCAGGCATACTTTATGTTTATCTGTTGAGCAGAAAAATTAGTTAGAAGATAACAAATCATATTTTGTTTATCTTAATACATATGATCAAAAATAAAAAAGTTCAACATTCTTGTGTATCATATGTAAAGAAAAAAGGCACATATCAAGGGGGAGCTATATGACAAATAGAAAGGGGGAGGATCCAAAAATCTTCAAGGGAGTACTCTTAATTCTTACCTTTTTTTTCAATTCAATTTTTAATAATGTTTGTCATCAAGGGAGAGATTGTTGAGTTTGAAAAACTTTAAAGAATGATGATGATCAAATATTGTTAAAAATAATTAAATTACAAAATTATTAAGTTGTTAATTTCATTGAATTGATTAATAATTTTACTATTGTGCATATTTTGTTATTGGAATGAAAAGAAAGATAAGCCCAATGTGATGACAATATTTATCCTTGTGCAAAAAAATTCTATATGATATGTGGCTGAAATATTTAATTGGTTAGTAAGATAATTGGGTTGGGAAATTTTTATAAGCCCAAAAACAATGCTTCTATTTGACCCAACATTGTGTTGGTCCAAAATTGAAAAGGAAAAGAAAGGAAATAGAGCATGATGAGTTCGGTTACCTACTCCCTCTTTGGAATGGAATTCAAAGCTAATTAAATGGATTTAATTGCATTGGTAACATAAAAGAAAAATTTGATATTGATTTGATTGCTTTTAATGAGTTACACGTTACTATGCACAGGGAGTGGAAAATTAACTCATTTTAATTTCATTCATCAATTTCATTGAAAGATTTTCACTCTTTCTCTCTCTTCTCTCTCCTCTCTCTTCTCTCTCCTCTCTCTTCACATTCGGTTATGTCTAGTAGGAAAAGAGGATTGAAGCAAGCTATCAGAGAAAATTACAGAGAAGCTATGAACAAGCAAGAGGCTAAGGTGATGATGGCCTTAGCAAAAAGAAGATCCAAGGCATAGCGTGGCTAAGATCTTTACCACTAAAGGCAAGATGTGGTGAAGAAGCTTCAAGATCTCCATGCCTAAAGTAGAAGTAATCCAATTCGGTCAGAGAAGAAGATCCCTGTGGTATGACTCGTCTCTACTTTTTGTTCATCCATCACAGAAGGTAGCTACTGTATCTACATGGAGGAAGAAGCAAAAATAGAGCAGATGGAGCTATCAAGGATCAAGGGTTCATCAAGGGTCAGAAATCCTTCTTGGGGACCAAGTCAAGATGAAAGGCTCAGATTGATGAAGCTTGATGAGAAGGGATGAGAGAGAGATAATTGCATGTTGGTTTTAGCTTTCAGTTCCCTCTCTCTTCTCTCTGTCCGAACCGGTTTTGATGTTTGAAGAAGAAGAAGTTCGCTCGGTTGAACCGTTTCAATCTTGAAGGCTTCCCCTTCTATAATAAGGGTGAACAGCCAAGGCTTGAGACAAGGAGAGTAAGTGATAATGAGAAAATTGTCGTGTCGGTATAGAATTTCCTCAATTGAATAAATTCTCGTTGCAAGTATAGTTCTACACCAACAAACAATCCTCCCAATAAAAAATATTGGTTGTCACATGTACAAACCCCAAATAAGAATTAACCGAAGTATTTAGACTTCGGGTCGTCTCACAAAGAGTTGCAATGAAATGATCAATTATTGGCTATGAAAGGGGTAAGGGGATTTTGATTGGTGAGAGGGCAATAAAATATAAATGACAAGAAAAGTAAAGAGAGCAATTAAAGAAAGCAATTAATAAAGGGAGACATTCATGGCAAGTGTTGAGATCATAGGCTTTCTATCCTAGTCATGCAATGATTAATTCATCTTATTTAGTCAACTCCAACAAATAGGGAGAAAGTCAAGCAAGATTAATCAATCATACCACAATAATAACAAGAATTTATCTTATTACGTCATCTCCAACATTGGAAGAAGATATAGGTTATCTTCCATGAGAGAAAGTCTAACAAGACTAGCTAATCTCAATCCAAAAGTCCTAATCAACTCACTAATAATTTAATTAGCAAAAGATTAGCGTCAATAGAAACAATATTCCAAAAGTCCTAATCAACTTACTGATTAAATTAGCAAAAGATTAGCGTCAATGGAAACAATATTAGCTAACAACTCTAGATCACCAACATGAGTTGGGTTTTCATGACTCAAGATTGCCTAATTACTCTTTCCAAGCCAAGAATGCTCAAAATCTACTCTAACATCCAACCAAGCATTTTATCAAACACTTGGAAGGCATACATAGAAAGCATAGTAAAATGTGCAAGAAATATAAATCTACCAACTATCAATTGCAAGAAAAGTAAATCAACAACTCAATTCATCAATAAAAAGAACATCAAACATTAAATTGCATTAAAAGAAAATTAGATCCAACAATGTTCATCAACATAAAAGTAACAAAATAAAGGAAATGAACAAGAAAAACTAAGAAGATTAAGATGTAACAACAAGAAATTAAAAGGAAAACTAAATTAAAACAAGAATTAGAAGTGAGATTCATGATAATTAAACCTAAACTACCCTAAATTCTAAAGAGAAGAGAGAGCTTCTCTCTCTAGAATTCTACCCTAAAACATGATGAAAACTAAACTATGACTACTTGATTCATTCTCCCTTCAATCCTTGGGTTCAATAGCATCAGAAATGGGTTGGATTGGGCCCAAAATGAGCTGCAAAATCGCTGGGGGCGATTTCATTAAAGTGGACCCACGGACAGCATCGGCGCGCACCCGTACATGGCGCGTGCGCGCCCCTGAGCGCGAAGAACATATGACAAATTTTATATCATTTCGAAACCCCGGATGTTAGCTTTCCAATGTAACTGGAACCGCCTCATTTGGACCTCTGTAGCTCAAGTTATGGTCGATTGAGTGCCAGGAGGTCAGGTTTGACAGCTTTACGGTTCCTTCATTTCTTCATGAGTTCTCCCACTTTGCATGCTTTTCTCCTCACTTCTTCCATCCAATACTTGCCTTATGAACCTGAAATTACTCAACAAACATATCAAGGCATCGAATGGAATTAAAGTGAGATAAATTTAACTATTTTAAGGCCTAAAAAGCATGTTTTCACATTTAAGTACAAATCAAGGGAGAATTGCAAAACCATGCTATTTCATTGAATAAATGTGAGAAAATTTGACAAAATCTTCCAAAATAAGCACAAGATAAACCATAAAATTGGGGTTTATCAAATCTCCCCACACATAATCCAAGCATGTCCTCATGCTTAGAATAAAGAAGGACAAGAAAAGGGTATGAACATTTATTCAATGCAAATAAACTATATAAACCTATCTATATGTATGCAACTAAATGCAAAATGATTCTACCTACTTGGTTAAAAGCAAATTAATCTCCAAGAACATATATAAGCAAGTGTGGCTAAGATCATATGACGATTCATGAATCCTACCAAATTGAATATCAAAATGAAGCACAAATAGACTTGCAAGAAGAAAAGCTCATGAAAGTCGGGAATAAGGAATTGAGCATCGAACCCTCACCGGAAGTGTATCCGCTCTAGTCGCTCAAGTGTATAGGGTCGATTCACTCAATTCTCTTCTACTCATGCTTTCCAAGATTTGTTTTTCATCTAACAATCAATAATTATTCAATGCATGCATACATTCATCATGAGGACTTATTCATAGGTTGTAATGGGGCTAGAGTAAAGGTAAGGATGCATATTGTCAAGTGAGCTTGAAATTTGTATCTTTGATTAGCCTAAGCTCTCACCAAACACATATAACAACCTATACAATTATAATACAATACCTAGCTATCCATGATTCCTACTTTTTCACATACTCATGCATTCTCTTTAATTCACATTCCATATGCATTGATTTTTATTGAACTTTACTTTGGGGAATTTTTGTCCCCTTTTTATTTCTTTTTCTCTTTTCTTTTTTTTCTATATTTTTTTCTTTTTCTTTATCATTTTTTTAAAGTATATACAAATATATCAATGCATATGGTTTTACATATTTAATGCATAAGCATGTACCCAATTCCCAAAAATCTTTAACAAAAATACAAACACACACTTTCCTCTCAACCAATGTCCCAAGTTTTCCATACCCAAATGATACACACTCTCACTAGCCTAAGCTAATCAAAGATCCAAATTAAGGACATTTATTGTTTTTCGCTTATGGGTAGTGATGTGCTACAATTAAGAACAAAAGGGATTAAATAGGCTCAAAATTGGCTAACAATGGTTGATGAAAGGTAGGCTAATTGGGTAAGTGAGCTAAATGAAATGATGGCTTCAATCATATAAATGCATGTATACATGGAACAATGGACATAAAGAATCAAACAAATTAAAGATCACAATTATAGAAGGAGAATAATGCACACAAGAATGAAAATAAGTGGTTATAAGATGTAACCACGCAATTAGGCTCAAAACTCACATGCTTGTGTTCTTAGCTCAAAAACCATGTTCCAAAATAAATTCTTCAAGCAAGTTTGTCACAATTTTTTTTTCAAATTGGTAGGGTGCCCTAAAAACAATTTTTCTTGGAAAAGAAATCATCACCCTAACCAAGTAGTCCTAACATAAAAAGAAGTGGTAAAATATGTACAATTTCTAACTAGCATGCAACCTATCATGCAATGCAACAACTAACTAACAAGGACAAAAATTAAGAATTGGTGTTGAAAAAGGAAGTTGTTACCCATGGAGGTCGGTCGGACAACCTCCCCACACTTAAAAATTTGCACCGTTCTCGGTGCATGCAAAGGAGAGTAAGGTGGACGGGTTGCTACAATTGATGAGCTCCTTCAAAAGGTTGTGCGAGTGAACTTGTTTGTTACCCCATTTAGAAGCTTTTCCTTTCCTTTCTTTCTTGGTGGCCAACCTAAAAGGAAAGAGAAAGAAGGATAATTAAGCCTATAACAAAGATATAAAAGCAAATAGAACATAGGCGGGGGCTAATGCCAAATAAGAGTAAGGTTCTCACTACATGTTAGCTACGCATGTAAGTGAGAAAACAATTCAAGCAAAGGCATATTAACTAGCACTTGATGCAAGAGTAAAGTCAAAGCATGAAGAGCATTCAAAAGCATCAAGTTCAACTAGAAAGAGTGGGTCATGAAAGACATGAAAATTCATATCAATGCACAAAGAATGTAAGATTCATACAAGATTAAGCATTGATTTAAAAGTTTCATCACCCAACAATATCAAACAAGTCAAGAAGCACCAAGATTAACCAAGAAATTCTCAACAATTGAGTAAGCAAATTCAACACTATTATTAAAATAAGAAACTTAGAAAATAAAACATGAACAAGCTATAAAAACAAAATTAAAATGCAATGAATGATAATATGCAAATGCAACACATAAAAGAAGATGAAAATAAGAAAAATAAAGAGTGAAAATTATGAAAAGGAAGTAAGAAAGGAAGAAAGAAGAAGAAAGAAAGAGGAAGAAACTAGAAGGAAAAGAAGAGAAGAAGGGAGAAAGAAAACAGGGCAGAATAGGGGAAAAACAGGGCGCGGAGGGCGACGCGGACGCGTCACGCACGCGTGCGCGTAGGTGGGCAGGCAAGACTGGCGACGCGGACGCGCATAGCACGCGTACGCGTGGATGTGAAGTTGGCGACCGAAGCGGACGCGTCATGTACGCTTGCAGTGGGTCGCGAACACGGAGTAGGCACAACTTTGGCACAACTCTCTGGTTTTTGTACCAGGAGTGCGATATGCACCACCGGCGCACGCGCACAGTGCGCTCGCGCGCGGATGCCTGTTTTTCCTTTTTTTTTTTTTCAAAAACAGGGCACTCTCCTAATCTACAAGCATTCTAATATAACCAAAAATCAAATTTAATAACAAATCTTTTTGGTTTTTTTTTTTTTTTTGAAAAATTTTCAAACATACTAAAAAAACAAAACTTATACTATAAGCAAAATGCAATTCAACAATAACTAGACTAATCAAAACATGAATGCAACAAACAACCTATCAATAAAAGTAAAATGCATAAGAGTATAGAAAATAACAAAAACTACCTACAATGGCAACTCCAATCACTTATTAACCAAATCTAAAAGAGAGTGGAAAGAGTTTACCATGGTGGGGTGTCTCCCACCTAGCACTTTTGTTTATTGTCCTTAAGTTGGACTTATGGGGAGCTCTTCTTAAGGTGGCTTCTGCTTGTAACCATCTTGGAACATCCACCAATGCTTGAATCTCCAATAAGCTCCATTCTTCAATGTTAATATCTTCAAGCTTTGATGGAGTTCTTCACAAATCATGAGCTCCCAAAGTTGATTTTCCTTGTGCGATCCGGGATCCCACACTTTGTTTTGACACCCATCTTCAAAGTGATCATCATGATTCCACTTGAGTGGTTTAGCCTTGGAATTCTCAAAGAAGCCTCCAAACAACTTCCTAGACCCATACAATTTAGCTCCACACCAAACCTTACAATCAAACTTTGAGCAAGCAACCATAATGAACCTAGAATGATGTTTCCAACCACTACACAACTCTCTCTTACTCTTAACTTCACAAAGAGCTCTAAGTTGACCATCATTTTCAATCAAACCATATTCAAGTGGGAAAGTAAAGATTAGAGATAAGAATTTTACCCACTTGAATGTTGTGTAGGATGGTGACTTAGAAAGGAGGACCTCCCCACACTTAGCCAATGTGAGATCCATCCCCTTGTGCTCTTTCTTTGCATCTTCCACCTCATTGCAAGCATCTTCAATTTCAATTCCTTGCTCACCAACTTCTTCTATACACCCTTCATTGCTCAAACCATGTGTTGGAGGTTGTGCACGGTCCTCCTTGTCATCAATTTCACAACACAATGAAGGAGATTCATCAATTCCAAAAGACTCATTAGTTGGTGTGGAATCATCTTCAATGATGGAGCTTGCTTCTTGCTCAACCTTCTCCTCTTGGTAGCTTCCTTTCAATTCAATCCCTTCTTCATTGCTTACCAAGGGTATGGAAGGTGAGGTATCTTCTTCTTCAATCTCCATGTCAAGCCCAATTGGAGAGGATTCAATTGTACATAATGAAGATCTGCTGAGAAGTGAGTGGTAGGCAGGACGTAGTGGGCGAAGATCTGCTGCCAGCTCCTAGCCTCTCTAGACAGATATGCAAATAGCGTCCCCTTAGGCTTCTTATTGTTCGCATCCATCACCCAGGGAGCATCTGGTGTAGCAATCACGCGCTTAAGCACCTCATAGTCAAAGATCATGGAAAGGATAGCCACATCTGCCTGCTGATAGGCACAAGTCTCAGGAGTACCAACTCTGCAAAGCAGTGCATCCGCTATAGCCTCTTCAGTGATCATAATTTCTCTACCCCTTACGTGCACTGATTCCAAGTTTTCTCGGAAGAAGTTACAGTAAAACTCTTTAACCCATGAAACGTTAATCCTTCCAAGGTCCCTATCAACGAAGTCCAATCCCAACTCTTGATAATGAGAAAATTGTCGTGTCGGTATAGAATTTCCTCAATTGAATGAATTCTCGTTGCAAGTATAGTTCTACACCAACAAACAATCCTCCCAATCAAAAATATTGGTTGTCACATGTACAAACCCCAAATAAGAATTAACCGAAGTATTTAGACTCCGGGTCGTCTCACAAAGAGTTGCAATGAAATGATCAATTATTGGCTATGAAAGGGGTAAGGGGGTTTTGATTGGTGAGAGGGCAATAAAATATAAATGACAAGAAAAGTAAAGAAAGCAATTAATAAAGGGAGACATTCATGGAAAGTGTTGAGATCATAGGCTTTCTATGCTAGTCATGCAATGATTAATTCATCTTATTTAGTCAACTCCAACAAATAGGGAGAAAGTCAAGCAAGATTAATCAATCATACCACAATAATAACAAGAATTTATCTTATTACGTCATCTCCAACATTGGAAGAAGATATAGGTTATCTTCCATGAGAGAAAGTCTAACAAGACTAGCTAATCTCAATCCAAAAGTCCTAATCAACTCACTAATTTAATTAGGAAAAGATTAGCGTCAATGGAAACAATATTCCAAAAGTCCTAATCAACTTACTAATTAAATTAGCAAAAGATTAGCGTCAATGGAAACAATATTAGCTAACAACTCTAGATCACCAACATGAGTTGGGTTTTCATAACTCAAGATTGCCTAATTACTCTTTCCAAGCCAAGAATGCTCAAAATCTACTCTAATATCCAACCAAGCATTTTATCAAACACTTGGAAGGCATACATGGAAAACATAGTAAAATGTGCAAGAAATATAAATCTACCAACTATCAATTGCAAGAAAAGTAAATCAACAACTCAATTCATCAATAAAAAGAACATCAAACATTAAATTGCATTAAAAGAAAATTAGATCCAACAATGTTCATCAACATAAAAGTAACAAAATAAAGGAAATGAACAAGAGAAACTAAGAACATTAAGATGTAACAACAAGAAATTAAAAGGAAAACTAAATTAGAACAAGAATTAGAAGTGAGATTCATGATAATTAAACCTAAACTACCCTAAATTCTAGAGAGAAGAGAGAGCTTCTCTCTCTAGAATTCTACCCTAAAACATGATGAAAACTAAACTATGACTACTTGGTTCATTCTCCCTTCAATTCTTGGGTTCAATAGCATCAGAAATAGGTTGGATTGGGCCCAAAATGAGCTGCAAAATCGCTTGGGGCGATTTCATTAAAGTAGACCCACGGACAGCATCGGCGCGCACGCGTATATGGCGCGTGTGCGCCCCTGAGCACGAAGTAAGATATGGCAAATCTTATATCATTTCGAAGCCCCGGATGTTAGCTTTCCAACACAACTAAAACTGCCTCATTTGGACTTTTATAGCTCAAGTTATGGTCGATTGAGTGCCAGGAGGTCAGGTTTGACAGCTTTACGGTTCCTTCATTTCTTCATGAGTTCTCCCACTTTGCATGCTTTTCTCCTCACTTCTTCCATCCAATACTTGCCTTATGAACCTGAAATTACTCAACAAACATATCAAGGCATCGAATGGAATTAAAGTGAGTTAAATTTAGCTATTTTAAGGCCTAAAAAGCATGTTTTCACATTTAAGCACAAATCAAGGGAGAATTGCAAAACCATGCTATTTCATTGAATAAATGTGAGAAAAGTTGATAAAATCCCCTAAAATAAGCACAAGATAAACCACAAAATTCGGGTTTATCAGTAAGCACAGAGTTCTCATAGCTACCCAAGCTAACAGAAGGTATTCTCCTTCAATGTGTTTCATTTTATATTTTCTTTAGTTTTGTCTGCCTGAGTCTCATGGTGAAAAAGGCAAATAGTGTGAGGTTTGTAAGAAAAATCCAGTGAGTGGAAAAAGGCAGAGTGTACAAAATTAAAGAAAAAGCTATAGGTGTCTTAGAGGTCCTTTGTACATCTATGTGTTGTGTATCATGATTCTGTGGAAATCCCCTTACAAGTTGGGTTAGCACTTAGCAGTTGAAAGCTTGGCAGGTGACCAAGTCAAGTTCAGGGTTAGAGATAGATTATAGACTTGTCTCGGATAGGAAGGGTAGTTCCTAGGGAGAATTGGTGTTTGTAATCAAGATTATTATAGTGAAATTCCATCATTGTTGTGATGGAGACTAGATGTAGGCTGCATTGCACTTAGCAGCTGAACCAGGATATTTCTTGGTGTGATTCTCTCTCTCTCTTCTACTCCATTTCTGATTCTGTTGTGTAGGAGACAAAATTGAAAAATATCTCCTGACTGGTTACGAGACAAAAAGAAAATGTCTCTTGACTAGTTACAAGACAAAAAGAAGAAAAATCTCCTGAAGCTATTTCAAAGGGCAGAAAGTAACACTCAACAAAAAGGGGCTAAGATTCAGAAACCAAGTCTCAAACCTGCCTCATGGCTGATCACGTAGAGCAGGTAGTTTTTCATAACCCTGACACTGAAGATCTTCATCTCATGATTGACCATCTTTCTGAAAAAATCAAATTCTTCCTGAATGAAAACCAAGATCTTGAGTCTCAAATTGCTATTTTGAAAGCTGAAAATGGTTTTCTCAAGGATAAATTAAGGAAGGCTGAAACTGCTGTTGAACTTGTTGAAGAAAACAAGCAGTTAAAAGCTCAACTTAAAATCTGTGAATACCACCATTCTGTGACTGCAAATCTGAATTATTTTGAAGAAAATGAGTGACTGCATAAAGAGATAAAAAGGCTTAAGGAAGACTTAGCCAACTTTGCACAAATTTCAGAAAATTTAAATCAACTCTTAGCTAGTCAAAAACCTCTTTATGATAAAGCTGGTTTGGATTTTCATAAAGCTACAAAATCCGTTGAAAAACCTTATTTTGCAAACATAGTGTCATCTTCAATTGATGTAAGGTTTCAAAACCCAACAAGCTTTGTGAAAACAGCAACTCATAGATTTTGCAGATTTTGCAATCGAAATGATCATTTTCCTATTCAATGTTTCTTTAGTGAAAGAATGATTGGAAATAAAATTTGTAAAATTGTTTGTGATTACAATGGATTAGGACAAAGAAGATGGTTTGACGTCAAAGGATCCAAAAAGATTTGGATATCTAAGGTCACTTGAGCTTATTTTGTAGGATTGCCTAGCATCCAAGCGAAAGGACAATATGTGGTATATGGACAGTGGATGCTCTAGGCATATGACCGGAAAGGCAACCTTTTTCATTAAGCTTGATGAATATGATGGAGGGTTTGTCACTTTCGGTGATAATGGAAAAGGAAAAATAGTGGCCATTGGAAAAGTTGGTAAAAGCTTCTCTTCTTTCATAAATGATGTTCTACTTGTTGACGGTTTAAAACATAATTTACTAAGCATTAGCCAATTATGTGATCTTGGTTATGAAGTTATTTTTAGAAAATTAGATTGCTTAGTTATTTGTGAAAAATCTGGTGAAATATTGTTTGAAGCCAAAAGATATAATAATGTGTATGGATTGACTCTTGAGGATTTAAAAGATCAAAAAGTGACATGATTCACATCACTTGAATCTGAAAAATGGCTTTAGCATAAGAAATTGGGTCATGCAAGCATGTACCAAATTTCTAAGCTTGTTAAGAAAAACTTGGTGAGAGGAATTCCAAACATTAAATTTGATAAGGATATTACTTGTGATGCTTGTCAATTAGGCAAACAAGTAAAATCCTCTATTAAACCAAAAGATGGAATTTCTACCAAGAGGCCATTGGAAATGTTGCATATTAATCTTTTTGGTCCAACTAGAACTCAAAGTTTAGGAGGTAAACATTATGGTTTGGTGGTGGTAGATGACTACTCTAGATTCGGTTGGGTACTCTTCCTAGCTCATAAGAATGATGCTTTCCATGCTTTTTCAACTCTTTGTAAAAGAATTCAAAATGAAAAAGATTTGAAAATTGCCCACTTGAGAAGTGATCACGGAAAACAATTTGAAAATCAAGATTTTGAAAAATTTTGTGATGATTTTGGAATTGCTCATAATTTTTCATGTCCTAGAACTCCTCAACAAAATGGGGTAGTTGAAAGAAGGAATAGAAGCCTTCAAGAAATGACTAAGGCTTTGCTTTGTGAAAGTGATGTCCCAAAATTTCTGTGGGCTGAAGCTGTAAATATAGCTTGTTATATTTTGAATAGGATTATCATTTAAAAAGGGTTAAAGAAAACTCCTTATCAGCTATGGAAAGGAACCCCACCTAATCTTAAGTATTTCCACATTTTTGGATGCAAATGCTTTGTGCTTAACAATAAAGAAAATCTTGGAAAATTTGATCCAAAATCCTATGAAGGAATGTTTGTTGGATACTCCACCACTAGCAAAGCATTTAGAGTTTATCTCAAAGAACATAGAACTATAGAGGAATCCATACATGTGACCTTTTGTAATACTAATTCAATTCCCAGTGTTGTAGTAGAAGATGATGCAGGTTGTGAAGATATTGTTAACTAGGAAGTCAGTGAAGAAAATCCCAAAACTGTCCCAAGTGAAGAACCTGTTGATGTGTGAGCATCTTTTCTATCTTTTCCTAGTGAATTTGCATCTAATTTATTGAGTTTAATAAAGAATTAATTATTTTTTAGCCAATATAGATGCTACTTTGAGTATTTTGCAATTTTGTTTATTTTAGGTAGCTTTCGGCTGGATTTGATGGAGTTTCTGCAGTACAAGAATCGAAGGAGATGGCAGCGAGGAGCGACGCGTGCGCGTGACTGACGCGTACGCGTGATTCGAAGATTTGCTCATCGACGCATGTGCGTACCTGACGCGTCCGCATGACTCGCGAAGAAGACCAGCGACGCGTACGCGTGACTGACGCGTACGCGTGACATGAGCCACGTGCAGAAAATGCAGAAAAATGCTGGGGCGATTTCTGGGCTGTTTTGACCCAGTTTCCAGCCCAGAAGAGCTGCATAATGGACAAAACAAGTGGTCCCCACCCATCAACTGAAGACCTGTTAATTAATTCAAATTTAAATTCAAATATTATCTTTTGAGGAGAAGATATTATTTTAGTTTTAGATAATAGATTTTAAATTATTAGGACTACATATAAAAGGATCCCAATGAGTTAACAGGGGATACCACCACAACATTATTCCATTCCAATTTACTATCCTAGTTTTCTACTCTGAACCATGAGCAACTAAACCTCCATTGTTAAGGTTAAGAGCTCTGTCTATTTGTATGGATTGATTTTATTTCTTTTTATATTTTAATTCATGTATGGATTTATAATTTAAGAATTGCTTTCGCTCTTTATGTTATGAATTTGGGTGGAACGGAAGTATGACCCTCTTTCTAATTGAGTTCTTGTATAACTTGGAAAAGCTCTTTACTTGAACAACAGCTTGAAAACATATTCTCCTAAATTTTAATTATCTGGATTTAACAGGATACGTGACATATAATCCTTTTATTTTTGGGTAATTAGAGTTTTTGTGGCATATAAACTAGAATTTGATCATGTAGCTTCTAATTGGAATTAATTGACCAAGGAATTGGCAGTTAATGAATTTTAGATGAGACTAGAAAGGTCTAAGGAATTAGGGTCTAGTCACATATAGTTTGCCATAAATTAAATCCTACATAATTAAAATAGTTAGTAAGAAAAGTAAATCCGAAAAAATAGATAACTTTGAAGCCTTAACTGTCTTCTCAATATTTTATTTCCAACTTATTTATCTGTCTATCTTTAATATTCAAAATTTACTGTTAATGCTTTTGAACTTCCAAACACTATTTTCTGTTTGTCTAACTAAGCCTATCAAACACTATTGTTGCTTAATCCATCAATCCTCGTGGGATACACCCTTACTCACGTAAGGTATTACTTAGTACGACCCGGTGCACTTGCCGGTTAGTTTGTGGTTAGAAATTCTGCACCAAATTTTTTGCGCCGTTGTCGGGGATTGACTGTGATTAACAACTATTAGTTGTTTGATTGTTTAGATTAGGCATTTTAATTTTAATTTTACTTAAATATTGTTTTATTATTTTTCGAAAAAAATTCCCTTGTTTTTAATCTTCGTTAACAACCCCCTTCCCCTGTTTCGTTTTCTTTCATTTTTTCTTTTATTAATTAATAAATATAAAATAAAAAAAATTATATATATTTACATTAGTGCTAATAAATTTTGTTTTCAGTTTCTGAAATTAAGTTTGGTGTTTCCTAGTTAGTTTTATTTTAATTTTTCTTATTTTAATTTTTAAAATTCTGTTCTTTCTTCTTTGCTTTCCTGTTTACCACATGGTGCGTTTAATTCTTTTTGGTGTTTTGTGCTAAGAAAACACATGGAGAAAGATCACATGGGTTACTACTCCCACCCAAGTAGTAATTCATATGATTGTGGATGGAGGAACTACCCGAATTTTGGTTGGCAAAGTCAAAACCAAAGAAACTTCAATGCTCCATGTTCCAACTATCAAGAACCACCATCTCCATATTCATATCAAGAACCACAATCTTCATATCCATACCAAGCACCATCCTCTTTTTACACTTATCAAGAACCATCACCTCCTCTTTATTCATCTCAAATACCATCAGATCTTGAGCTCCTCATGAAAGAATTCTTACATGATATAAAGACGAGTGTCAAAAATGTAGAAAAATATGTGCAGTCGATTATCAAACCACAGGAAGAAGAGCAAGCAAATTCCTTCCCAAGAGATATAATACAAGATCCTATAGAAGAAAGTGAGGAAATCAATCAAAGGAGTTCATACTCCAGTGAACTAGAGAACTTTCCATCCTCACACATGGAAGAAGAGGAAGATGCAAAAACAAAGGAGGAAGATGCACCCACAAAGGAGGAAGATGCACAACCTCCCATGCCCTTGGTAAACAGTGAAGAAGAGATTGAATTAGAAGACAGCTACCAAGAGGAAGAGATTGAAATTGAGGAAGCTTGCAAAGAGGTGGTAGAATTCAAAGAAGAACACAAGGGAGTGGAGCTTGCAAGACCTCTCCCAAGGCCATTACCATCCAATACAACATTCAAGAGGGTAAAATTCCTATCTTTAACCTTTACTTTCCCACTTGAATATGGGTTACTGGAGACGGATGGTCAACTTAGAGCTCTTTGTGGCATTAAGAGTAAGAAGAAGATGGTTAGTGGTAAGAGTTGTCAAGCAAGGTTCAATATGGTTGCATGCTCCAAATTAAAGTGCAAGGATTGGTGTAGAGCTCAATTGAATGGGTCTAGAAGGTTGTTTGGATGTCTCTGTGAGAATTTAGATTGCTTGCCACCCGGTGGGAACAATGGTGATCCATAAGAAGACGGGTGTAAAAGCAAGGTTTGGAACCCTGGAATTCATTCTCACAATCAACACTCTCGGGGCCTTGTCACTTGCTTCAATGTGCTCGAAGGAGTTATGCGCCTAGTTTGGAATCCCGGTGGCCATTTGATTTACAAACATTGGTGGAGATTCCTAGATCAGTACAAGCACAAGCCACCATGACAAGGAGCTCACCACAAGTCTAACTTAAGGACTTTAACTAAAAGTGCTAGGTGGGAGACAACCCACCATGGTATGATCATTCCTTTTCATTCTTAGCTTTATGTTGTTTTATTTTTATTAGTAGTATTTTTCTTACTTATTTGATTTTTACTAAGTTTTTACTGTTTTTCAGATCATGCAGCTATTTTACAACCGGAGCCAGACAATTTTAAGAAAAAAAAATGAACACATGATGCGCAAGTGTCGCTAACTGACGATCGGGATTTTTGCCAGTAAAGAATGTCATAACAACAGTCGCGTTGTAGATATAGTCTCTAAACCGACAGAAATCCCTTTCGTGCAAACGATTTGGTTGTCACAAGTAATAAACCCCTTAAAATTGATAACCGAGTATTTAACCTCGGGTCGTCTTCTCAAGGAACTGCAGGGAAGTATGTTCTTATTATTGGTTATGGAGATTGCAAATTGGGGTTTTAAGAATGAGGAACAAGTAATCCAATGGTGAGTAAATTAAATGGCAATTAAAATGAATAAACAAATGTAAAGCAAACTTTTGGCAAGGTATGAGAAATTGGAAGTCCAAATTAGTTATCCTTATCAACAGTAATGAAAGCTGAATCTTAATTCCTCTTAGTTAACCTTTGCTAAAGCAAGGGAAGGTCAAGGGACAAATTGGTTTGATCTTCGAATCCTATTTATTTCCTAAGAAAAGATTAGGATTATTGAAGTTCAATTCAATTGACAAGATAACAATTATCAATTATGCTGTTGAATTGGATAACTCCTGAGTTACTGATTTCTCAACCAAAACCAAAAGGGGAAAAGTAAATATACTGGAATAAAGATGTCTTCAGAGTAAAAGCAATAATAGCATAAATGAGAGAAAGCAATATTAAACTGGAATACCTCAAATAACATTAATTCAAATAATCTGGAACATAGAAGAATTCATAAATCAACTTGCAAAAGTAAATAATCAACTAAAGTAAAGGAACATTAAACCTGGATCGAGAGTTACTCCTAAAACTAAGAGAAGTCCTAAATCCTAATCCTAAGAGAGAGAGGAGAGAACCTCTCTCCAAGCTAATCTAAATCATGGAAAGTAACTAAATTGGCGAGCTCTCCCTGAATGGATGCATTCCCTCACTTCATAACCTCTGGTCTATGCCTTCTGGACTTGGATTTGGGCCAAAAAGGGCTTCAGAAATCGCAGGGAGCGTTTTCTGCAATTTCTGGTGCGTGGCCTCTGTCACGCGTCCGCGTGGGTCATGCGGTCGCGTCGTTCGGAGCTTTTCCTTGCCACGCGGTCGCGTCAGTCATGCGACCGCGTCATGTGCGTTCTGCTTAAGGCGCGCGGTCGCGTCAGTCATGCGGCCGCGTCGCTGCTTCTTCGCGCTTGGCACGCGATCGCGTCGTCCATGCGATCGCGTGGATGCCAGTTTCTTCAAGGATTCCATTTTGTGCTTTCCTTCCATTTTTGTATGTTTTCTTTCCATCCTTTGAATCATTCCTGCCTTAGAAGATCTGAAACTACTCAACGCACTGATCAAGGCATCGAATGGAATTAAAGGTGATTAAAATAATTAATTTAAAAGCATAGGAAACATGTTTTTCACATACATCACATAATAAGGAAGGAGGAGTAAAACCATGCAATTAACATGAATAAGTGGGTGAAGGATTGAATAAATCACTCAAACTAAGCACAAAATATATCATAAAATATGGGTTTATCACTGACGCGTACGCGTCATATGTGTGTTCGTGAAAAAATAAATTTGAACAGAGAGTTGTGCGGGAGTGGCACAAGAATGGTGCCTTGCGCACAAACATGCTCACGCGTACGCGTCTATGACGCATCCGCATCGTTTGCAATTTTCGCACTCCACGCGTACGCGTCAAGCACGCCCGCGCGTGGATGTGTAAAATAGGCGTAAAAAGGTGTTTTGGCCAGAGAGTTATGCTGGTGTGGGGCTGGAACTGTGCGGGGTGCACAAGCTCCACCACGCGGACGCGTCCTTGACCCATTCGCGTCGTTTTTCCATCCTGTCCGTCCACGCGTACGCGTCACTTGAAATTCATGCGATCCACGCTTACGCGTACCTTACGCGTTCGCGTCGCTTGCGACGCCCAATTAAACTACCTCAGCGCCTGATTTCAAATCATCCACCCCCCAAATCCTAATTCTCTCTTGTTCTTTTATCCTTTTATTCTTCTTTCATCTTACTATTTGTTTTTGTTTTCAGTTCTTCTTTGCTTGAGGACAAGCAAACCTTTAAGTTTGGTGTTAACGCTTCGCTTATGGGTTTTTTGTTTATTTTTCTGGCATAAAAGGAAGGCGAATCATCTTCACAGAGGAGCACAACCTGAAGAATAAAGCGACCACTAGGATAACTAAGGTGGTTGAGTTTCTTTCATTCTATATTCCTTCCCGCTTTTACTATGTTATGTTCCGGTTTTCTGCTATTTTGCCTTATATGCTGCATGATCCTTTATTAGTTAGATTCCTAGATTTTAGTTTATTTTTCTGTTAATTTACTTTAATTTTGAAAGATCCCTCATATATTTCCCACTGAGCTTGAAATCAAAAAGAAAGAAGAAAAGGGGGGTGTAATGCATGAGAAATAGAGTTAATTTTAAGAGTAGTCTTATTTACTTAAATGTGCTGGTATTTTCTGTGATTCTGAATGCATGCTTGAATAGTGTATATTTTTGATAGTGAAGTTTATGAATGTTAAAATTGTTGGCTCTTGAAAGAATGATGAAAAAAGAGAAATGTTATTGATAATCTAAAAAATCATAAAATTGATTCTTGAAGCAAGAAAAGCAGTGAAAAATAGGAAGCTTGCGAAAAAAAATATAAAATAAAGAAAAAGAAAGGGAAAAAAAAGAAAAAAAAGCAAGCAGAAAAAGCCAATAACCCTTTAAACTAAAAGGCAAAGGGTAAAAAGGATCCAAGGCTTTGAGCATTAATGGATAGGAGGGCCCAAAGGAATAAAATTCTGGCCTAAGCGGCTAAATCAAGCTGTCCTTAACCATGTGCTTGTGGTGTGAAGGTGTCAAGTGAAAAGCTTGAGACTGAGCGATTAAAGTCGTGGTCCAAAGCAAAACGAGTGTGCTTAAGAATTCTGGGCTCCTCTAACTGGGGACTCTAGCAAAGCTGAGTCACAATCTGAAAAGGTTCACCCAGTTATGTGTCTGTGGCATTTATGTATCCGGTGGTAATACTGGAAAACAAAAATCTTAGGGTCACGGCCAAGACTCATAAAGTAGCTGTGTTCAAGAATCAACATACTGAACTAGGAGAATCAATAACACTATCTGAATTCTGAGTTCTTATGGATGCCAATCATTCTGAACTTCAAAGGATAAAATGAGATGCCAAAACTATTCAGGATTGTAGTTGTAAACCCCACTATAAGAAGAGACATGAGCTTAATCGAACTCTCATTCTCATGCAAATTCACATCCTAAGCTTATATTAGTTTTGGTTGCTTGAGGACAAGCAACAGTTCAAGTTTGGTATTGTGATCCGTGAGCATCATTTCTATCTATTCCTAGTAAATTTGCAACTAATTTGTTGAGTTTAATAAATATTTAATTATCTTTTAGCCAATATGGATGCTACTTTGAGTCTTTTGCAATTTTGTTTATTTTAGCTAGCTTTCGGCTGGATTTGATGGAGTTTCTGCAGTACAAGAATCGAACGAGATGGCAGAGAGGAGCGACGCGTGCACGTGACTGACGCGTACGCGTGAATAGGAGCTTTACATGGCGACGCGTGCGCGTGACTGACGCGTACGCGTGATTCGAAGATTTGCTCATCGACGTGTGCGCGTACCTGACGCGTCCGCGTGACTCGCGAAGAAGACCAGCGACGCGTACGCGTGACTGACGCATACGCATGACATGAGCCACATGCAGAAAACGCAGAAAAACACTGGGGGCGATTTCTGGACTGTTTTGACCCAGTTTTCAGCTCAGAAAATACATAATAGAAGCTGCAGAATGAACAAAATAAGTGGTCCCCACCCATCAACTGAAGACCTGTTAACTAATTCAAATTTAAATTCAAATATTATCTTTTGAGGAGAAGATATTATTTTAGTTTTAGATAATAGATTTTAAATTATTAGGACTACATATAAAAGGATCCCAATGAGTTAACAGGGGATACCACCACAACATTATTCCATTCCAATTTACAATCCTAGTTTTCTACTTTGAACCATGAGCAACTAAACCTCCATTGTTAAGGTTAGGAGCTCTATCTATTTGTATGGATTGATTTTATTGCTTTTTATATTTTAATTCATGTATGGATTTATAATTTAAGAATTGCTTTCTCTCTTTATGTTATGAATTTGGGTAGAACGGAAGTATGACCCTCTTTCTAATTGAGTTCTTGTATAACTTGGAAAAGCTCTTTACTTGAACAACAGCTTGAAAACATATTCTCCTAAATTTTAATTATCTGGATTTAACGGGATACGTGACATATAATCCTTTTATTTTTGGGTAATTAGAGTATTTGTGGCATATAAACTGGAATTTGATCATGTAGCTTCTAATTGGAATTAATTGACCAAGGAATTGGTAGTTAATGAATTTTAGAGGAGACTAGAAAGGTCTAAGGAATTAGGGTCTAGTCACATATAGTTTGCCATAAATTAAATCCTACATAATTAAAATAGTTAGTAAGAAAAGTAAATCTGGAAAAATAGATAACTCTGAAGCCTTGACTCCCTTCTCAATATTTTATTCCCAACTTATTTATCTGCCTATCTTTAATATTCTAAATTTACTGTTAATGCTTTTGAACTTCCAAACACTATTTTCTGTTTGTCTAACTAAGCCTATCAAACACTATTGTTGCTTAATCCATCAATCCTCGTGGGATCGACCCTTACTCAGGTAAGGTATTACTTGGTACGACCCGGTGCACTTGCCGGTTAGTTTGTGGTTAGAAATTCCGCACCACCTGTCCGTCCAGAAATGTCTCATCAGGATGGAGGAGACATTTCAAGTTTGTCTCCTGAACCAGTTAGAGAATCCGAAACAGACCAGATTGCTGAAGCTCATCAAGTCAGATCCTCACCTCAAAGGCCAAGAGAATGGAAGTTTTTGAAGGGTTTCCCCCATGATTTTATCATCGGTGATCCTTCCATAGGCGTGACTGATAAACCCATATTTCATGAGTTATTTTGTGCTTAGTTTGAGTGATTTATTCAATCCTTCACCCACTTATTCATATTAATTGCATGGTTTTAATTTCCCTTCCTTATTATGTGATGTATGTGAAAAATATGTTTCCTAAGCTTTAAAATTAATTATTTTAATTACCTTTATTTCCATTCGATGCCGTGATTAGTGTGTTGAGTAGTTTCAGATTTTCTAAGGCAGAATGACTCAAAGGATGGAAAAGGAAACGTACAAAAATGGAAGGAAAGTGAGAAACGGAGTTTTGAAGAAACTGGCATCCACGCGATCGCATGGACGACACGATCGCGTGCCAGGAGCGAAGAAGCAGCGACACGGCCGCATGACTAACGCGGCTGCGCGACTTGAGCATAGCGCATTCGATGCGGACGCGTGACAGAGGCCACGTATCAGAATTTACAGAATACGCCCCCAGCGATTTCTGAAGCCCTTTTGGCCCAGATCCAGGTACAGAACACACAAACTAGAGGATATAAAGTGGGAAAATGCATCCATTCAGGGAGAGCTCACCAATTTTCACTTTCCATGATTTAGATTTAGTTTGAGAGAGGTTCTCTCCTCTCTCTCTTAGGATTAGGATTTAGGACTTCTCTTAGTTTTTAAGAGTAACTCTCGATCCAGGTTTAATATTTACTTTAATTTATGTTTCTATACAACTTTTACTTTAATGCTTTTATTCGTATCTATAAATGTTGCCAATTCGGCTTATGAACCCTTTCCATGTTATGATTTGCATTAATGATTATTTGAGGTATTTCAGTTATTGATTGCTTTCTCTTTAATTTATGTTACCATTGCTTTCCATCTAAGGACATTTTTATTCCAGCAATTTTACTTTTTCCCCTTTTGGTCTTGGTTAAGAAATCAGTAACTCAACATTATCAAACTCAACATAACTGATAACCGCTATCTTGCTAATTGAACTAAACTTCAATAATTCCAACTTTTTCTTAGGAATTAAATAGGATTCGAAGGTCAAACTAATTAGTCCCTTGACTTTCCTTTGCTTTCGTAAGGGTTAACTAAGTGGAATTTAGATTCAACTTTCATTATTGTTGAAAGAGATAACTAAGTTGGACTTCCAATTTCTCTTACCTTGCCAAAAGTTGCTTTACAGTATTTATTTATTTTAATTGTCATTTACTTTACTTGTCATTTAAATCACTAGCTTCTCACCTTCTAAACCCCGATTACAACCTTTATAGCCAATAATAAGAACATGCTTCCTTGCAGTTCCTTGAGAAGACAACCCGAGGTTTGAATACTCGGTTAACAATTTTTAAGGGGTTTGTTACTTGTGACAACCAAAACGTTTGTACAAAGGGATTTCTGTCGGTTTAGAGACTATATCTACAACACGACTGTTTTTATAAAATTCTTTACTGGCAAAAATCCCAACGTCAAAATGGCGCCGTTGCCGGGGAACTGCTAACGTGTGCCTTATTATTGGTTATTGTAAATATTTTTCTTTTGCTTGTTTATTTATTTTTATTTTTTTATTTTTTTCCTTTTTAATTTTATCTTCTACCATGAACTCTCACCCCTCTCGTTTTGAGTTTGGTTCTAACTTTGTTGAAGGAAATAGAAGTTACAGCAGGAATATGCATCAAGGTCAGACCAATCAAGGATGGATGGAGCCAAGAGGATCTAATCAACCCTTTAGGCAACAACACCCTCCGAGATATCATGGACAAGGACCATTCTACAATGCATACCCAGCTGAAAGATATGGTGGACAACCTTGTAAATACCAACAAGCCCCACCCCGTGCATATAAACCATCCTTTCAACATAACCTCGAACCACCACACTCACAAGCTTCTCTTCACCATTCGCCACCATATGATCCTTCCTTACCCCAGTACCAATCCAATCACTCCCAATCACCACCACTTTCCTATGCATCATGTCCAAATCCGGCAGCCCGAGAAGCAGAGGTTCGCCTAAAGGAAACAGTAAATAAACTTCAAACAACCATTCGACAACTGGAGCAAGCAATAATTCAATGGGTTTCTAGGCGCTCAAATATACAAGGATCAGCCACAGCCCCATGTGGACAGTCTAATGAAGAGCGTAGCATGAAGGAAACATTAGAAACTCCATTGAACAAAACAGAGCATGAATTCGTACTAGAACAAGTAGAAGAAGCTGTCATTGTACAAGAAGAAGAGTTGGTTGAAGATCTAGGAGATGCTGAACCTCCATGGGAATCCAGAACTGAGGAGAACTCCGTCAAGGACGCTACAGTTGATGCTAAGGAGGATATTGCACATTCCCCAAGGCAAGTCGTTTATGAAGAACTAGACGGAATAACCCAGGACACAAATTCCCTTGATGATGATAGTCACAAGTCAATTTTTCTTAGTGATGAACTTGCATCCACAAGTGAATTCTCTAAGATCGAAGGATCTTCCCCAATTGAATACGAAGATGATACAGAGGTAGATTTCTCTCAACCTCCAATCTATGACTCAAGTGATGAGGAAGACATAGAAGACTTTGACCAGGACTCAGATGCATTTGAAGAACCTTACAAGGAAGTGGAGGAATTCACAGAAGAGCACAAGGGAGTAAAACTTCCAGAACCACCAGAAACACCTTCCCCGAGGCCATTACCACCTAATACAAGCTTCAAGTGGGTACAATCCTTAACTTTTAACTTTACTTATTCACTTGAATATGGTTTACTTGAAACAGATGGCCAGCTTAGAGCTCTCTGCGGCTTTAAGAGTAAGAGGGAAATGGCTCGTGCTCAGAGCTAGTGCACAAGATTCAATAAGGTTCCACGCTTCAACTTGAAGTGCACGGATTGGTATCATGCTCAATTGCATGGATCACGGAGAACGTTTGGTCACCATGGTGAGATTCTACTTTTTAAACCGCCCGGATGGAAAAATATAGATCAAGACGGAGGCGGATTTAAAAACAAGGCTTGGGATCATGGATTCTATTCTGACATTCGTCACCCCGGGAGCCTGAGAATCTGTTTGAAGCTACTCAGAAGCTTCACGTGTCTAGTTTGGGACCCCGGAGGCTATTGGCATTCCAAGCATTGGTGGAGATTTCTGGATGAATTTAAGCATAAGCCGCCATAGCAGGAAGCTCTTCCAATGTCCAACTTAAGGACTTTAACTAAAAGTGCTAGGTGGGAGACAACCCACCACGTCATCCACGCGGCCGCGTGCCTTGGAGATCGGCGTCAAAATCCAACGTCCAGAAAGTTAGGCTGGAATCGTGTGGCCCTTGTGCGTTTTGCACAAATTGGCCACGCGATCGCATGCCCCATGCGATCGCGTCACATGCACAAAACCAATCCCATGCGACCGTGTGAGCGACGCGATCGCGTCGCATGGATTGCACAACACCCTCGAAGGAGACAGAGAGTTGCGCTGAAACGACGCTGGAGTCGTGCGTCTAGCACAAATTCCAGCAACGCGATCGCGCGACCCACGCGATCGCGTCACCCCCTCTTCTACCCCCTCCATGCGATCGCGCGACCCACGCGATCGCGTCACCTCCGTCTCCACCCCCATCACGCGACCGCGTGCACCACGCGGCCGCGTGGATTCCAATTTAAACCCCCTCAGATCACGCAAACCCTATTATCGCGCCGCCCCCGCCCCTGAACCCCCTTCCTCTCCCTCTCTTCTTCTTCTACTCTCAACCACCACCCAGCCACCATTGCCGCCGCCCCGACCACCGCCTGACACCACCGCCCCCAGACGCCACCGCCACCTACACCCTTCCTTCCCCTCCCCTTTTTTCTTCTTCTTTCTTACTCCTCCACCCCCTTCCAGCCACTGCCCTCCGTGAACCACCACCCACCACCGCCGGCCATCCCAGCCGCGCCACCCCCCCTCTCCCCTATCCAACCCCCTCCCCTATTTCACCCATTACCCTTCCCAAAGCCCCTACCCCCTAACAGCAGCAACCGCCGTACCCACCGCCGCCAGCCGCCGCGCCGGACGTCACTGCCAGCCACCGTGCCAACCACCGGACGCCACCATCACCACCATCCAACCACCTTCCTGCCTACTCTCCTTGTTCAGCCTTCCAGGTTCCGCAGCACGCAAGCCCTTTTATCCGTTCGTAGTTTTTCTTATTTTTTCTCCGTTTATGTTCATGTTTAGGATAGCTAGATATGCATGTTGTAGTGGATTTTAGGTTGTTAGGTAGATTAGGCTGTGGTTAGTAGCTCTAGGTCTATTTATTTGCACTGTTCTTGCTTCTGTTTTGTCATATTTGCAAATCTGTTGTTGCTGTAATCTTGTTCATATGATGTATTTCTTGTATTTTGCTGCTCTTTACATTGAATTTTCATGTTTATATTATATATATGTACCTGCAGCTTGACTTTTTAATTCATATGAACTGCTTTGATTGCTGTTTATTTTCCGGGATAATCCAATTTTAGCCGGAATGCTGCCCAAATTTCTATAAAAATGTTTTCATTCATATTTCGGTTTGGCAATTTGAACTCTATTTTCCACTGCTTTATCCAAACCATTTCATAAATGCCAGGGCATGCTTTCTTATACTTTTTGATTTCCTGGTTTATAAACTGCATTTGTGATGTTTTGATTCCAATTTTTGCTTTCTTTATATCTATTTGAATCAGCATCTACTTGTTTTTCTTGTTTGGTTATGAGTTACTATAGTTCCTACCTGTGAATCCTTGTTACATGGAATATTTTCTTTATGCCACTTACCTTAACACACTTTTTACTAACTCACTAATTTTAATTTACTGACTTCTTTTTCAAATTCTCACCATACTAACCTTTTAAAATATCTTTTCTGATTTTTCACTTTCCTCTAACTCTCTAACCATGGCATACTGACAATTTTTCCATTTAACTTGAATTCTGATACATTTTGGACTGTAACTTCTTCCTTTCAAACTTTTAAACAATACAATCCTTAATGCACATTTACTTAACTCATTTACCTCATTCTCATTCTCCCATGCCACTTTGTGTTTTCTTTGCCTATATGCCTACTTGCTTTCCTATTTTTATATATCCTGGTTTTTCATTTTTTAGGATGTCTGCCTCACAGAGGAAAGGAAAAGGAAAAGCTACTGGCAAGCGCAAACGAGGAGATTCATCCCAGTCCATCATTGACCTAATGCATGATTCCTCATGGCGGGAGAAGAACTTTACACAGCAGGAAAAAGCTGACCAGCTACTCCCTGCAAATGATTCAATAAAATTTGCAAACCGATACTGTGAGCTGAAGTATCCGGCATTTGCAAACTCCAGGAATCTATACCTGGAGAGAACTCTGAGGATTCCAGAAGCACTCCAGCAGTACACCACTGAGCAAATCAAGCAAAGAGGCTGGTTCTTTCTGGAGAGAGCACTGACAGAGGTCAATGCATCTTGGGTCAGGGAATTCTACTGCAACTACTACATCACCACCCTCGATGCAATGAACCTAAGAGGAAAGCAGATTCTGGTCACTGAGGAGGCCATAGAGGACATTCTCTGGCTCCCAGCCAAGTCCGATCAGCCTGATGGTTATCAAAAGGCTGAGGAGGACATACGCCTGATGCAGTTTGATTGGGATGCTATGAAGGCACGGATAGCTCTCGACCCGACGGTTCCTTGGGAGATGGGTCAGGCACCATGCCTAAAGGGATCAAGAGGGCGTACTTAAATGATGAGGCTCGGTTATGGCACCAGATCTTGAGCAACTATGTGATGTTGAGTACTCATGAGACGGAGATCCCGGCTGCTATGATCACCCTCCTATGGTGTGTAATGGAGGGTAAGAACCTTTATCTACCACGCTTTATCCGGCATTATATGGCCAGAGTCCACGTCCGAGGCACCCTCCCTTTTCCGTATCTGGTTACACAGCTAGGCCGTCGAGCTGACGTGCCATGGGAGGATGCCGATGAGAGACCACCAGCGGCGGACTGCAGGAAGATCATTCTTCACAGCAGGAACTTCCTAGCTTTGGGCTACAGACCACCACCCTTCACTGCTACTGATGAGACAGCCCCACCGTCTGCTGGACCCTCTTCATCTACGGCTGCCCCTGCTACCCCTGCTGCCACCACTGCACCTCCACCTGCCTCTGAGCCCGTATACCGCCTCGTGCACTGCCTATTCCGACAGCTTGATCAGATGGAGCGCCGTAACCGGCGCCGGTATGAGAGATTGGAGCGTCGCAGCCAGCGACGCTATTCGCATCTGAAGCTGATGATCCGACAGGGTGGTGACATCCCCTCCGAGCCCGACACACCATCAGAGCCATCAGAAGAGGAGGAGGATGAGCCCCAGGAGGAGACCCATCCGCAGGCAGGCACAGAGCAGGCTGCACCACATCAGGAGGTTACGCATCAGATCGAGGCTGCAGATCCAGATATCCCGATCCAGTCAGCACCGCCTCTACAGCAGCCAGACGCTCAGCCCACCACCACCACAGAGCCTTCAGCTACCATCCCTACCAGTGATGACACCCCTTCACACCCGGCTTGACTGAGCATCAGGGACGATGCTTCGTTTTAAGTGTGGGGAGGTCGCCACCTCTGGCGTTCTATTTTGGTGAACCACTACATCTCTTTTTTCTTTTATTTTGGATATTTTTCTGTATTTTTCTTTTTTTTTTACTATTATCTTCTGAGTACTTATACATTGCTACTTTTATGTATTTTTACTCTATTTCCGCATTTTGTATTTTTAGTTCATATTTTTAGTTATTTAGTTTAGTTTGCAATTCTGACTTATTAGTGGATTAATTAGTATAGTTTACCCTTTTTAGCATAAGATAGCATAGTTTAAATTGAAAAATATAAAAAGGAAGTAAGCTAGGAAATTGAACATAATAGATTTGAATCCATAAACCTTGTATATATAGCATCACATCATATAGTTAAGTTGACAACATTTCATCAAGGAGGAACATTAAAACTTTAAAGGCTACCCTAAATAATTTTTTTATGAGAATAATGGGAATTTTTAACTAAACCTGCATAACATATATGAATGATATATGATGCTTGAGTTAGAGAACACACAGCATGTGAGTCTTGAGCTTAATTGTATGGTTGCATTCAAACCATAATTTCATTCCTGTGTGTTTCGCTTCTTTTTATTCTGATGTTCTTTACTTTGCTTTAATCTATATGTCCAATTATAGAATATAGAATATAGAATATAGATACATACCAAAAGAATGATTAAGGCCATCATTTGATTTTAGCTCACTTACCCCAAAATAACCTACCTTTCACATCACCCTTGTTAGCCCCCCTTGAGCCTTTAAAATCCCTTTTATTCTATTTAGCCACACTACTAGCCTTAAGCAGAAAAACAAAATAAAATCCCAAGTTGAATCCTTGGTTAGCTTAAGATAGAAAATTATGAATAGATTAAAATGTGGGAAACCTATTGGGAAACACTATTGTTGCTTAATCCATCAATCCTCGTGGGATCGACCCTTACTCACGTAAGGTATTACTTGGTACGACCCGGTGCACTTGCCGGTTAGTTTGTGGTTAGAAATTCCGCACCACCTGTCCGTCCAGAAATGTCTCATCAGGATGGAGGAGACATTTCAAGTTTGTCTCCTGAACCAGTTAGAGAATCCGAAACAGACCAGATTGCTGAAGCTCATCAAGTCAGATCCTCACCTCAAAGGCCAAGAGAATGGAAGTTTTTGAAGGGTTTCCCCCATGATTTTATCATCGGTGATCCTTCCATAGGCGTGACTGATAAACCCATATTTCATGAGTTATTTTGTGCTTAGTTTGAGTGATTTATTCAATCCTTCACCCACTTATTCATATTAATTGCATGGTTTTAATTTCCCTTCCTTATTATGTGATGTATGTGAAAAATATGTTTCCTAAGCTTTAAAATTAATTATTTTAATTACCTTTATTTCCATTCGATGCCGTGATTAGTGTGTTGAGTAGTTTCAGATTTTCTAAGGCAGAATGACTCAAAGGATGGAAAAGGAAACGTACAAAAATGGAAGGAAAGTGAGAAACGGAGTTTTGAAGAAACTGGCATCCACGCGATCGCATGGACGACGCGATCGCGTGCCAGGAGCGAAGAAGCAGCGACACGGCCGCATGACTGACGCGGCCGCGTGACTTGAGCATAGCGCATTCGATGCGGACGCGTGACCGACGCGACCGCACCACAAGGAAAACTCCAGATGACGCGACCGCGTGACCCACGCGGACGCGTGACAGAGGCCACGTATTAGAATTTACAGAATACACCCCCAGCAATTTCTGAAGCCCTTTTGGCCCAGATCCAGGTATAGAACACACAGACTAGAGGCTATAAAGTGGGGGAATGCATCCATTCAGGGAGAGCTCACCAATTCTCACTTTCCATGATTTAGATTTAGTTTGAGAGAGGTTCTCTTCTCTCTCTCTCTTAGGATTAGGATTTAGGACTTCTCTTAGTTTTTAAGAGTAACTCTCGATCCAGGTTTAATATTTACTTTAATTTATGTTTCTATGCTACTTTTACTTTAATGCTTTTATTCGTATCTATAAATGTTGCCAATTTGGCTTATGAACCCTTTCCATGTTATGATTTGCATTAATGATTATTTGAGGTATTTCAGTTATTGATTGCTTTCTCTTTAATTTATGTTACCATTGCTTTCCATCTAAGGACATTTTTATTCCAGCAATTTTACTTTTTCCCCTTTTGGTCTTGGTTAAGAAATCAGTAACTCAACATTATCAAACTCAACATAACTGATAACCGCTATCTTGCTAATTGAACTGAACTTCAATAATCCCAACTTTTTTCTTAGGAATTAAATAGGATTCGAAGGTCAAACTAATTAGTCCCTTGACTTTCCTTTGCTTTAGTAAGGGTTAACTAAGTGGAATTTAGATTCAACTTTCATTATTGTTGAGAGAGATAACTAAGTTGGACTTCCAATTTCTCTTACCTTGCCAAAAATTGCTTTACAGTATTTATTTATTTTAATTGTCATTTACTTTACTTGTCATTTAAATCACTAGCTTCTCACCTTCTAAACCCCGATTACAACCTTTATAGCCAATAATAAGAACATACTTCCTTGCAGTTCCTTGAGAAGACGACCCGAGGTTTGAATACTCGATTAACAATTTTTAAAGGGTTTGTTACTTGTGACAACCAAAACATTTGTACAAAGGGATTTCTGTCGGTTTAGAAACTATATCTACAACACGACTGTTTTTATGAAATTCTTTACTGGCAAAAATCCCAACGTCAGTGACCACTAGATACTCAAGAAAGAAGCAAGTTGAACAAAGCAATGTTGCTTTCTTTTCCTAATTAGAGCCTCTCAATGTAAAGCAAGCCCTTGAAGACCCCTCATGGGTTAAAGTCATGGAAGAGGAGCTTGCTCAATTTGAGAAGAATGAGGTTTGAACACTTGTACCCCCATCCTAATGGTTAGAAGGTAACCGGTACAAAGTGGATCTTTAAAAATAAATTGGGAGAGGATGGTAGTGTTGTTCGTAACAAGGCTAGATTAGTGGCCCAAGGTTACGATCAAGAGGAAGGTATTGATTTTGATGAGTCTTTTGCCCCGGTAGCGAGAATGGAAGCAATTAGGTTGCTTCTTGCCTATGCTGCCCATAAGGGTTTTAAAATGTTCCAAATGGACGTTAAATGTGCTTTCCTTAATGGCTTTATAGATAGAGAAGTATTTGTGGCACAATCCCCCGGTTTTGAAAATAAAAAATATCCAAATTATCTTTTTAAACTTTTAAAAGCTCTTTATGGGCTTAGGCAAGCTCCAAGAGCTTGGTATGAAAGGCTTAGTGCCTTCTTGTTGGAAAATCACTTTCAAAGGGGTACCACTGATACTACTGTATTTATCAAAGAATCTAATGATGATATTCTACTTGTTCAAGTTTATATGGATGACATAGTGTTTGGTTCGGCCAATGAAACCTTGTGTGAAGAGTTTGAAAAACTTATGACTAGTGAGTTTGAAATAAGTTTAATGGGAGAATTAACCTTCTTTCTTGGTCTCCAAATTAGACAAACTCCTAGGGGCATCTTTATTCACCAAGGAAAATATGCAAAAGAATTAATTAAGAAATTTGGCCTTGAAAATTCTAAACCAATTGGAACACCTATTGATGCCAGGGCATTTTGGCCAATTTTGCTGACCTTTTCTTTACTGTTTTAGGGTAGTTTCATGCATTTTCTTAGGAAATAAGCAAGTTTTGGGTAGAATTTCACTTACATCTTGATTTAAGCATACATTGTGCACTTTACATGATTTCATGAGAATTTTGCATGAATTAGATGACAAATTGGATGATGCATGTCTCATGATGTGGATTAGAACTTTGATGCACTTTATTGCTTGATTTCAGGACAAAGGAAGCAAGAAAGAACCACGTTAGCAGCCACGTTAGTCTAACTAACGTGACCACTAACGTGGAATGGGAGCTAGCTTGCAACGTTAATGAGAAAAGTAATCGCCAATAACGTCCTCAAAGCCATCATAGCCCACGTTAAGAGTCACGTTAACTAAGTTAACGTGAACTCTAACGTGGAAGAAAGAAAGTGGAGCCAACGTTAGTGGCACTCACCTTTGTCACTAACGTTGGACCAAGCTCATAAATGGCCACGTTAGCCTCCATGTTAACTCAGTTAACGTGGACTCTAACGTTGGGAAGCAAAAGAGAAGCCAACGTTAGTGACACTCACCTTTGTCACTAACGTTGGCCAAGCTACAATGAGCCACGTTAACTCCCACGTTAACTTAGTTAACGTGGAAGCTAACATGGAGAAAGCAAACAATCGCCAACATTAGTGACACTCACCTTTGTCACTAACGTTGGGATGTACCACCACAAGCCACCATGAGCCACGTTAACTTAGTAAACGTGGAAGCTAACGTTGAGGATAGGATGATGAGCCAACGTTAGTGACACTCACCTTTTTCACTAACGTTGGAGATGGCTATCATTACCACGTTAGAAGCCACGTTAACTTAGTTAACGTGGACTCTAACATGGGAAGTAGGGGCACCTTGGAACGTTAGTGACAAAGGTAAGTGTCACTAACGTTCTCGAAGAATTGGCAAGCCTACGTTAAGATCCACGTTAACTAAGTTAACGTGAACTCTAACGTAGGGAGGGAGGACTCTCAACGTTATTGAAAAAGGTGAGTCCCAATAACGTGTGCGAAGGACCAAGAGGCAATGTTAGTGGTCACGTTGCTGCCACTAACGTTGAAGTTAACGTGGATTATCCATGGGTGAGGAACGTTAGTGAAAAAGGTGATTGCCACTAACGTTCTCGAACCCACACTCTCACTTAACGTTAACGCCACTAACGTCCTGAGCTAAACACCCTATCTACTTCACACTTTCTCTCTGCAAGTAAAGCTAAGCCCACTGAAGAGTATAACTGCTTCAAACTCAAGATCTAAAGGCCCATATCCAAGACTTAAAGAACCAACTAGAAGATCAGAAGAGTAGTATATATATAGGGGTAGTTTTGAATTAGAAAGAGCTTTTCAGGGGGATAGGAAATTGAGAACTACTCTCTGTATAATTTACTTTCTCTGCACTTCTAGTTCTAGTTTTCATGATGTATTCTCCATCTTTGTTTTCCATTTCCAGAGCTATGAACAACTAAACCGCTTTCATTAGGTTAGGGAGCTCTGTTGTAATTTGATGGATCAATACTAATTTTCATTACTCTTCTTCTATCTTTTCTCTTGATTTTACTAGAAAGCTTTCAATCTTCATCCAATTGGGTAGCTATCTTGGAAAAGAAGCTATTCATACTTGGATTTCTTCTGAACCTTGGAAGAGGAATGAAGAGATCATGCTAGAAATGCTTTCTCATGTTGGACCAAATTGGGTTTGGTTGGGTATGGTGACGATAATCCTACCAACACTTGATTTGGGAATGCATGTGGTATAATCAGTGACCATACTTCATCTCTTCTCATGAGCAATTGACCAAGGAATTGGCTATTGATCAAGATTTGAGAGATTGAATTACCAAGGAATTGGAATTCGATCACTTAAGATTGCCAAGGAGATCAATGAATGCATTGATTAAGGAAGAGATGAAAATGAACTTGATCCGGAGAATGCAACATCTCCTAAGCCCAATGAATCCCCATTTCTGATCTTACCCATTCTCTTTAATTTCTGCAATTTACTTTCATGAGCTTTTTCCCCATTCCCATTTATAATTCTGCAATTTACTTTTCGTCATTTACTTTCAGCTCTTTACTTCCAGCATTTACATTTTCTGCTATTTACTTTCCCGCCATTTAATTTCCTGCAACTCTCAAACCAAATTTTGCTTCGCTCAACTAGAACATTTCTCTAATTAAAGTTGCTTGACCAATCAATCCCTGTGGGATTCGACCTCACTCTATTGTGAGTTTTTACTTGACGACAATTCGGTATACTTGTCGAAGGAAAATTGTTGAGAGACAAGTTTCCGTGCTATCACCTATGCATCCAAATGCTAAACTTGAAAAGGATGAAAACGGCAAGAATGTGGATGAAACACGGTATAGAGGAATGATAGGTTCACTCATGTATCTTACATCCTCTAGACCAGATATTGTTCAAAGTGTAGGTATATGTTCAAGATTTCAATCTCACCCAAAAGAATCCCATCTTTCAGCCGTCAAAAGAATTATTAGATACATTAAGGGAACATATGATTATGGCTTATGGTATCCTAGATCTGATGATTTCTGTGCAGTAGGGTTTTGTGATGCAGATTATGCGGGAGATCGAGTGGATAGAAGAAGCACATCTAGAAAACATGTGGTCTAGCAAGAAACAAGCCATTGTTACTTTATCCACGGCTGAAGCCGAATACATATCTGTCTCTGCTTGTTGTTCCCAATTAATTTAGTTAAAAACTCAGTTAGAGGATTATAAATTGAAAATCAATAGTATACCTTTATTTTGTGATAATATGAGTGCAATAAACATTTCAAAAAATCCTGTTCTGCACTCTAGAACTAAGCACATTGAAGTTAGATATCATTTTATTAGAGAACATGTGCAAAAAGGTACTATTGATATTCAATTTGTGAATCCGAAGAACAACTCGCTAATATATTCACTAAACCTTTGTGTGAAGATAGGTTCTGTTCATTAAGGAACATTTTGGGTATGCTGGATTTAAGTTCTATTGAAAATTTGTGATTTTATTGATTCTGTTTGTTTTTGTCTCATAGGATGGAAGGAGACAAATCTGGGAAGGTAGTGAACAAGCCAGGAAACAGGGGGAGACTGATCACAAGCGTTACTGAACATAAGGCCTACCAAACTTTGTTGACCCACTCCATGACTCTGGCCCGTTTGATTTCTTCATCATTTTTTTTAAAATAATTTTTGGAGGTTATCACATCAAATCTTTATAGGGAGAGTTCATGTCAAATCAAAATCTTTTTCCATACTCTCTCCCTTGATTCAAGGAAAAGATCTTTCAGTTACTTTTTAAATTTTAAAAAGATTTCCTTGATGATAACCGCTCCATTAAATGCCCATTATTCTATTAATACTCTCTCCACTCAGCATTAAATGCAGTTATAACCTCTCTCCACTCTCCAATTCATTCGGCCATCCCTTCATCTTCTCACTCTCTTAGCTTCCTCATTTTTCTATCATGAAAAAGAAGTTGGCACCCAGAAGAAGTTACCGAACCCCTGCCTCCAAAATTCCTCCATCCTTTTCTACTCCTCAAACCCACACCCATATCCATATACATTCTACTTCATCTTCTTCCCCTTCTCCACAATCAACCGAATCCATGAGGAGGAAAGTAATTGCTCAGAGAACCTCTTCTCGCAAAAAGATTGAAAAAGAGAAAGAGCCTATGGTCGAAGAAGAAGAAGCTTCACAATCCTCTCCACCTCCGTCACCTCCAAGGCGATCAACCCCTCATCCATCTGGCCGAAGCTCTCAGCGTCCAAAAGGCTACGTTCTTTGCAACACTAGAGAACCACCAAACTTGGATTCTCTAGACTTTAAGAATAAGTTCAACAAGAATCACTCTCACTTTGATCCGGCACAGTTCAACTCTTGCGCTGCCTACGAGTTCCATGGACAAGTTCTGGTCAACCGTCAACTATGTGCCTCTAACATAGTGAATCTGGAGACTCTGAGTACAAAAGGAATTGACTTCTCCACTCTGTTTGACAATCTCAAGTGGACTCTACTGTTCAAGATTCAAAAGCCGGTTTATCCAAATCTAGTTCGCGAGTTCTACGCGAACATGATGTACCATGATGGAGCGATTCATTCTTATGTCAAGAAGGTCCATTTGACTTTAAACAGAGAGACTATCAGCACTGCCTAAGGGTATACTAATGAAGGAGCCACAGCATATATGTCCAGAAAGTGGAACTCTCAAGTTAGGATCTCTTATCAAATTGCTCTGACTCAAGTCTGTGAAAATTTCTCTGCACTGGATGGGACTGTTCTGACTCACAAAGCTCTCGGGCCTATGAAAGCTCTGCTTCACCGCATTATCAACCACATTATAATGCCACACAACGGTTCATATCAGAGAGTAATAGTTTGTGATACCCTAGTTCTCTTTGCTATTCTTACTTCTTCATCAATTTCATTTGCTTATTTAATGGTGCGTCACATGTGGGACTGTGTACGTAGTGATAAGAAGGCAAATCTGTCTTATGGTATTGTTCTCACATGTATCTTTGAACATTTTCATGTTGATTTAATAAATGAGCCTGTAGAAAACCAGGGGTGTTCACGGTGCGGTTTGGTTCAATTTCAAGGGAAAAAGTCATCCGATCCGAACGTTTAATTTATGTGCAGTGCGGTTTGGATTGGATGAAATTTTTTTGGAAATCCAATCCGATCCGATTACAAGCAGTTTGGATCGGTTTGGATTTGCGGTTTTTTAAATAAAAATATTAAATACATATAACAAGTCTCAACATCAAATTTTAAATAACCAACAATGATATAACAAATCTTAACAATATCTTAAAAAGCCAACGATAACATAATAATAGAAATAAAATTATAGGTTAGTTAAAATAAATAAATAAATAATATTTTGAACATAAAATATTTACTAAATAATAATAATACATGAATAATAGAAAAATGTATAACAAATTGAACATGTTATAAGTATAATTGTAAATATAATAATAAAATAATAATATTATAGCAGATTGTGCAGTTTGAATTGGATTGGATCGGTTATAAAAAATAGATCCGAAATCCGATCTAATACAGTGGTTTGCAAAAATAGAATCTAATCAAATCCGAATTAATGCGGTTTTAATCAGTTTTCGATTTGGATAGGATTGGATGAGCGGTTTAATTTGGATCGGTTTGGATTTGAACACCCCTATAGAAAACAGGGTGTCTACCATCAAAGGAGGCGGGGTTTCTAGAATCAGGAAAGGAAACAAAGGAAAAAGCTCGATGCCAGCCACGTCATTTGACAGTGATCTTGAAAGTCATCCTTCTGAGCCATCTAAGCTTGCTAAGTCACTCAAGGATGTTGTAAATGAGCTTTCACATATGTCCAAACTGATGGCATGTTCCTACAAAGAAGCTCGTAAGCAGGCTTACCAAAATGAAAAAGCTTGGAACAAGTGTAATGAAAGGATCAATCTGCTTCTCCAAAGCTTTGAAAAGAATCTGGCTTCCTCCGACAAAGACAATGAATTTTCTAACTCTAATGTGAATCTGTCTGATGCCTAATTGTTAGGGTTACTGCTGCCCATTTTTTTTTGAACAATTTCTAGTTAACTGCTCCTTTGGATTAAGTACTTTTTTTGTGTTGTTGGTTGACTGTACTTGGATATTTTGGACCCTTTTGTTTTGGTTTAAACAAATACTCTGCATTTTGGCATGTTGTTTTTCATTTGTTTTGCAAGACCCTATTAATGACAAAAGGGTGAGGAATTAAAATGAGAAAAGAAACAGGGCTGAATCTGTTGATAACTGGACAGGGTCTGAAATCAGAATGATTATTCTTGTGCTCTAAATTTTTTATTTTTATTTCTGATAATTATTCAATGGTTTATGCTCTGATATCATGTTCTGAATTTTTTGGTGCTCTGATATGTTGGATGAACTTTATGTTGCTGGATAATTTTTGTTTGATTGAATGTTTTGACAGCATTTTAATAGGAATTATTTGTTTTGAACATGTTGAGTTAAAGTATGCTGAGTCTTGGTTGCAATGTACTCTGTACTCAGGCATACTTTATGTTTATTTGTTAAGCAGAAAAATTGGTTAGAAGATAACAAATCAGGTTTTGTTTATCTTAATACATATGCTCAAAAATCAAAAGGTTCAACATTCTTGTGTACCATATGTTGAATACATTTTGGAATATATAAAGCTTATTACAAGTAATGCTTCCACTTATAAAAAAGGCACATATCAAGAGGGAGCTATGTGACAAATAGAAAGGGGGAGGATCCAAAAATCTTCAAGGGAGTACTCTTAATTCTTACCTTTTTTTCAATTTAATTTTTAATAATGTTTGTCATCAAGAGGGAGATTGTTGAGTTTGAAAAACTTTAAAGAATGATGATGATCAAACATTGTTAAAAATAATTAAATTACAAAATTATTAAGTTGTTAATTTCATTGTATCGATTAATAATTTTGCTATTGTGCAGATTTTGTTATTGGACTGAACAGAAAGATAAGCCCAATGTGATGACAATATCCAGCCTTGTGCAAAAAAATTCTATTTGATATGTGGCTGAAATATTTAATTGGTTAGCAAGATAATTGGGCTGGGAAATTTTTATACAGCCCAAAAATAATGCTTCTATTTGACCCAACATTGTGTTGGTCCGAAATTGAAAAGGAAAAGAAAGAAAATAGAGCATGATGAGTTCGGTTACCTACTCCCTCTTTGGAATGGAATTCAAAGCTAATTAAATGGATTTAATTGCATTGGTAACATGAAAGAAAAAGTTGAAATTGATTTGATTGCTTTTAATGAGTTAAACGTTACTATGCATAGGGAGTGGAAAATTAACTCATTTTAATTTTATTCATCAATTCCATTGAAAGCTTTTCACTCTTTCTCTCTGTTCTCTCTCCTCTCTCCTCACATTCGGTCATGTCTTGCAGAAAAAGAGGATTGAAGCAAGCTATCAGAGAAAATTACAGAGAAGCTATGAACAAGCAAGAGGCTAAGGTGATGATGGCCTTAGCAAAAAGAAGATCCAAGGCATTGCGTGGCTAAGATCTTTACCACTAAAGGCAAGATGTGGTGAAGAAGTTTCAAGATCTCCATGCCTAAAGTAGAAGCAATCTAATTCTGTCAGAGAAGAAGATCCCTGTGGTATGGATCGTCTCTACTTTTTGTTCATCCATCACAGAAGGTAGCTACTATAGCTACGTGGAGGAAGAACTAAAAATAGAGCAGATGGAGCTGTCAAGGATCAAGGGTTCATCAAGGGTCAGAAATCCTTCTTAGGGACCGAGTCAAGATGGAAGGCTCAGATTGATGAAGCTCGATGAGAAGGGATGAGAGAGAGGTAATTGCATGTTGGTTTTAGCTTTCAGTTCCCTCTCTCTTCTCTCTGTCCGAACCGGTTTTGATGTTTGAAGAAGAAGAAGTTGGCTCGATTGAACCGTTTCAACCTTGGAGGCTTTCCCTTCTATAATAAGGGAGAACAGCCAAGGCTTGAGACAAGGAGAGTAAGCACAGAGTTCTCATAGCTACCCAAGCTAACAGAAGTTCTTCTCCTTCAATGTGTTTCATTTTGTATTTTCTTTAGTTTTGTCTGTCTGAGTCTCATGGTGAAAAAGGCAAACAATGTGAGGTTTGTAAGAAAAAGTCAGTGAGTGGAAAAAGGCAAAGTGTACAAAATTATAGAAAAAGCCATAGGTGTCTTAGAGGTCCTTTGTACATCTATGTGTTGTGTATCAAGATTCTGTGGGAATTCCCTTGCAAGTTGGGTTAGCACTTAGCGGTTGAAAGCTTGGCAGGTGACCAAGTCAAGTTCACGGTTAGGGATAGATTCTGGACTTGTCCCGGATAGGAAAGGTAGTTCCTAGGGAGAATTGGTGTTTGTAATCAAGATGATTATAGTGAAATTCCATCATTGTTGTGATGGAGACTGGATGTAGGCTGCATTGTACTTAGCAACTGAACCAGGATATTTCTTGGTGTGATTCTCTCTCTCTCTTCTACTCTATTTTCGATTCTATTACGTAGGAGACAAAATTGAAAAATATCTCCTGACTGGTTATGAGACAAAAAGAAAATGTCTCTTGACTAGTTACGAGACAAAAAGAAGAAAAATCTCCTGAAGCTATTTCAAAGGGCAGAAAGTAACACTCAGCAAAAAGGGGCTAAGATTCAACCCCCCCCTTCTCTTAGCCACTGATTACCATCATAGTGATATGTTATGGAAATAGATTGAATTATATTGAGTTGAAGTCCATTGATCATATTAGAAGCTTGAAATTGAACCTTGGAGGTTTGTTCTTTCGCTTGGAGAGGAGTTGAAACTTTGGGGCTTGAGGGACGGTAGATATTTTGAGTTGTTCCAGGCATTAGGGAGGAATTGGCCAAGGTATGGTTATGGTTTCTCGTAGATAACATATAATGTAACGTGAAAACTTAGGCTTGTTGACCATAAGATAGGTTGGATATTGTGAACTTGCTATTGTTAGTAGTTTTGTTGAAATCTTGAGTTTGTTATGAGTGATAATGATTGATGAGGATGATGATTTTGAGTTGTGATGTTGATACATACATATATGTGTTACTTTGTTTGAAATGTGGAATGCTTGAAATGAAATTGATATAATGGAGTATTGGTACGTTGTGGAAGTGATAGAATGGATATGGGATTGTTTTGGTCATAATTGATGTTGTTTTGAAATGTAAAACTTTGGGTTGAGTGAGGTTTTTGGTAAAAATAGAGGTTTGGTGATTTTGGTAAAAAGCTAATTTTTTACCAAACTTCGGCCGGTCATAACTCAGCTTTCAGACCCTCAAATCTTCTCAAACTTGTTTCAAATAAAAATTGGGTCTGTAAAGTTTATGTTATTCGAAGAACAGACAGAAAATGATTTTTATCGAAAAAGTTATGTGCGTCGAAATAGACAAATAGGCAAACCCAAGTAGTTCACATCTGTCAAATAGGCAAACCCAAGTACTTGGGTTTGCCTATTTGACTCGCCGGTTAGTTCTTGAATAATCCGGTTCGCTTGTTCTCTCAGGCCATCGATTGCCCTGGGTTTGCCAGATCGGCACTCGTCCATTTATGGTTGTTGATTGCAGGTTGGTTGCGCTTGGACGACGCTGGTTATCCTCCTGTGGGTGGGGGGGATAACCGTTGTTTCGTTGTTCGTGTGCAGGGGGAATTTGGTAGGTCTGGTTCGTGGTGATGGTTTGAGAATCGCTCCTCGTGTTCATCCGTCATTCTGCCAAGGCTTGGCAAGTCTCCACAGACGGCGTCAATGTACAAGACTTTGCTGGTACATGTTGAAGGATGGATTGGGGACTCGCCGGTCTCGATGATGACGTGATTGGACTTCTAAAGCGGCAGGGGGTAGTACCTACAAGGACACTCTGACGCTCAAGTCAGAATAGATCTAAGAAGTATAGATGGGGGTTATGAGTATGTAACGTACTTGAGGGAGGCCCCTGGCTCCCCTTATATAGTTTGTGTTTGTTATCTTATCTTATGTTGTTGGCTAAGATTAAGGGGTATTTGAGTTTGAATGTTAGTTACTGGCTTCTGGTTTCTGGTTAGTTCGGGCCGTATAGACATCTTGGGCTGGGTCATCGTTGGGCCATTTGGGGCTCTAGACACCAGGCCCGGAACAAGAATATTTTGGTAAAATGTATAAACAATTGGTTGGTATAACGTTAAAATTGGCTAATCACATGGTTACAAAAGTAATTAGTCTGACCATGCAACGCAAACCGTATTGGCTGTGTAAAGAATTAGTATATCTTTTGATCAACTTGTAGATAAAGCTTAATGAAATCCAATATGTAAGTTTGTGTTATTATGGTGGGAAAAAAAGAATGCATGAATGTTTATGGTTCAGTTACATCATTTGCAGATTTTGTATGCACTAAGACTTAAGACACATTGAGAAGAGAAGGTGAATGAAAGAAGCAGCTTACAAGATTTCCATGTTGAAGGCTTTGAGAATAATGGTAAAGAAACGAATCAATGTTGGCGGAGGAGAACGCTTTTTTGGTTGGTAGCTACCTGAAGCCATGGATATTATTGTTGACACTCACAATTCACAACTATTGTCTCTGCTGCGTACGAAAAAAAAACTATCGTCTCTGCTAACTTTTTGTTTTTTAAGTGGACATTGAAATTATTGAAGGAGGGGTTAAAACATTATAATGCCTTTTACTCGCATTTCTACACAATTAGTTTACAATGATTCATTAGATTATTAGACTATGATCACTTCTACTTATTCTGGTTTCTCTATCTTTGAATTTAACTCTCTGCCTCAAACAGACGCTTAATTGGATATACAAATTAAATACTACTACTTTAAAACATAAGTGCATGCTACAGTAAGATGTCCAAAATTGCCTTCACTTGAAGATGTCATGTCTAGGTAATTGAAGATGATTATGAATTTATGATAGAAGAAAGGGAAGCAAATACTGAATTTCCTCAATTGCATTCAATACGGAATAATCTTTTACATTCGATCAAGGGTTGCTATTTATAGCAGATATTGCCATTACCAATTGTGCGCTCCGTAGACTAGTCTCCAAATCAGAAAAAGATTATATCCCTACATTCCCAGATCATATTCATCACTCCCTGCATCGTCGCTGCTACAGTGCAACTACAGCTGTTAAAAAACTGCTGCACTCACCCTCACTCCAATAATCTTCAAACTTCATCTGTTATTGCTTCCAAATAGCAATTGTTCACCCTGGACATATTAGATATAATGATTTTAATATATAAACTATCTGATACTATTTAATTTACAAAATTAAGTAACCAATCTAGGTACAAAATTGTTGATTCGACAGCATTGACAATCAAATAATTTTAAACTTCCAATATTATCCTGTCTCATAAATTGTACCATGATCAAACCTAATCCCCAATATTATCATGTGGGTCAGGGGCAGCGATTGCTGCAACTTACGGGAGGGCAATATTAAAGATAAATTCTTCTGATAAATTTGTAAATTTACATGTAAAAAGGAAATAAAATAAAAAGAAGACTCATTTATCTCTCTAATCATTTCTTTTTAATAAAATTTCTAAGCACACGCAGCCTAATAGTGTTTCTCTTATTTTTCAGGTTCGATGTATGAAACAGTATAACAAACAACACGAATTATAGTTCCAGCCTCTAATTACCATTGCCTGTAACACGAGCATTTTAAATTAACTATAGCCTAAAGCGAACACCTTATCAATGACAGTAAATAAGGAAGCCAACCAAACATGTAATTCTCATTTATAAGTTTATGACACACTGCATATCAAGAAAATGATAATTGTTTAACCGAACATTTAGTGCTTCATTCTTTTACCATTAAGATGAGTCTCATAATAATTATCTAACAAAACGAACACCTTTATGGAAAAAACCTAAAAGACAAATATAGAATTATCTAATGGCATCTTCTTAAGGTAAAGAACAGCAAAATAAAGACAAAATGGACCTTTCTTTCTTTTTATTTTTACGACAATATTGAAATAACTTTAAATAGAATTGCGCCAGAAAATATTAATCGGGTTAATCCTGTACCCATAGTCATCATCAATCTCGAATGCCCTTCTTATTTCATATACACCTCAATGAACCATACGACACTAAGTGATTGAAGATATGTACACACCTTATCCTTGCAACATACTATTAATTTCTCAAAGAGATGATTTTCACTGAAACATACATACAAGAACAAACTCAGGAATAACCATAATACTAGTAGTAAGCAACCTAAATAACAACCAACCTCTAGAATATGAGCTAACATCAACATATAAGGTAAATAACACCATACTAATATCAACGTTTGACCTTAATTTCAGATATTCAGGCATTGACCAAAATGAACCACAAAAAATGCAAAACCAACATATAAGCTACGATCAATGATAATGAAAGCAACCAAACTTCATTCATAGACATATTGTTAACCATAAATAATTTCTTAACATGAGCTTCTAAAGTAGTAATTCCCTTCACATCCCTGATCAAGTTATTAACCTTCCTATGGTGATACTGCTGCAGACAGAACCCAAAAATCTTAGTTCTATTAATTATGACCAAATAAAGTTCTACGTTCCAAAAATATATTAGGCACGTAACATTGAACCAACTGCTTGGCCAATCAAATGGATTAATTACTTGATGCTTTAAAAGAAAATCATGATCAAAAATATAATTGTGCTATCACTTGCATTTTACATTTTTACCAGCAACTTATGCTTGTACTTTATCAATGATGATATCAATTTCTTTTTTTTTTTTTTAAGCATATACACAGAAAGTGCACCAAAAAAAGAACATGATATATCTGACTTAGGCCATCATCTATCCTACTAGATTTAAATTATATTCAACTGTAGTGATTTTTTTGCTAAAAAAATAAAGAATAAGAACAATGAAGTATCACAGTGAAACAGTCCAAAACAGATTCAACCCAACCAGAGGCAACAGGCAAACTTTTCAGAGTTTCAGACCACACAAAGGCAATGAACAAACATACCTCCAGGATTCAAGGCGACAGTGACAGTGTCGAAGGTGTGGTGGCAGGTCGGCAGAACGACTAGGGGGCAGCAACCTACGACGTCAAGCATAGATGGAATTAAAGAACACAGAACAGAGTGGTAAACGAACTGTGAGAGGAAGGTGGTCCAAGACAGCGATGATTGACCACAAATTAACCACCCCAAATTTCAGTGCTGGAAACAAGAAGCCTTCACAGACACACGTCACAACCCTTGTTTCTCCTTTAGATATTTTTTCCCCTATTTTTGGCGAGAATTTATTTCAGATTTGATACTTTCAGTTCCCCCAATCCCCCCTTTTTACACAAATGTACAGAAAACTCATTTATCAAAGTTCTCATTTTTCTTTAAATTCCTAGCCAAACATATCTGGATAATGTTTATTTTCTTTTTTGTTTTCAATACAGACTTATAGTTCAATCGTCAGGTTTGGTCTTAAAAAATAATGTAGAGTATATGAAATGTGTACAAGGTTCTGAAAATAATAAATGTAATAATGCATTATATGAAGGCCAAAGAGAATAATAAAGATGGAGAACTATGCTACCTAAGAAAGCAAACAGAAACAAAGGGGATAGAGTAGTATAAGTTTGTGTTGACAATGCAAAGATAATGATGTAGGAAATGAAGGCCCCATTTGGCTTTAGGCGTGTGTTTAAGGTCATTTGCATTTCAAAGTGGTGTATACAGAGAAAAGAGAGGACCTAGAAAGACAAGGAAGAAGACAATAGTGACATGCATAAAAAGTTAGAGAGAAGAAAGGGCCAATTAGCATTAGATGGTATTGATGATAATGGAAGTTGCTGCTTCCATCCTCTCTGGACTGGTTCCTAATTCCTATCACTCGGATCCCTTTACTTTCCAATATAGCTCTGCTTCATCCTTCAGATGGGAGCTTAAATATAAAATTGGCAAGCAAGCAAAGCAAAGCATGATTTCCACAGTAATCATATTAAATGCAGTGTCTTCATTTCCAAGTGCCTGCAATACATGCAATGACACACCGTCCTCTACCTCAAACTATCATCATCACAATACTCAGATTAATTTCCCCTACAACAATTAATTTCCTCAGATTGCAAGTTGGATTAGAAAAAATTAACTCTTAAATTGAAATATCTATGTCTCTCTTTGTTTAGGATAGAATAGTAGGTCAATTCATAACCTATGATTGTATATCTAGTAACATAATAATAATTCATGGAGCGTAAACTTAGTTCAAGTAAAGGAGCGTACAACTGTGAGGATTTACTACGTGGTTGGCAAGCGTCTTAGCCTGCTTCTGCTTTAGAACCTCAAGAACAGAAATCTTATGCTGGTGGAAGTTAAGTCTTCTCTGGGAATATGGTAGCCGATGAAGTAAAAGACTCTTCAAACTTTTCATTTACATTCTTCATCCTTTTGGGTCTCTTTGGTTTGTGGCCCACTGGTTCAGTAGTTAGGTGGTTATCATCCAATTCATAATCTATAGCCATAATGCCAGATTCACTTGGCTTTTGAGAATTCCTTGGTCTGGAAGCAGCTTTTCTCTGCAAATAAGAGTCAAAGTTAATCCAATCCATAGATAACATCACAAATAAACTTGGAAATTTACTTCCTTGAATATTAGTAGACCTGAAATTTTATAAGATCAAACCAACAAAATAGTACAAGCCCCTAGATTATTAAGTTTGCAAACAGGGATCCATGAATTTCATAAGGTAGCAGATGTACCATTGATCCAGAGTAATAGATAAAATTTGAAACTATCAAATAATTACATTTAGGTGTATTATGACAAATATGATTTATCATGAATTCATGATGTACTTTAAAAATTTATCATTGGTTCACTGTGATGTGTTTAGGTTATATGTCTTCTTTTAAGGAAAATTCTTATATGCTTCATGGAGGAAATCTTTTATATACATCCAACTCGTTCTCTCCCTTTCTTTTCGAAAATTTGATAACCCTCGACCCAAATCAAGAGCAGAAAAATGTTTGAAACAACAGCAGCGTACAAAATAAAAGTGCAATAGCTCACATCTCGCATTGGACTGCACAAAAATCCCCTTTTTTTTCTCTCTCATTTTTCTTCTCACTCTATTTATTCAAAACAAATAGCCAATCACTCTATGGAGTGAGAAACTTTTGCTCCATGGAGGATGATGGAATATCTCCTCCGATAATGCCATAACTTTTGGGTCATGATTATACAAACCTTCTCTCACTATAGCTTTTTCTCTTGAATGGAACTTTCATGAACCAAAAGAGAAAAATGCGGCAATGCTATAAGATATTCCTCAAAACAAAATTCAAGATTGAGAATTTCACACAAGAAATGTAACAGACTGTCAAGATATTCCTCCATTAGGAATTCAAAATCTCCTACCAGCCATGGACTCTATAGAAATAAACCCTGCCAATAGAGCTAAGACTTGCACTGCTCTTGTAATGTACTTTATTCTTCAGCGTAAATAGATAGACATCTGACTAATGCAGTTAAGGTAGTTATTCCTTTTACTCAAATTTCTCTAGCAGAAATGAATCAAAAGCACGTAGAAGTTATTCTAACCACAAAACAATTCCCTTGGGAAAAGCATTATGAAACTTCATACATAAAAAATATTTATTATGGTGTAAACAGTTCAAATGAGATTCAAGGAAAAAGAAGCCAGCATGGCTTAAGGAAGTAAGATAATACCTTTTTATTACTGGCGTTTGATCCCTCTGGGTCCATCGGAAGATCAAAATCTGCAGTACCCTGGGCTGTAGAGTTTGTTAGATCCTCCAGAGATGCATCACCATCTTCATTTACACGTATACCCTTAGTTGGTTTCTTTTTCTTTTCCTTATCCTTTACCTAGAAGGACAGGTGAGGTCAAAATATAAACTAAAAAATCCGCATATTGTTTCAGGATCATGGATCCTATATATTCCTTATTCTTTCCCACTGTCAGTGCAAGGAATATTTATAATATTGTAACAATAAATTTAATGTGACGAGAATACCACAAACCTGAATAGGGATTTCCTTTAATTTCTGTTCAAGTTGGACATCATCCAAAAGCAAAGATACGACATCCTCCGGAGCTAAAAGATCACCTCCAACAGAACCACCAGTCATGACAAGGTTCTGCACAGTACTTTTCTGACTTGCTCTAAGAAGTATCTTCTCTTCAACTGTCTCTTTACATATAAGTCGGTAAACAGTAACCTACAAGTTTCAAATTAACATAAAATCAGCTTTGAACAACAATAGTGATCCAATTTTTTTATCCCTAAAGCAAAAGAAACCTAAGTACTTAGAAACTCAAAACAAGTAACTTTTGTGTTGGTGAGAGACAAGATGTTGGAGATTGATAGTGAAAGGAGATCAGGAAGAAAGAAATTTCTATATCCAAGTAATCCAACTATACAAGGAATGAAGATCCAAAGATACCATATGCTTGAGGTCATAACTATTTGGGCAACATGGCATCCATAGGATTATTAACAGAATAACATGTGTGAAGACGCTTTTTCTTTTAATGGAGAAATAGGACAAGGAGGGGGAGAGGAAGAGGGTGAGAACAAACATCTTTTGTCTGACCCAAACGATGAGCTCTATCCATTGCCTGCAGATCCAACGTTGGATTCCAGTCACTTTCATAAAATATGACTGTGTCAGCAGCTGTCAAGTTGATACCTAATCCACCAGCTCTTGTACTCAGTAAGAACACAAATACGTCACTCCTGTAATAAAATCAAAAACGAACATAAAAATTCTAGATGTTTTTTAATGGAGTCAGACAAAAGAACAGTATGATAGTTATAACAATAAAAGAAATCACCTGTCCTGGAAGTCTTTGACCATGTCTCTGCGATCCTGAATAGTAGATGACCCGTCAAGTCGAAAATACTTATATTTTCTATAGTTCATATAATCCTGCAGGAAAGATAAAACCATCAGTCAACTGTAGAACAATGTGGAGAAAGTAGATGTTCAGCATGCTACTTCAACTTTAATTAAATAGCAAAGTTTCTCAAATCAAAAATGCATTTAACTCATTTAGTTGCTTTAGCGGGAAAGTATGCAACATCCAGGTCAGACCAGGTATTCAATGAATCCAATTTGATGTGACCATTACTTTGGAGGTAAATGAACACCTTTTAATAACTGAACCGTAACCTATAGAATTATTTCAAAAGATAACCATTATCAATATATTTAACATTGAGCCAAGTTCAATGGTACCTCCAAAATATTCAGCATCTTAGTCATCTGAGCAAACAAAAGAACACGATGATTTCCTGCTCGCAAGCGTTTCAATAGTATATCAAGTGTTTGAAGCTTCCCAGAGTCCTAATTATAATAAGCATAAGAAATTTTCAATATAATAATAAAAAATTGGTCCCATTTTTTCCTTTTAATTTTATGGGGAGGATTCACATTCAATAAACCCCACACAAACAGAAAAATAATCCTTACAGTGAGCAACTTTGCTGGGTCAAAATTATGCATCGGAGGTGAACAGCCAAAAACTTCATGTGTGAACTTAAGTGCAGGGTGTGAAATAGGTAGTTCAGAATCAATCTCTTCAATTAAATGATGAGGAGAACAAACAGGCTTTCTAGGACCAGTAGATTCAGATGTACGCGCAAATCCTACAAACAACCTCTTAACCCAAGGATCATGCAATTCTTCAATCATTTTATAGGAGAAGTTACGATCTGGGCAATAAGCAGCAATCTGTAAAGAATAACAGTGGCAGAATGATAGACAATTATCAGGAAAAAATACTTGAGAATACTTAGAAAAATATCCAAGTGAGAATGAGAAACTGCATATATTCATGTTAGTAGTAGGACAAGACACATATACAAAGTACATTCTAATTGAATGAGTGACCTTTTCTATCACTGGTAGTTCTCTACAGAGCTAATTGCTCCTACTCTAGGTAGTCAACACTATTTCAAACAAACATGAAAGCAACAACAGAGAAAGAACAACATACTGGTGGAGCTCTAGTCGGTGGGATATATGTGTAAGCTGCGTGAAGAAGCCTTGCATTGGATAAAAGTCTATGCTGATGGGAGATGACCAAAGCCTCAAAAGGATCACAGGTGGGCCCAGTTGCAAACCTTCGTTCAAGAAACTGAGCCTCAGATCTTGATGGCAATAATAACATTCTAGTAACAGCTCTCACTGTTCCTTTTTCCAGGTAACTACATTCAGGATCACTTACTGTGGTCTCCATAAGAAAGTCTATAAATTCATCAAGGAATTTACGTTCCCATCTCATCATAGAAAACAATAGTCTCTCCAAGAAAGAACTACTGGCCAGAAATGTCACCTCTTGTGGAGACAAATCCACCAAACGAGTAAAACCAAAGTTTCCGCTATTAACAACCACACCTTCTGAGATCATAGAGCGATAAATATTTTCCGGTGTAAAAATGTTGAAATGTTTCTGAAAAGATTCTCTGCAGACACCATGACCAACAGTCGCACTGAAAGTCTCAGATCTTTGCATAATCTCTTGGTAGACAAGTTTTGGCATCTGAAAAATTTTAAAATTAAAAAGAAAATTAATAAAAAAAAAAAACAAACATTGATCATGAATGGACTTTCCTCAACTTAAAAGATAGTTGGGAACCTGAGATTGTACACTAGCCAAATATTCCTTGATTGAATTAACTTTTAATTGGGATGACAAGACCAAAGAAGAATTGAGCTGATGCAGTTTAAGTTTGAATTGTCAGATTATCCAAAATCCTTTGTTCATGGAGACATGAAGCCAGTGGTTTACTTTGGCTTTCATAATAAGAGATTAATTAAGACAGAACAAGAATGAGGGAAGGAGAAAGAGAAAATAATGAAATTCAACACTTTGGTAGTGTTTAGCTAGAGAGCCAGGTTTAGAGACAGAAAAATTGTCCCAAGAAAACAGTTTCTGTACCCAACAAGTGGAAACAGCAGAGATAGGACACATGCACACAATTTTTCCAATTATACTCTAACTCCAATAGTAGTTGGAGTCAAGGTCATCAATAACAGATCACGACTCATTGTGTTTTCCGAAATTTCCACTACACAGTAGCACCATGGTACTGATATAGCCAGATATTTGACCTTGGTCAAAGTCTTTCCAACAGCAACAAGCAAGGGGATCCAGATGCCATTATTTATGAATTTTGGTTTTATCCTGACCAAACACCAGATTATAATCTTGATACAGTAGACAAGGTTTGAGAAATTACCTCATATGATATGGGGTTGTGACCTCCAGGATAGTATATGTCCTCCAACTCCCCAAATGGGGGAGGTGGAAGGGAATTTGGAATCTCTGCAAAATAGAAGTATGTGCTACCCTCACTCCTTTCAAACAACTCTGGATGGTTGCAAACCTATCATAATTCAACAGCAGTTATTACCATGGCCGATCTTTCTCTCTGTTTTCTTCCCTTTTTTTGGGTTTTTTTTTTTGGGGGGGGGGGGGGGAAAGGGGGAAGAGGGGGGGGGGGCGGCGGGGATTCATTTTCAATGAAGCAAACGGCAGCACAAAATGAATCAACAAAAACAACTTTAGTCTGCCAAAAGCAGCATGGAAATGGACACTACCTTCCTTAGTTGAATAACAATATTCATTAGATTCAGGATTTTCTTCTCGTTGAGTTGCCCACGATTACTATCGAAAAGTTCAGCAAGAGATATCTTGTTCTTAATTGCTTGATAGAAAGCCTGCTGCCGAGAACTCAGCTTGCAATGCACCATAACCTCAGTTTTCTTAGTCAGCTCAGAAACTACATCCTTTTTAACGCGCCGCAACATGAAAGGCTTCAGAATTGAGTGCTGTTATACACGTGGGCAGAAATTAAGTCAAGTAGTTCAAAAAGATGCAAAATTGCAATAGTTTAATACAAAACCAGCAAAAATAATTAGAGGTAGTAAAAAAATAGGCGACCCCACCTAGTGGGATAAAGCTTTGTTGTTGTTGTTGTTGTTGTAGTAAAAAAGAATAATGGAGCACAATATAATGCATGAAATCGCAACTCCAGTTATCACACATTCCTGAAACATGTATTTAGTTTATATTGGGATATGCATACATGAATATAAAGAATTAAGAGTAGTTAACAAGAGCTTTTCTGAAAACCCTAGCCAATGCATGTGCAAGTGCACATATTTATACTGCAAAAAGATAAAACCCAAAGCACACCAGCTTAGCTTAAAACAACCACGCAATAAATAAAAAATGCCCACAAACATGTTAAACAAGTGTTTAGTACTCTCAAAAGACAAATGCTACCAGCCTACCAGCACATTATCCAAAAGCAAAGTTGGATGAATTCTTCTCTTCATTTCACAATAAATATTACACAACAGAAGTCTAATACTACAAACCAAAAAATCTCCTGATAAACAAATCCCATATACTATTCTTAAATTGAAAATCCAAAATGATATAGTACAACAACAACAATGCCTTGTCCCACTATGTGGGATCAGCTACATGGTTCGAACGACACAACTATGCTCTATCATGATTCATGTCTGAACTCAGCCCATTCTATTTGGAAAGACAGAAAGATGAACATACCAATCTGTTCAGTTGATGCTCATTCAAGGTGCCACCATGTTCTGCATGGTTCTCAATGCTGGCATGTGATTGGTCATAGTATGTTAGACCCTAATTATACGGCTAAAAAATCAATGGAAATACAATGAAGAAAACTTACCCTTTCGAAAACCACTCATTAAACTGCTCATGGCTATCAAATAAAGTTGGCATAATGAAGTGCAGAAGAGCCCACAGCTCTGCCATATTATTCTGAATAGGTGTGCCAGTAAGAAGAAGGCGATTCCGACAATTAAAGCTAAGGAGTGTCTTCCATCTTATGCTGTTAGATTGAAGAGAATTTTAGCAGTCAAATGTATAATGATACAAGTTCAACTATACAATTTCTACATTTAAAAAGTATACACAGTTCCATTGTAAGAAAAAATGAGCTATATAAACAGTTACTCATAGTTTTCTTATAAGAAACCACATGATCACAAACTGTAAGGACTAGACATATTCCATTCACTTATGATATTATGCACCTCATAAACAAAGATTACATAATACCTGGTTGAATTTTTTATTGCTTGAGCCTCATCTAAAACCATGTACTGCCATTTCACACGGCGAAAAAACTTCTCGTCTTGTACTAACAGCTGATAGCTAGTGATGACAATGTGGAATTTAGCGTCCCTGGTAAACAAGAAAGAAGTACTGATGATAGCTATCACAAGGATGAGAGAATGCAAAAAGACGGAATGAACTACAAATAAAATTAAGACAGGCAAGGGCTAAAACATTTATTATGTTTTTGACCAATGGAACAAAACTCCAAACATTAGAGCATGACTTTGTGAAGATGAACAATACCATCCCCACCAAACATTTATAAGAACATCAACTTTGCCTTACATTGGATGTTATTTTACTTTGTAACAAGGAAAAGGACCAAGAATCAAACTACTAAAATTCAGCTACAAGGAAACCATATACAGGATAAAATTTCACATTTGATTGTAAGTTTTTATTCAACGATACTCGTTCCTGAAGAAAGTTTTTGTAAAACTGACCATTGTATTGAAAGTTCATGTTATAGATCATAACTAAAATTTCACATTAATCTAACACCATTTAAATCAACGTAATACATACTTCTTAAATGTATGTAAAATGAATTATTTGATCACATTCATTAATGTTGTCTATTTTTTACATGATCTTGTATGATATGTAGCTCCAATTCATCGGTTGGATTGATAAAATTTACATAAGAAAGTTATTCAAGGGGTAAGTTTACTAACTCTTGCATCAGTGTAAGAGTATTCTACCTCATATATATAGGTGCATTCTAGTATGCCTATGCTACGGTAGCTATGGTGAAAGTGTTGCAAAATTAAAGTAACACTTTATTATTTAACAATGCTTTTTAAGAAGTATTGCTAAAAAAGTGTTATCAAAATGTAAAAGAAAATGTGACTTTAGCTTTAATAACACTTGCATAACCACCATAGCCATCATAAGCATAGGCATACTAGAGTATATAATATAATATAAGGAAGTAATTAAATGAAATTACATAAAATTTCAAAACTTATATATTAAAATTACAAAAATTGAAAAGGCAGTTTGATAGCCATAACATTTCCTATCAGACTTCTAGTGTGTATAATGCAGAAGACCACTTCAAGCCTAAGGAGACTTGTCAATAGTAATACCCAAATAGCAGGCACATCTTATACTTCAAAGGAAACACAACAATAACACTTCTGATTTTGTTCCTCTTTAAGAAGCATCTAGAATCTTTCTTGACCCGCCATGTAATGATCGATTTGCTTTTTTTCACAACCAGGCATTAGAACACAAAGCCACTATAATAGCTAATGGATTAATAGGCACTTGCCAATCCATGTTTTTATATTTTATTACAAATTAAAGATTAATTCAAATTTATAAGTTTTACAATTTCACCTTAGTTTTATTTAGAATTTAGTAAAGGTCGGTGGAGTAGTAGGTTGAAATTAGGAAGAGATGAGGAGAATTAAGCTGCGTCTGAAATGGGAGAGTAGTTTTGGTGGGTAAGTGGAGACCTTGTATCCCTTTGGGAATACAGAATGGGAATCCACCCAATCCCATATCCATTATGAACATCGGTCTGGATCGGAAGAAATTTCAAACTTTCAATACGGTATAGAAACACCAAAACCAGTTACTAATGTGGTAATGTCAACAACACAGATTCTAAAGCTTTGGCTTAAAATCTTTGTGACTACCCAAATTTCAGTGCTGTATTTACCCAAACCACACAACAAAGTGACTCCAAAAGGGCTTCTCTTATCTGAATTTTAACAAATATGACTCATGTATCCAGCAATAAAAAACAATTAAAGTAGATATTAGCATAAAAAGATAGCAGAATCAACTATGAGAACAAACCCTTTTCTTTCCTACCAGGCTACAAAATGACTTCTTTAATATATGTTTTCACTACCATCAACTCTTTTAAGGAAAATAGAATGCACGAGAAATCGAAATTACCTACGATATAGATCCTTTGGGTTAATACTTTTCCTAAGCACTGATCGCTCGGCAACACCTCCCCAATAAGGAAGTCTCTTGAGTTCAGGGCAAAAGCGCTCAAGTTCCTCATTCCAATTGTTTAAAACAGATGCAGGTGCAACAACCAGAAAAGGCCCCCATATATTTTTCTCCTGCAAGAGTTAAAGCATGTTAAAATAAAGTCTAAAACATGAGCAAACAGACCACGTTCAATACTTCAATAGATACCTCAGCTAAATGGGCCAAAAATACCATAGCCTGAATTGTCTTTCCAAGTCCCATCTCATCAGCAAGTATGCCATTTAAACCCTGAAAGACACAAACCAAAATTGTTCAGATTGCAACCAAGAGAGAGCAAATATATTCATGTAAGTTCTCTGGGATTGCTAAAATACCTGCTCATAACAATTAACAAGCCACTGAAGACCTTTTAGCTGATATTCTTTTAGACAACCTTTAAATAATTCTGGTGTCTGAACTGTAGATGCCACAGGCATAGTTGAGCTGCAATACAACGAGAAAAACTATTTAACAAAAATAAACAATAGTCTAACACCCCCATAATACCATATAGACAAAAGTTAACCCAGTAATATGCAAATATATATTTATACATATCCTCATGATGTACATTTATACATACATGTGACAAAAGCTAAGGAAAGAGGGAGAACTCACGGAGTTTGCAAATCAATGTCACTCGCTCCTGCTACCTCCTGTGAAAGTGGATCAGCTTCACCAGCCTGGCGCAGCCTCAGGCACTCACTGTCGAAAGCACTTGTCAACTTTCTTTGTTTGGAGACTGCTTCTTGAGCAGCCTTCAAAGCTTCCTTCTTCAATTCAGCCTCTTCAGGATCATCCTCAATTGGGCCAGCATCTGAAGAGTCAAAAAGTGCATCTTGATCATCTGCTTTTTCATCTTCCATTGGTAAAGCCTCTGAAGATAATAAGCTTGATTTGTTCTGCATGAAGTGACTGTAGAGCTCAGTTTGTTGTATGAGAAAATTAAGCCTTTGCTGTTGCCTCTTAGCTTCTCGAAGCTCCTGTTCACGCCTCAATGCTTCAGCAGCTTCTTTTTCCTCTCTTTTTCTCAATTCAATCTACAAGGAATGGCATTAAAAATCATATCACACTAGTGTAATGTATAAGAATTTATGCAAGCAAGATAATTTTCACTATCCAAAGAAAATCAAAGCCCACAATGGATGAACCTATTTGACACCACTTGAATACTATAAAAATCAAGAATAAATGCATACAGAATCAAGTCAGTAAATTTAAAATTTCAAATACAAAATAAAAATTACCATCTCCTTATCAGCTCGTTTCCAGAAAAACAACATGTCTCTAGCTAGTTTGCGGGTGCGAATGCTGGCACCCCGAGTCCATCTAAGTGATCTACTAACTTTCATTCTAACCTGAAAAAAAAAAAAGAATCAATTTCAGTCATTTTGCAGAAAAATGAAATCACAAGCTTTGTATTAGAACTACAGACAACAAATATCAATGTAGAACAATACAAAGAGAGCACAAATGTGTAAAGTACATGCCTCTCTTTGACAATTCTCTGAGAACCTCTTGGCATCCATCAGTTGCTTTCGATGAAAAATTGTGAAATTCCTATGATGTTTTGGAACGTCTCTTCTGACAATGTTTACCCAAATCTTACCAATTCTATCCCTTTCCTCCTTCTCAATCAAAGCAGGATCTTTTTTCACCTTTTGCTTCTTAGGTAGGCTTCGCTCAATGATCTAAAGCAGTTAAATGTCAAAACTAAAGTAAAGGAAAGGGGAAGAAAATAAAGAAAAAAAAGGAGAGGAAAAAATTATAGGCCCAACTGATACATACCTCATAAGTATCACCTTTTTCCAAAACCTTAACATAATAAACCTGCAATACACCACCCTCAGACAAAATAGATCGCTTTATGTTTCCAGCTGCCCCCTCTGGGATGAAGGAATTTAAACCGACATTGGACACTTTCAGACTGAACTTATGAGGTGAATTAGAAGCGGACATGGCCTTCAAGCGTGCCTGAAGTGAGTCATATTGGGACATAGGCTCCCCCATGCCTCCTCGGTTTGTAGTCATGAACCTTTTATCAGTAGCCATCATTGCAGCCAAGGACCCCAAATCCAAGGTACCCTTTAAGTAAAATTCATCTACATGGATATCTGAGAAGTTTGGCAGGTTCAGCATTGAAGCTAGCTTATCATATTTTGGAGGGATCTTATAAGAGATACCATCAGTAATGTCCAAAGAAGCAGGTTCATACATAGTCCTGCAACAAGTCAACAAAAGCTGAGCTGACTTTCAATAGAATAATGATTTACCATCCAAAAGCCATGGCAGAATAAAAGCAATAAAATAGTAAGGCAAACCTATCAGAGGCATATCGCTGCAGGAAATTAGCATCATGGTAGTTTCCTGGTTTCTGAGAATTGGAATCATATAGCCATTCAGATGCAATCTCTGCAGCATGCAGTCCTCCATAGTGATCATTCCCAGACTTTCGAGCTTTTGAGGCACTGCTACTTTGAACAGGTGGAACAGCAACCTGATTTTGGGCATGAGTAGATGAGGTGTCCTTGAACCTCCTCTTGTATTTTTGGACATGCTCTCCAAGCATCGATCTATATCGCTCCTCTGTGATACACGTTCCATAAAACCGACTCCTTTCCTCCTCGTCACTGTTTTGAGACCATGCTCTCTTCAACAAATTTACCTCCCTTCCATTCGCATTCACATTCCCATTACTGTGACTTGCCATTGCCCCACCACCTGATCATGGAACCCACCCAAAGATACACGTCATTATTGTCATTGTTTATTCTATTATACAAGTTAAACCTCTTGACCCAAGAACAAATTAGTAACCATACTATCTTTAATCTTCACAAAATTACAAAAGAACCATAAACTTCACAAGCATAAAATCCAAATAGACAATAACTCATCAATCCATAATAAAACATGAACCATAACAAAAACACACAAAAAGCGTAATGCCTACCTCGGCTATCTCTGCTCTCATCGTCCTGACTACTATTCCCGTAATAACCAAAATCATTATCCCGTTGTGGAAGTTGAAAGTTCATCAAAGGCTACAAAAACAACGCGATCAGAATAACACTAAATTCGTCGATTTTTTTTCTTTTGGAGGCTTCCAAAGCAAAATATAACCAATGAAACAACAAAAATAAAGGAATTGACGAACACGTTAAAACTAAAAGACAACGTGCAGAATCCCTATTCATACATAAAACAATGGCGGGAAATACAGTAATCACAAAAACTGGAAAACGGGGAAGAACCAATGCGGAGAACCTCGAGATTGAAGAGATTGGAATAGGAGAGCGAGTCCTTGGGATTGTTTCTGTGATCCATGTGATATAACGCGACCACAATGCGAGGGTAGCGACAAGTGCAGAAACCCTAATTTTTTCAAAAAGTACGGGGAAAGAAGAGTTTTTGGAGAGAGAAGAAGAAGCGTTAGACCTAAGAGGAGTGAAGAGAAAGGGATGAAGGGAATGGAAGGGAAAGGGTGCGTAGGATAAGGTGGACTGCGAGGGGAAAGAGAAAGATGGTGGACACAGAGGGTGTGTGGAGCACGGGAGTGTGCTAAAGTGCGCTGTGTAGGTGCCATTCTTTTGTTAACGTGCGCTACCCGAGTATTCCGTTCGCCCCTTTTTTTTTTTTTTTAGTTTCTCAGTTGAAACTTGAAACATAGGATCACAAATTCACAACTAAGAGGAATTTGCCGTATCTTTTGAGATTTGGAGATGGCGCATAAATGAGCTGCTAGGGAGAAAGTGGGAAAGGATGCAAATATGCAATGTTTTTTATAAATTTCTTTAGATAGAAGTGTCTAAATGTCCATGACTGCCCATAGTCCCGCTACACTTACAAATTTTTTTGACAAATAAGTTGGTATAAGTTAATTTTAATCAAATAAAATCTATTTGTATAACGTGTGTATAAAATTATGTTGTTTTTTTTTTAACGTTTGTATTTGGTATTTTTCCTTCTCTTCCTTTTTTTTTTTATATATTTTTTTCATTGTTTTTCGCATTTTTTTTTTTGCATATTTCATCCTTTTCATTGTTTTTTTTACTATTATTGTTGTTCTTCTTCTTCTTTTTATCAATATAAATATATCGAAAATTTTTAATAATATACATAAATATCTTAGTTTGGATCTGTCTTTAATAAACTTAAATCTTTTGAACTTTTCTAATATGCATAAACAATAATTTATAAATATACTTTATATTGGGGTTTAATAATAATTATAATTTTTTTTATATTTACCACAAATATTTTTAAAATTTATCTAATAAAACTCTAATCTATCTACAAAGCCACCACCATCTACTCCACTTTTCTCTGGTCTCTGCCATCACCGTCGCCGTCCAATCTGGCGCTCGCTGCCAATCTCAGCCCATCTCCTGGCGTTGCTATTAGCCTCTTTCTTCCTGTCGTTCATTTTCAGTATCTCTCTTCTATTTTTTCTCTTCTCTTTTCGAGTCGTCGTCAACGCCGTTATGCTCCGTCTCCCCCTTCATCCTCCACTTCCAAGAGTTACAATGGAGTCTCAGGGGATTTTATCAACTTATCCCACATTTATTCAATGAAATAGCATGGTTTTGTGAATTTCTCCTAATTTGTGTTTAAGAGTGAAAATGTAAGAACCGGAGTTTTCACGTAAAACCGTTTTAATAAAATAATTTTAGTGCCCGGAATAGATTCAAAATTCAGAAGTTTTAATTTGAAAATATAAAGGTGAAATTTGGTTTCAATGAATTTTTCTGAGTTGGAAAATGTATCTTTTCCGAAAAGTTTTTTGTAAAAATGCGTACTGTCACTTAAGCTAGCAGTATTGGCTCTAGTTTGTCCAGTACCGCGTATTTTGGAAAATAAGATTTTGAAAGTTGATTTATTATTTTGAAAGGACAAAAATAATTTAGAATAAAAAACTGGACGCTAATTTTAAAGGTTTTGGCTCAAAGTCGACTAAACGGACCAAAAACACTAACGGGTTGGACCGGACCTAAGCGCCAACTCATATAAACCCATTAATGATCATTTCAGCTCATTTGATGCAAAAAGAGAGAGAGAGGGGCGCGGTTTGAGAGAAGAGAGGAGAAGGGGTGGTGTTACTATTCACATCCACCTTCCGGGAGCCATAACTTGAGCTACGGAGCTCCGATTGACGAGCCGTTTGCGGCCACGCGAAGCTCTCGTCAAGCTCTTTGATTTTATCTAAGCAAACCTGGTAAGAAATTGCGTCTCATCCCCAGTTTCCAGCCCTAGAATTCTACATTGTTGGGGTTATGGTTTTGAGTAGATTTTGTGATTTTGCTTGTTTAGATGATCTCTAGTACCGGATAATTGTTAGATTTTACTCCTAATCTCGTTGGTTAATGTAAGGTTTCACTAAACCCTTGTGTTTAGTTATTTTGTGTATCTTAGGTTTTGATTTTGGTATATATATGATGTTAGTTTGAGCTTTGGTGGCTTGTTGGTGAGATTGAAAGCTTGTTGGACTCCAATCTTGGTGCGGTGTGCTTTTTGGGGAGCTGTCAAGGTATGGTTTCGGTCTCCTTTATGTAATATGTAACATCAATGGACACTTAGGCTAGTTGACCTTAAGATAGGTTGAAAGATGTGGTTGTATGATTAATTGTATATAAATGTATGCTTGATGTTGGTTTGGATGTAGGATGAATGGGTTTGAATGTGATGATATACATATTGTTAGATGATAATTATTGATGAGTTGTGTTTATGGATGTTGATGATGATATTGACTGTTAGTTATTGTGGTTGATGATGAATGTTGAGAATTATTATAGTTGTTGAGAGTTAGTGGTATTGTTGATGATTGATGATGAGTTGTGAAAATGTTATTGGTGAATGAGTAGAATTGTGAGTCCTTGTGATGATTTTTGGATGATGTTGAATAAGGATTGTAATGTTTGACGATATATGTTGATGAAAATCTTGGAATTTGGATCTTGTGGTTGATGTTGTGTTAAGGTTAGTGGGTTATTGATGGTGTGTGGGGTTGGAGTTTGGTGACTTTTATGATAATGATAGGTGGTAAGTGAAGTATTTATGTATGAAGAAATTATTGATGTTGTTAGTGTTGTTAAATAATGTTGTTGGTTATATGATGTATGATGAATTTTGGATGGGTAATATTGTTGATTATTGAATTTAGAGTTGGAATGAGGTGAGTATTAAATGGTTTAATGATTAGAAGGTTGTGTGATTGATAAAATGGTTGAAGGAGTTTTTGGTAGGAATTTTGGGCTGTTTTGGTAGGGTTGAAATGTTATTGAGTTGGTTTTGGAATGGGAGTTGGTTAAAAAATTGAACTTTCAAGGTTTTGGTAAAATCTGGTTTTTAGTGAACTTTGACGGGTCATAACTTGTGCCTCAGTTGTCAAAAATTAATGAAAATTATTTATAATTAAAGTTCATTGAAAAATATTTAAATTGATATAAAGTTTATAAAATTTGGATTTTTATAGAGGAAGTTATGATCATTCAAAGTTTGGTGTCGAAATCTGAAATTCTACAAACTTGCAGAATTTTGTGATTTCTGGTATGTGGGCACGCACAGCCTTGTGCGTACGTACACTCAGGGGAAGGCTCGCTGTTAAGAGTGTTAGAACGACTTGTGCATGCACACATCCAATAAAGTTTTACAACTTGTGCGCAAGCACACGTTGGGAAGGGCAGTATGTTGAGGGCGCTAGCACACCTTGTGCGAGCGAACAGAATTGTAAAATTTGGTACTTGTGTGTACGCACACCTCTATGCGTACGCACACTTTTTAAAAATCTCTTTGGGCGTGCGCATGCACACCCCTGTGCGCACGCACACCCCTGTGCATACGCACATGCCCTGTTTTTCAACTAAAACTTTGTTTTTAAACTATTTCGCCTTTCCAACAAGCTTGTATACTTCTGTGACACCTAATTAAGACTCTTGGGCTTACTTTCAGGCATTAAAACATGGGAAATATCCTAGGAGGTTTGATTTGGTGTTATTTTGAAAAGTTAGAGAACGGAAGCCTAGGTTTTTGGTGTACTAAGGATGGGTTTGGTGGAGTGCGAAAGAAGAATGGTATATGAATTGAGAAATTGACGGACTATTGAGTTCGGAATGAAAAGTTATGAACTGATGATGGTTGTGATGAGTGAAAACTTGGAAATGAATGATTATGGTTGATGGAATGAGTATGAGTGGAAGTGTGTTATGAGAAATGGCATTTAAGATTGAATACGTGATTATGATATGCATTGTTATCCGTCGTATGGGGCTGTGGCAGTCTCCCACCTACGTTCGAATGTGAGGCTTGAAGATGGGCTTCTCACTCATGTTTATCACTCAAGAGGAAGGTGGTAGGGCACTCTCCCTCGGAATGTTTTTCCTCTGAAAGGAGAAGGTGGTAGGTCACTCATTCCTCGGAATTTTCCTCCTGAGCATGGGTTTCTCTCTGGTTGCAAGGTGGTAGGGTACTAACCCACGGAATCATGCGGCATCCAGAGGAAGGTGGTAAGGCACTCTCCCTCGGAACGTTTTCCTCTGAAAGGAGAAGATGGTAGGGCACTTATCCCTCAGAATTATTCCTCCTGAGTATGCACAACAGAGAGACTAATCCGGGAGCTGCCGACCGAATTTTCTGTCAGGTTTGGTACTATAATCGACATGTAATATCACAACCAATAGGACAGACATTCATCATGTGCATCTTCTATATGTTTGCTTGCTTTGATTACTTGAGTTTGCCTAATTGTATAATATGCCTACTTGCTTCTTGAATTACTTGTATATACATGAATACTACCTGTGTTTTCCTTACTTGCATTATCTGTGTTTGTTTGGTGCTGAGGAGGTTAGGTAGGCGGTGGCAATAGGATCGCATGGAGGTTAGGCTGGTGAAGACTGTGGGACAGCGGTGACTAGTTTTAGGTAGACACTCCCTAGGTTTAGATACCCTTGTTTACTGTTATAGTTTAAGTTATTTATTATTGTTTCTAAGCTTGAATATCTGTTTGGTATGAAGCTCTAGGATTGCCTCTGGCATCCCGGGGTCTTACATCTTACATTATTGGGTACTATTACCATACTGAGAACCTCCAGTTCTCACTCCATATTGTGTTGTTGTTTTTCAGATGCAGGTCGCAACCCACCTCGGTGAGTTGCTTGATGGTGACAGAGCGGAGGACCTTTACCCTATTTTGGAGTCTTTTAATTTATTAGTACTCTCACTTTTGTATTTTATTTGACTTGAGTTTTACTTTATGAGAGATATTTTGTATAAGTTGTTTTACCTTCAAAACTCTGTATGTCAGTATTTAACTAGTCGGCCTAAACTCCGCGGGCTGTGGCTAGTATCTCATGATTATTATACTCGTATATAACTACATATATCTTGTTATCTTACATAGTGGATCTTGCCTTTTACGCTTGTGGCTTCGTGTGAACGCTCGCGCTTTGTAATTCTGTATTTGAGCTTATTTTTTTCATCGAGCTTTTAAAATTATTATTCCTTCTATATATATATATATATATATATATATATATATATAAGCCTTAGAATTGTCGTAACCTTTGATTAACCTTTGCTTTACGGCATGAGGTAAGGCTTAGGGTAATCAGGGTGTTACAGAAAACATACTTTTTAGGCCTTTAAATTGCTCATTTTAATTCACTTTAATTCCATTCGATACCTTGATATGTTTGTTAAGTGGTTTCAGGATTATAAAGGCAAGGATTGGGTGAAAAAGTGAAAAGAAAAGCATGCAAAATGAAGGATTCATGAAGAAATGAGGATTTGGTGGATACAAGGCCACGTGCACGCTAAAAAATAAGCAGGTTGGATTGAGTTTTTAAACTTGCTTAATACGTATCGTTGCTAAAAAATAATTGAAATGTTGCATCTTCGCACAAGAAGCCTACAAAAACAAAACAAAATTATTTTCTATTTATATGATAACTGCGAAAAATGTAACAAAAAATAAATCCCATCTTCAATTGCTTGACTTACGAAAACGTAGGGAGAGAAAGTGAAAGAGTAATGATACATTAAACCACATCTAATTACTCTCTTTAAAATCTATCTTTATTAAGCCTCAACTTCTCTCTCTCTCTCTCTCTCTCTCTCTCTCTCTCTTTTTTTGTTTTTCATGGTTCCCATTTTTCAAAATCATAGTGAAATAAATAGACAAAATATAAAAGTTTGAATTTTGAGCTACCCTAAAAGAAAAAAGGTAGAAAAATAGAAAACGAGTAATAAAAGTAATAGAGAAGAGAAATTGTGTTGCTCGTATTAGGAAAGAATGAAGAAAATAGAAGAGAATACTAGACCAACATTGTTTTTAAAGAAACTGTGGATGTGACTTTTTTTTTCCTTTTATTTTCTTTCTTGTTGAATTACAAGCAAGACAACAGATAAAGTATTTTAGGAATTGTTAACGTAGTTGTAATTTGTATATAGAAAAAAGGTGTTCGGTAGGTCGGGTACCAGACGGTTCGGGTTGGTTTCCTGGTTGAAGAGGGGAAGGTCTCGCCTGGTCGTACGTCACCGGATTGGGGTAGGCGATGTCCCGAGCACTTCGCGTGAAGAGGGGGTGTCACCTGCAAAGACACTCCGACGCTCTAGTCAGTGATGTATGCAGGCGAAAAAGGGTGTGTGGTATGTAACGTACCTTGGGGGAAGGGCAGGACCTTCCCCATATATACCATGTCAGAGGTGGGCCCATCAAGGACAGGCCCACCTTCCTTGATGCCTCCTTCCCACAGCTGAAGCGTAGCTGGCAGGGACGCGCGTCCGAGTCGGCGACTGAGCGTCTCGCTCCCGACCGTCCGGGTCGGGCCGGCCCGCTAGTGGTTTGGTCCAGGCCGTAATAGTGCTCCCAACGCGTCAGCAATGATTGTGAAGGTGGTTGGTGGCGCGTTATCTCTTATTCCGTGTGTTGTCGCCAGGTCGGCCGCCCGTGGAGGGGACGTGCCTCTTGCTGAGGTGACTGTTTGTCGCCTCGTTCCTCGCGCGGAGTATTAAATGCTCATAATGGGTTGAAAAACCCTGTACGCAAAGACCATTTTGTCCCTAGGCCTTTCGTGCTTTCTGAGTGACAGTTTTAAACAGTTTTGTATTTGTTTTCCTTTCCCACTCTTGCTTTTCCCATTTTCTTCTTCTTCACTCCCAAATACCCCAAAGCCTCGTTCTAGCATCCTTGTGCATCTCTTCTTTCTTCCAAGTTTTCGCAACCAATTCAGGTAATCATTGATCCCTTCTCTTTTCTGCTTCAAGGCTCTCTTGTCTTTACTGTTGGCTTTTCTGTATGTTTGCCCTTTGTGCTTGCTTCTTGTTCTTGCTGCTTGTTTGATTTTTGTATGATAGATAACTTTTTGGTGTCAAGTAGGTGCGTTAGGGGGGTTACCATTCCAGGGTAGGCTTTATTTGGATTTAGCTTTTAGCCATGCTTGATCTTAATTGTTGGATAGACGAATATAGTTTCTGGGCTTTTTTCGGACTACCGACCTCATAGACTAACGGAGTGATACCCTCACTGTAGGTATGCCTCGCATCGTTTCTCGGGCTTCTCCCTCCGCCGCGAATTACGATCCCTACGCCTAGGTGACTTCCGATGTGAAGGATTCGCCAAATCAGATGGACGAGGGGGAGTTGACGGAGTTCCGGCAAGGCGAGTACTTGTGTGGAGGGACAGACGAGGAAGCCAATTATGACGCCTTCGTTCCTACCCCAACGAATGGTTGTATGAAATTAATTTCCACTCCCCTTGGGTTGCCGACTGGATCTGGTTTTACAAGGCCATGTTCACCCAGGTGGGCGTTCGCATCCCGTTTTCTGACTTTCAGATGGTGCTCCTCAACCGGATATCCGTGTCACCGTCGTAGCTGCATCCGAATAGTTGGGCTTCTATCCGCTGTTTCGAGATGGTGTGTGAATATCTCGAGCTGCCGGTGTCTGTTGACGTATTTCTTTTTTTCTTCAACCTCACAAATCCTTCCAAAGAGGGGAAAGCGAGGAAAGGGTTCTTGTCCTTCTGATCCACCCAGGGTCGGAGGATATTTGGCTTGTTCGAGGACTCTTATCATGGGTTCAAGGATAAATACTTCAAGGTTCGTCCCGTCAAAGGTCGCCATCCCTTCTGGTTGTCGTTGGAGGGGGAACGCCTCATCCCGACGTACTGGAGTTTCGGGGCGGGGTCTAACACCTTCATTAAGGTGACCTATAAGGGAATGTCTGCCATAAATAAGAAAATTGCCAACGTGTTGTGGGCAGTTTTCGGGAAGAACCACGTGAACCCCCACCTCCTTATGGGTGAACGGGAGGTCGCCAGGAGTTATATTTGTGAGCTGCTTTGTCTTGTGTTTTCGCATTGTTTATCGTTTTACCTGATTACGCCGACTTTACGATTGATGTGTTTGTTTGTCTGTTGCAGTGGATATGTCTGCTTCGGTAACAGGGCTCGAGGATTTGTATAAGACCTTTTTGGAGGATAGTGATGAGGAGAAGGCTGACGAGAAGGTTGCCAGAAAGCCGGAGGACCTTTCTTCGGAGAAGAAAGATCAGTCGGTGCCTTCACCTCGTGACACCGAGATGTCCGACAAGAATCCTGTCGACGTGCATGCTTCCCCTATTCCCGAGGAGACGGCCGGCATCGGGCATTCATCCTCCTCCCGACAAGAGGGTCCTGACTTAAAGCTTGTCCCTACTCTCAAAAGGCAGAGGGCATCCTCTAGCCCTTAGGGCACTCTTACTGTGATGGAGAGAAACTTCGATGCTGGGGCTTTCATTGACTCCCAACTGATCCTCGGCACGGAGGATCACTTCCTTGGTACCGAGCTGGTGAGCCAGGCGAGGTGGATGTACCGTACGCTTCTCCGCAGAGCTGTAATAGCTCGGAAGGCCGAGTTCGACTTGTCGGGGATGCAGTCATTACGAAGAAAGCTTGAATCTGCTGCCACGGCCAACAATGAATTTAAAGTTCAAGTTGAATCGCTTCAAGAGCAGTTGTCTGAAGCGGGGGAAAAACTTAAGACTGCCGAGGAGAAAGCCGTGTCTGCCGAGGAGAAAATGAAAGCCTCCGATGAGACCATGTCCCGTTTGACCGAGCGGGAGATGACTCTGGAGAGCCAGTTGAATGCCGCGCAAGGTTAGGTGGTGGCTCTGGAGAAGGAACGTGACGAGGTCATCTCGTCGGCTAAGGCTGTTCAAGTCGAGCTTGAGGAGCTGAAGAAGAAACATAAGGTTGTCAAGGAGCAGGGAAAAAGTGCGATTTTTATGACCAAGGAGGCCCTTAAGGCCCAAGTGAAGATCTTGGCTCCCGATTTTGATACGTCGGCAATCGGGATCTTTAAAACGATCAAGGATGGCAAGATTGTTGACATGCCTCGAAAATGAACTCTTGTACCTTATGCTTTTTGTATGGATTTGTGACCTTGTTGTGGAACTTTTGAAACTTATTTTATGCTTTAAGAGCCGCTTGCTCGGCTAGTTGTTATCGTCTTTATCCGCCTATTTAGTTGTTTTGTTATCGTTTCATCAATGTGGACTTATCGCTTGTGTCTGTTTTGCCGTTACGTTGGTAACTTGGGCGAACCAAGTCTTGGCCTTGTTATTATCGCGGCCGTGTTATGGCTTTAATTTGTTTGGCTCCCGGGGTGATCAGTCCCAGGTTGCTGTATCATTGTCCCGTCTATCGTACATTGAAAAACGTGATGTTGTGGGATAGTAAATGGGAGAATTTGGACAAGCAAACATTAATCGTCAGTTAAACAAGTATATGGCCATGGCAGGCGCTTAACAAAAGTAAATCACTGAGCTTGTTAAAAGTAAATCGTTGAGCTCGTCAGGCCGGTTGGCTGGTGTGCTTGAGCTACGAATAAAATCTCCTCAAGTTACCTGCATTCCATGTCCTCAGGATTTCCTTACCGTCGAGCTTCTCCAGTTTGTAAGCGCCCTTGCCAACCACTTCTTTGACCCTGTAGGGGCCTTCCCAGTTTGCCGCCAGTTTGCCTTCTCCCGGGGTCGGTAAGACGATATCATCGCACCGTAGGACGAGGTCGTTTTGCTCAAATTCCCTTTTGAGCACTTTGGTGTTGTAGCGCAAGGCCATTCTTTGCTTTAATGCCACTTCTGACAGGTGGGCCTTCTCCCTGGTCTCGTATACTAGGTCCTTCTCTACAGCTTCTTCCACTCCCTTGAGAAGTAGCCGTGGGCTCGGCTCGCCAATCTCTACGGGTATCATTACGTCTACCCCGTATGTCAGATGGAAGGGGGTTTCTCCTGTGGCGAACTGCTCGGTTGTACGGTAGGACCAGAGGACCGAGGCGAGCTCATCAGCCCACGCTCCTTTCTTGTTGTCTAGTCGCTTCTTGAGTCCTAACAAGATCACCTTATTTACGGACTCGACTTGTCCATTTGTCTGAGGGTGCTCTACTGAGGAGAATTTCTGCTTGATGCCCAGGCCGGCAAGAAACTCTACAAACTTCTTATTGGTGAATTGCATCCCGTTGTCTGAGATGACAACTTCCGGGATGCCGAACCGAGTTATCACCTGTCTCCACATGAACTTCCTACAGTTGGACGAGGAGATAGTGGCCAGTGGCTCGGCCTCTATCCATTTGGTGTAATAGTCAATGGCGACTATAAGATATTTGACTTGCCCTGGGCCGACCGGGAAAGGTCCCAAGAGGTCGATTCCCCACTGTGCGAAGGGTCGGGAGGACGTCATCAGGCTCAGTTCGGTAGCTGGTGCTCTATGGAAGTTGGCATTCTCTTGGCATTTGGCGCATTTTTTTACGAATTCTTTGGAGTCATTCATCATTGACGGCCAGTAATACCCAGCTCGGATGAGCTTTCTAGCTAGGGCTTTGCCCCCGATGTGGTGACCGCAGCACCCCTCGTGGACTTTTCTGAGCACGTAGTCCGTTTGGTCGGGGTGTAGGCACTTTAGTAAAGGTTGGCTGAGTCCCTTTTTGAACAGTTGGCCCTGTATGATCGTGTATTTGGAAGCCTCCCTTCTTAACGCTTTGGCTTCCTTCTCGTCCTTAGGGAGTTTGCCGTTCTGCAAGAAGTTGGTGATGGAGTCCATCCAGGAGGGGCTTATCTTAGTCAGGTGGAGGGCAACTGCTGGTTCTCTCGTGATGCCTTGAATGAGGGAGCGGTTGCAGGTTCCAGGTTTCGTGCTCGCTAGCTTGGATAGGAGGTCTGCCCGTGTGTTCCTTTCCCTCGGAACGTGTTAGACCGTGACTTCCTCGAACTGTTCGCTCAATTCTTTAACCCTCTCCAAGTACTCCTGCAATAGCGGATCTCTAGCCTGGTAGCTTCCATTTACTTGTGAGGTGACGATCTGCGAGTCGCTGCACACTTCCAGCTTAGTGGCCCCGACTTCCTGAGCCAGAACCAAGCCTCTCAATAGAGCTTTGTATTCTGCTTGGTTTTTTGATACGGGAAAATCAAACTTAATCGATTGTTCGTAAATGACCCCGGTTGGGCTTTCTAAGATGATCCCGGTGCCCCCGGACGTCTGGTTGGAGGCTCCGTCTACATGGAGCTTCCACCGTGTGTTCGTGTCTTCGGTTGGGTCTCTGGTTACTTCCACCAGAAAGTCTGCCATTGCCTGTGCCTTGATTGCATGTCGAGGCTCGTACCTTAAGTCATATTGGGACAGCTCGATGGCCCAGGTCATCATCCTTCCCGCTAGGTCGGGTTTCTGGAGCACTTGACGAATCCCCTGGTCCGTCCTTACAACCACTTGGTGATCTTGGAAGTATTGTCATAGCCTGCGGGAAGAGGTTAGGAGCGCTAGTGCCAGTTTCTCCAACTTGCTGTACCTAAGTTCTGCTCCTTGTAGCGCCTTGCTCACAAAGTAAATTGGTTGTTGGGCTTTCGCTTCTTCCCGCACCAAGACCGCTGCCAGCGCTTCCTCCGTTACTGCCAGGTACAGGTAGAGCGGTTCTCCGACCACAGGTTTACCGAGCACTGGCGGTGTTGCAAGTATCTTTTTGAAATGGTTGAACGCTTCCTTGCATGCCGGGATCCATTCAAATGACATTCCCTTTCTCATTAGGTTGAAGAAAGGTAGGGCCTTTGCAGCCGACGCCCCGAGGAAACGAGATAGCGCGGTGAGTCTTCCCGCCAGTCTCTGAACGTCTTTGACGCAGCCCGGGCTCTTCATTTGGAGTATTGCTTGGCATTTTTCAGGATTGGCTTCCACCCCCCTTTAGGTTATCATAAATCCTAGGAACTTCCCGGCCTCCATGGTAAAGGCGCACTTGAGAGGGTTGAGCCTCATGCCGTGTTGTCGGAGAGCCACGAATACGCTTTCCAGGTCACTCAGAAGGTCTTCGGGTCAGGTGGTCTTGGCCAGGATGTCATCCACGTAGACTTCCACCGTTTTGCCAATGATGTCGCTGAATATCTTGTTCATCAACCTTTGGTATGTGGCCCCTGCGTTCTTCAGGCCGAAAGGCATTACCTTGTAGCAGTAGATTTCTTCTGGCGTTATGAATGCCGTTTTTTCTTCGTCTGGCCGGTGCATCGGTATCTGATTATAGCCGGAATAAGCATCCATAAAGCTCAGATACCGGTATCCCGCGTCGACGAGTGCGTCAATGTTGGTAGAGGGTAACAATCCTTGGGACATGCTTTGTTGAGATCAGAATAATCTACGCACATCCTCCACTTTCCATTATGCTTTCTTACTAAGGCTACGTTCGACAGCCAGGTCGAGTAGTCAAGTTCCCGGATGAATCCTGCTTCAAGGAGGATGGCCGTCTGCTTGGCCACCTCTTCTGCTCTTTCTTGTGACATCTTCCTCCTCCTCTGGGCCACTGGTTTGGCTTCTGGCTTGACGGTCAAATGGTGCGACATGAGTTGGGGGTCTATTCCCAGCATGTCGGCCGGTGTCCAGGCAAATAGGTCGCCATTGGTCCTGATCAGTTCGATTAGGGGTTTTTTCAGCTCGTGAGGGAGGTTTCTGTTCACGAAGGTGAACTTTTCCTCCGTGTCGCCGACTCAAAACTTTTATAGGTTCCCTTCTGGTTCGGGTCTCGGCTTGTCGCTGACTCTGGCATCCAAGTCGGTGAGGAACACTCCTGATACTTCTTTGGATTTCTTTCTTAATGAGAGACTGGCGTTGTCGCAAGCGACTGCCGTTTTCAGGTCTCCCCTTATGGACCCTACTGATCCTTCTTCAGTTATGAACTTCATTATCAGCATCCTCGTGCTGATGACCGCCCCTAGGTCATTGATGGTCTTCCTCCCTAGGATGATGTTGTAGGCCATAGAGTCTCGTAGGATCACGAACTTTGCCATTACCGTTCTTCTCTCCTGGCCTTGTCCGACTGAGGTCGGCAGGGAGATTATCCCGTCCGTTTTGATGAAGTGGTCGCCGAGCCCTACAACACCGTGTTGGTGAGTCTTTAAGTCGGCGTCTTTTAGACCCAAGGCGTCGAATATATTGCGGAACATGATGTTCGAATCTGCCCCTGTATCAACAAGGATCCGCTTGACGAGGCCGGTTCCCACTCTGGCCGTAATGACCATGGGAGGGCTTTCCGTGACCTCGTTGAACCATTGGTCGTTCGGGCTAAAAGAAATGGACGGAAGCTTCTTGTGGCTTCGCGCGGAGGATGCGAAAACCGCCAGGACCTTGACGTCCTTCTTATGTGCCGACTTGGACCTGGGTGCCACGTTTCTCGCCGTTACCATGTTCACTATGGTAAGGTTGTGGTCGTGGTCCTCTGGCTCTTGGCGTCGCTTTGCTGCACCGGTCTTGTCTTCGCCTTCATGGTCTCGGTTCCGTCTCCTTGGCTCCCTAATGAGGTGGGAGAACTCGGCTAACTTTCCGTCCTTGATCGCTTGCTCCAATGCGTCCTTCAGGTCGAAGCAATCCTCTGTCTTGTGCCCGTGGCCCTTGTGGTAATCACAGTAAAGGCTTTTGTTCCCTCCTGTTCGTTCCTTCAGAGGTCGGGACTTCGACAAGATCCCCTTCTCGGCTATTTGTTGGTAGACTTCCATAATCGGTGTGGTGAGGGGGGTGTAATTAGTGAACTTCCCGACACGAGAGAACGGCCCGGGAGTTTTACTCGGACCACCGTCCCTGGTGTGTTCTTTTTGTCTTTCTCCGCTCCCGTGATGTCGGGCCTGATTGTAAGAGTGTTGCCGCTTGTTGGTAGCCATGACCTGACTGACTTCTTCGTCATTAATGTACTCCCTGGCTACACATTGGATCTCCTGCATTGTCCACTGGTGCACGAAATTGTGATCATCAATGGCGCCAACAACTTGGTACGCACAATTGTAATCTCAACTCTTTATCACAACTTCGCACAACTAACCAGCAAGTGCACTGGGTCGTCCAAGTAATAAACCTTACGTGAGTAAGGGTCGATCCCACGGAGATTGTCGGCCTGAAGCATGATGTGGTTACCTTATAAATCTCAGTCAGGCGGATTCAAATGGTTATGGTGAATTGATAATAAAAACATAAATAAAATATAAACTGGGATAGAGATACTTATGTAATTTATTGGTGAGAATTTCAGATAAACGTATAGAGATGCTTTCGTTCCTTCTGAACCTCTGCTTTCCTGCTGTCTTCATCCAATCATTCCTACTCCTTTCCATGACAAGCTTTATGTAGGGCATCACCGTTGTCAATGGCTACATCCCATCCTCTCTGTGAAAATGGTCCAATGCGCTGTCACTGCATGGCTAATCATCTGTCGGTTCTCGATCATACTGGGATAGGATTTACTATCCTTTTGCGTCTGTCACTACGCCCAGCACTCGCGAGTTTGAAGCTCGTCACAGCCATCCCTTCCCAGTTCCAAACCACAGACAAGGTTTAGACTTTCCAAATCTCAAGAATGGCCGTCCATGGGTTCTAACTTATACCACGAAGATTCTAATATCTCGGACTCGGTCCTCTGTATTAGATATCTAAGAGATACTCATTCTAGCTTGTTTGCATGTAGAACGGAAGTGTTTGTCAGGAACGCGTTCATAGGTGAGAATGATGATGAGCATCACATAATCATCACATTCATCATATTCTTGGGTGCGAATGGATATCTTAGAGAAGGAATAAGCTTGAATTGAATAGAAAAATAGTAGTACTTTGTATTAATTCATGAGTGATAAGGTCCAGGCATGGCCGAGAGGCCAGCCCCCAACCGTGATCTAAAGATAAAACTAAAGATGTTCCAAAGATGTAAATACAATAGTAAAAAGTCCTATTTATGCTAAACTAGTTACTAGGGTTTACAGAAATGAGTAAATGATGCAGAAATCCACTTCCGGGGCCCACTTGGTGTGTGATTGGGTTGAGCATTGAGCTTTACACGTGTAGAGACTTCTCTTGGAGTTGAACGCCAGTTTGTAACCTGTTTCTGGCATTTAACTCCACTTTGCAACCTGTTTCTGGCGTTTAACTCCAGAATGCAGCATGGAACTGGCGTTGAACGCCAGTTTGCGTCATCTAAACTCAGGCAAAGTATGGACTATTATATATTTCTGGAAAGCCCTGGATGTCTACTTTCCAACTCAATTGAGAGCGCACCATTTGGAGTTCTGTAGCTCCAGAAAATCCACTTTGAGTGAAGGGAGGTCAGAATCCAACAACATCTGCAGTCCTTCTTCAACCTCTGAATCTGATTTTTGCTCAAGTCCCTCAATTTCAGCCAGAAAATACCTGAAATCATAGAAAAATACACAAATTCATAGTAAAGTCCAGAAATGTGATTTTTATTTAAAAACTAATAAAAATATACTAAAAACTAACTAAATTATACTGAAAACTATGTAAAAACAATGCCAAAAAGCGTATAAATTATCCGCTCATCACAACACCAAACTTAAATTGTTGCTTTTCCCCAAGCAACTGAAAATCAAATAGGATAAAAAGAAGAGAATATACTATAAATTCCAAAATATCAATGAAACTTAGCTCCAATCAGATAAGCGGGACTTGTAGCTTTTTGCCTCTTGAATAGTTTTGGCATCTCGCTTTATCCATTGAGGTTCAGAATGATTGGCATCTATAGGAACTCAGAGTTCAGATAGTGTTATTGATTCTCCTAGTTTAGTATGTTGATTCTTGAACACAACTACTTTATGAGTCTTGGCCGTGGCCCTAAGCACTTTGTTTTCCAGTATTACCACCGGATACATAAATGCCACAGACACATAACTGGGTGAACCTTTTCAGATTGTGACTCAGCTTTGCTAAAGTCCCCAATTAGAGGTGTCCAGGGTTCTTAAGCACACTCTTTTTTTGCTTTGGACCTCGACTTCAACCGCTCAGTCTCAAGTTTTCACTTGACACCTTCACGCCACAAGCACATGGTTAGTGACAGCTTGGTTTAGCCGCTTAGGCCAGGATTTTATTCCTTTAGGCCCTCCTATCCACTGATGCTCAAAGCCTTGGATCTTTTTTATTACCCCTGCCTTTTATTTTTAAGGGCTATTGGCTTTTTGCTCTTGCCTTTTGGTTTAAAGAGCTTTTGGCTTTTTCTGCTTGCTTTTTCCTTTTCTTTTTCTCCCTTTTTTTTCGCAATTTTTTTGCAAGCTTTTGTATTCACTACTTTTTCTTGTTTCAAGAATCATTTTTATGATTTTTCAGATTATCAAATAACATTTCTCCTTTTCATCATTCTTTCAAGAGCCAACATATTTAACATTCATAAACAACAACTTCAAAAGACATATGCACTGTTCAAGCATTCATTCAGAAAACAAAAAGTGTTGCCACCACATCAAAATAATTAAACTAGTTTCAAGGATGAATTCGAAACCATGTACTTCTTGTTCTTTTGTAATTAAAACATTTTTCATTCAAGAGAGGTGATGGATTCATATTCATAACTTTAAGGCATAGACACTTAGACACTAATGATCATGTAATAAGACACAAATATAAATAAACACAAAGCTCAAAAATCGAAAAATAGAAAATAAATAGACAAGGAGATTAAGGAATGATTTCACCTTAGTGAGGGTGGCGTCTTCCTCTTCTTGAAGAACCAATGGTGCTCTTGAGCTCCTCTAGGTCTCTTTCTTGTCTTTCTTGCTCCTCCCTCATAGTTCTTTGATCTTTTCTAATTTCATGGAGGATGATGGAGTGCTCTTGATGCTCCACCCTTAGTTGTCCCATGTTGGAACTTAATTCTCCTAGGGAAGTGTTGATTTGTTCCCAATAATTCTGTGGAGGAAAGTGCATCCCCTGAGGCATCTCAGGGATTTCATGGTGAGGAATTTCCTCATGCTCATGTTGAGGTCCATGATCTCTTATTTGCTCCATCATTTTCTTAGTGATGGGCTTGTCCTCTTCAATGAGGATGTCTCCCTCTATGTCAATTTCAGCTGAATTGCAGAGGTGGCAAATGAGGTGAGGAAAGGCTAACCTTGCCCAAGTGGAAGACTTGTCAGCCACCTTGTAGAGTTCTTGAGGTATAATCTCAAGAACTTCCACCTCTTCTCCAATCATGATACTATGGATCATGATGGCCCGGTCTATAGTAACTTCAGACCGGTTACTAGTAGGAATGATTTAGCGTTGAATGAACTCTAGCCATCCCCTAGCCCCTGGTTTGAGGTCATGCCTTCTTAATTGAATCGGCTTGCCTCTTGAGTCAATTTTCCATTGAGCTCCTTCCTCACATATGTCTATGAGGACTTAGTCCAACCTTTGATCAAAGTTGACCCTTCTTGTGTAGGGGCATGCATTCTCTTCCATCATTGGCAAGTTGAACGCCAGCCTTATATTTTCCAGACTGAAATCTAAGTATTTCCCCCGAACCATGGTAAGCCAATGCTTTGGATTCGGGTTCACACTTTGATCATGGTTCCTAGTGATCCATGTGTTTGCATAGAACTCTTGAACCATTAGGATCCCGACTTGTTGAATGGGGTTGGTGAGAACTTCCCAACCTCTTCTTTGGATTTCAAGTCGGATCTCCGGATACTCATTCTTCTTGAGCTTGAAAGGAACCTCAGGGATCACTTTCTTCTTGGCCACAACTTCATAGAAGTGGTCTTGATGGACCTTTGAGATGAATCTCTCCATCTTCCATGACTCAGAGGTGGAAGTAATTGCCTTTTCTTTCCTCTTTCTAGAGGTTTCTCTGGCCTTAGGTGCCATAAATGGTTATGGAAAAACAAAAAGCTATGCTTTTACCACACTAAATTTAAAATGTTTGCTCGTCCCCGAGCAAAAGAAGAAAGAAAGTAGTAGAAGAAGAAGAAAATGGAGGAGATGGAGGGTGAGGTGTTTTCGGCCAAGGTGAGAAGTTAAGGTTGGGTTGTGTGAAAATGAAGAAGGAATGAGGGGTTTATATAGGAGGGGGGAGGGTTAAGTTTCGGCCATTAGGGTTGGGTTTGGGAGGGAAAATATTTTGAATTTGAAGGTAGGTGGGGTTTATGGGGAAGAGAAGATGGATGTGAGTGGTGAAGGGGTGATGGAAAAGAGTGATTGAAGTGATTGGTGAAGGGTATTTGGGGAAGAGAGTTATGAAAAGGTGTGAAAGGGAGAGAAGAAGTAGTGGGGATCCTGTGGGGTCCACAGATCCTGAGGTGTCAAGAATTTTTCATCCCTGCACCCTTTAGACGTGTAAAACGCCCTATACATGCAATCCTGGCGTTTAATGCCAAACTGCTGCCTGTTTCTGGCGTTAAACGCCACTTCCATGCTCTGTTCTGGCGTTTAACGCCAGGTAGATGCTTGTTTCTGGCATTAAATGCCAGCTTGGTGCCTGTTTCTGGCGTTAAACGCTAGACAGATGCTTGTTTCTGGCGTTTAAATGCCAGACTGTTCTCCTCCAGGGTGTGCTATTTTTCATTCTATTTTTCATTCTATTTTTGATTTTTCAGTAGTTTTTGTGACTTTACATGATCATCAACCTAAAGAAAACATAAAATAACAATGGAAAATAAATAAATATAATTAGATAACATTGGGTTACCTCCCAACAAGCGCTTCTTTAATGTCAATAGCTTAACAATGAGCTCTCATGGAGCCTCACAGATGTTCAGAGCATTGTTGGAACCTCCCAACACCAAACTTAGAGTTTGAATGTGGGGGGTTCAACACCAAACTTAGAGTTTGGTTGTGGCCTCCTAACACCAAACTTAGAGTTTGACTGTGGGGGCTCTGGTTGACTCTGCAGTGAGAGAAGCTTTTCATGCTTCCTCTCCATGGTTACAAAAGGAGATCCTTGAGTTTTAAACACAAGGTTGTCCTCATTCAGTTGAAGGATCAATTCTTCTCTGTCCACATCAATCACAGCTCTTGCTGTGGCTAGGAAGGGTCTTCCAAGGATGATGGATTCATTTTCATCCTTCCCAGTGTCTAGGATTATGAAATCAGCAGGGATGTAAAGGCCTTCAACCTTTACTAACACGTCCTCTACTAGTCCATAAGCCTGTTTTCTTGAGTTATCTGCCATCTCTAATGAGATTTTGGCAGCTTGCACCTCAAAGATTCCCAGTTTCTCCATTACAGAGAGTGGCATGAGGTTTATCCCTGACCCAAGGTCACATAGAGCCTTCTCAAAAGTCATGGTGCCTATGGTACAAGGTATTAAGAACTTTCCAGGATCCTATTTCTTCTGAGGCAATTTCAGTTGATCCAGATCACTCAGTTCATTGGTAAGCAAGGGGGGTTCATCTTCCCAAGTCTCGTTACCAAATAACTTGGCATTCAGCTTCATGATTGCACCAAGATACTTGGCAAATTGCTCTTCAGTAACATCCTCATTCTCTTCAGACAAAGAATACTCATCAGAGCTCATGAAGGGTAGAAGGAGGTTCAATGGAATCTCTATGGTCTCTAATTGAGCCTCAGATTCCTTTGGTTCCTGAGAGGGAAACTCCTTGTTGATCACTGGATGTCCCAGGAGGTCTTCCTCACTGGGATTCACGTCCTCTCCCTCCCTTGTAGGTTTGGCCATGATGGTTAAATCAATGGCCTTGCACTCTCTTTTTGGATTCTCTTTTGTATTACTTGGGAGAGTACTAGGAGGAGTTTCAGTGACTCTTTTACTCAGCTGGCCCACTTGTGCCTCCAAATTTCTCATGGAGGACCTTGCTTCATTCATGAAACTTAAAGTAGCCTTAGATAGATCAGAGACTATATTTGCTAAGCTAGATGGATTCTGCTCAGAATTCTCTGTCTGTTGCTGAGTGGATGATGAAAAAGGTTTGCTATTGCTAAACCTGTTTCTTTCACCATTATTAAAGCCTTGTTGAGGCTTTTGTTGATCCTTCAATGAGAAATTTGGATGATTTCTCCATGAGGGATTATAGGTATTTCCATAGGATTCACCCATGTAATTCACCTCTGCTATTGCAGGGTGCTCAAGATCATAAGCTTCTTCTTCAGAAGAGACCTCTTTAGTACTGTTGGATGATTCTTTCAATCCATTCAGACTCTGAGAGATCATATTGACTTACTGAGTCAATAATTTATTCTGAGCCAATATGGCATTCAGAGTATCAATTTCAAGAACTCCCTTCCTCATAGGCGTCCCATTATTCCCAGTATTCCTTTCAGAAGTGTACATGAACTGGTTATTTGCAACCATGTCAATGAGTTCTTGAGCTTCTGCAGGCTTTTTCTTTAGGTGAATAGATCCACCTGCAGAATGGTCCAGTGACATCTTTGATAACTCAGACAGACCATCATAGAATATATCCAGGATGGTCCATTCTGAAAGCATGTCAGAAGGACACTTTTTGGTCAGTTCCTTGTATCTCTCCCAAGCTTCATAGAGGGATTCTCCTTCTTTCTGTCTGAAGGTTTGAACATCCACTCTAAGCTTACTAAGCTTTTGAGGAGGAAAGAACTTGGCTAAGAAAGTCGTGACCAGCTTATCCCAAGAGTTCAGGCTATCTTTAGGTTGAGAGTCCAACCATACTCTAGTTCTGTCTCTTACAGCAAACGGGAAAAGCATAAGCCTGTAGACCTCGGGATTAACCCTATTGGTCTTAACAGTATCACAGATCTGCAAGAATTCAGTTAAGAACTGAAAAGGATCTTCAGATGGAAGTCCATGAAACTTGCAGTTCTGTTGCATCAGAGAAACTAGTTGAGGTTTCAGCTCAAAATTATTTGCTCCAATGGCAGGGATTGAGATGCTTCTTCCATGTAAATTGGAATTAGGTGCAGTAAAGTCACCAAGCATCTTCCTTACATTGTTATTATTTTCGGCCATGTCTCCTTCTTTTTCGAAATTTTCAGTCAGATTTTCTCTAGAGAGTTGTGCTTTAGCTTCCCTTAGCTTCCTCTTTAGAGTTCTTTCAGGTTCAGGATCAACTTTAACAAGAATGTTCTTATCCTTGTTCCTGCTCATATGAAAAAGAAGAAAACAGAAAAGAAAATATGGAATCTTCTATGTCACAGTATAGAGATTCCTTATGCAAGTATAAGAAGAGGAGAATGTAAGAAGGAGAAGAGGAAAAATTCGAACACAGAGAAGGGGATGGGGTTCAAATTTTTGGGTGGAGGAGAAGTGTTAGTAGATGAATAAATAAATAGAAGGAGGTGAGAAAGAGAAGAATTCGAAAATTTAAAAAAAATAAAATAAAAATATTTTAAAATTAAAGTTAAATTCAAAAATTAAAATTGAAATCCAATTAAATTGAAATCAAAACAATTAGTTAATTAAAAAGGAAATTTGAGAAAGAGGGAAGGGATTTTCAAAAATTAGAGAGGGAGTTAGTTAGGTAGTTTTGAAAAAGATAAGAATCATATAAAAAGTAAAGTGGTTAATTGAAAAAGATTTGAAAATCAAATTTGAAAAGATAAAAAGTTAGAAAAGATTTTGAAATTAAATTTTGAAAAAGATGTGATTGAAATTTAATTTGAAAAAGATTTGAAAAAGAATTTTAAAAAGATTTGATTTTGAAAATTAAAGTTGATTACTTGACTAACAAGAAACAAAAAAATTTGATTTTAAAATTTAAAGATTGAACCTTTCTTATTAGGCAAGTAACAAACTTAATATTTTTGAATCAATCACATTAATTGTTAGCATTGAATTCGAAAATATGGAATAAAAATAAGAAAAAGATTTTGAAAATTAATTTAAAATTTTCGAGAATATGAAAGAAAAATTGAAAAAGATTTGATTTTTGAAAAAAAATTTGAAAAAGATAAAATTTTTAAATTGAAAATTTGATTTGACTCATAAGAAACAACTAAATTTTAAAATTTTTTGAAAAATTCAACTCAAATTTTCGAATTTGATGAGAAGAAAAAGGGAAAGATATTTTTTTATTTTTGAATTTTTAATGATGAAAGAGAAAAACATCAAAAAGACTCAAAACATGAAAATTATGAATCAAAACAAGAAAATATGCAAGAACACTTTGAATGCAAAGATGAACACCAAGAACACTTTGAATGTCAAGATGAACACCAAGAACTTATTTTTGAAAAAATTTCAAGAAAAGAAAATATGCAAGACACCAAACTTAAAAATTTTTATTCTTTAGACATTAATATTTCAAGAATGCCTATGAAAAATAAGAAAGGACACAAAACAAGAAAATATGAAGATCAAACAAGAAGACTGGCCAAAAACGACTTGAGGATCATGAAAATGCAATGCATGAAATTTTCGAAAATAATTTTTTTTTAGAAAATTAAAAAGAAGCAATTGACACCAAACATAAAAGTTGACTCTAGACTCAAGCAAGAAACACAAAAAATATTTTTGATTTTATGATTTTGTAAAATTTTTTTTGTATTTTTCAAAAATTAATTGGGAAAAACGAAAAAAGAAATTTTTTTTGTATTTTTCGAAAATAAGAAATAAAAAGCTTAAAATTAAAATAAAATTACCTAATCTGAGCAACAAGATGAACTGTCAGTTGTCCAAACTCGAACAATCCCCGACAACGGCGCCAAAAACTTGGTGCACGAAATTGCGATCATCAATGGCGCCAACAACTTGGTACGCACAATTGTAATCTAAACTCTTTATGACAACTTCGCACAACTAACCAGCAAGTGCACTGGGTCGTCCAAGTAATAAACCTTACGTGAGTAAGGCTCGATCCCACAGAGATTGTCGGCCTGAAGCAAGCTATGGTCACCTTGTAAATCTCAGTCAGGCGGATTCAAATGGTTATGGTGAATTGATAATAAAAACATAAATAAAATATAAACTGGGATAGAGATACTTATGTAATTTATTGGTGAGAATTTCAGATAAGCGTATAGAGATGCTTTCGTTCCTTCTGAACCTCTGCTTTCCTGCTGTTTTCATCCAATCATTCCTATTCCTTTCCATGGCAAGCTTTATGTAGGGCATCACCGTTGTCAATGGCTACATCCCATCCTCTCTGTGAAAATGGTCCAATGCGCTGTCACTGCATGGCTAATCATCTGTCGGTTCTTGATCATACTGGAATAGGATTTACTATCCTTTTGCGTCTGTCACTACGCCCAGCACTCGCGAGTTTGAAGCTCGTCACAGCCATCCCTTCCTAGATCCTACTCGGAATACCACTGACAAGGTTTAGACTTTCCAGATCTCAAGAATGGCCGTCCATGGGTTCTAACTTATACCACGAAGATTCTAATATCTCGGACTCGGTCCTCTGTATTAGATATCTAAGAGATACTCATTCTAGCTTGTTTGCATGTAGAACGGAAGTGTTTGTCAGGCACGCGTTCATAGGTGAGAATGATGATGAACGTCATATAATCATCACATTCATCATGTTCTTGGGTGCGAATGGATATCTTAGAGAAGGAATAAGCTTGAATTGAATAGAAAAATAGTAGTACTTTGTATTAATTCATGAGGAACAGCAGAGCTCCACACCTTAATTTATGGAGTGTAGAAACTCTACCGTTGAAAATACATAAGTGATAAGGTCCAGGCATGGCCGAGAGGCCAGCCCCCAAACGTGATCTAAAGATAAAACTAAATATGTTCCAAAGATGTAAATACAATAGTAAAAAGTCCTATTTATGCTAAACTAGTTACTAGGGTTTACAGAAATGAGTAAATGATGCAGAAATCCACTTCCGGGGCCCACTTGGTGTGTGCTTGGGCTGAGCATTGAGCTTTACATGTGTAGAGGCTTCTCTTGGAGTTGAACGCCAGTTTATAACCTGTTTTTGGCATTTAACTCCACTTTGCAACCTGTTTCTGGCGTTTAACTCTAGAATGCAACATAGAACTGACGTTGAACGCCAGTTTGTGTCATTTAAACTCGGGCAAAGTATGGACTATTATATATTGCTGGAAAGCCCTGGATGTCTACTTTCCAACGCAATTGAGAGCGCGCCATTTGGAGTTCTGTAGCTCCAGAAAATCCACTTTGAGTGCAGGGAGGTCAGAATCCAACAGCATCTGCAGTCCTTCTTCAACCTCTGAATCTGATTTTTGCTCAAGTTCCTCAATTTCAGCCAGAAAATACCTGAAATTACAGAAAAATACACAAACTCTTAGTAAAGTCCAGAAATTTGATTTTTATTTAAAAATAATAAAAATATACTAAAAACTAACAAAATCATACTGAAAACTATGTAAAAACAATGCCAAAAAGCGTATAAATTATCCGCTCATCACATATATATGTTCTTGGAGATTGACTTACTTTTAAACAAGTAAGTAGAATTATTTTTGCACTTAGTTGCATTCATATAGATAGGTGCATATAGTTTATTTACATTGAATAAATGTTCATACCCTTTTCTTGTCCTTCTTTATTCTTAGCATGAGGACATGCTTAGTTTAAGTGTGGGGAGATTTGATAAATTCCGATTTTGTGATTTATCTTGTGCTTAATTTGGGGGATTTTATCACCTTTTCCCACATTTATTCAATAAAATAGCATGGTTTTGTAATTCTCCCTAAATTTGTGCTTAAGTGTAAAAACATGCTTTTTAGGTCTTAAAATAGCTGAATTTAACTCACTTTAATTCCATTCAATGCCTTGATATGTTTGTTGAGTGCTTTCAGGTTCATAAAGCATCTGCAGTCCTTCTTCAACCTCTGAATCTGATTTTTGCTCAAGTCCCTCAATTTCAGCCAGAAAATACCTGAAATCACAGAAAAATACATAAACTCATAGTAAAGTCCATAAATGTGATTTTTATTTAAAAACTAATAAAAATATACTAAAAACTAACTAAATTATACTGAAAACTATGTAAAAATAATGCCAAAAAGCATATAAATTATCTGCTCATCATCCACACCGGCTTCGTGGTGAGGTGCTTTCTAAAGTCCTCGTTTAGGAGTCCATTCGTCAGGCACAAGCTTGCGACCGAGTCCGTCAGCATGTCGATCTCCAAGCACTCATCGTTGAATCGGTCTAGGTATTTCCTGGTCAGCTCGCCGGATCTCTGGGTCACTCCAAGTAGATTGATTGGGTGCTTTGCCTTCGTGATTCTGGTTGTGAATTGGGCTAGGAAGGCGCGGCTGATGTCCAAGAACCTGGTCACCGAGCCATGCGGGAGGTTAATGAACCACCGTATTGCAGGTCCCGCTAAGGCGACCGGGAAAGCGCGGCACCTTACCTCGTCTCCTACTCCCTCCAGGTTCATTCTGGCTTCGAAAGCCGTAAGGTGCTCTTGCGGGTCTTGGGTTCTGTCGTAACTCATGTCCGTTCGCTTGTCAAAGTGTTTTGGCAGCCGAACCTCGAGGATGGAACGATTGAATGGGGTTGCGCCCATTATCACTGGTCCCCGCGTTTTGGCCGTTCTTCCCTCGTCGTTTTCCCGACGAGCATCCTCATGGTTTCGCTCTGTGGTGCGCCTACCATGCCTGGCGTATATGAGGGGGTCATGGCGCCTCTTTGCACGTGCTCCCTCCCTGGCATTCTCGGGCTCGAATTGTGGGCTAGCTGTTCGTCAGGAGCGGCTTCTCGAGACAGATCGGGAGTAGCTCAACTCGGGAGTTTGTTGACGAAGTTCTCGATCGGCCAGCCTGCGTTCCAGGTCTTGCATCCTGTGGCATAGTTCTTGCATTATTCTGGTGCTTTTGTCGCCAGTTCCCCCGAAAGGGCGTCTTTCGGGGGATCGTGTGGTTCGTCTTGGAGGGGACCTCGCGCGCTGCCAGGGAGAAGCCGCGGAGGCTTCCCCTCTGCGCTCGGTCTTGCGGCCTGTTTCTCCTGGGTCCAGTACAACGTCTATTCAGGTGATTGTCTCCACAGACGGCGCCAATGTTCGGTAGGTTGGGTACCGGACGGTTCGGGTTGGTATCCTGGTTGAAGAGGGGGAGGTCTCGCCTGGTCATACGTCACCGGGTTGGGGTAGGCGATGTCCCGAGCACTTCGCGTGAGGAGGGGGTGTCACCTGCAAAGACACTCCGATGCTCTAGTCAGTGATGTGTGCAGGCGAAAAAGGGTGTGTGGTATGTAACGTACCCTGGGGGAAGGGCAGAACCTTCCCCATATATACCATGTCAGAGGTGGGCCCATCAAGGACAGGCCCACCTTCCTTGATGCCTCCTTCCCACAGCTGAAGCGTAACTGGTAGGGACGCGCGTCCGGGTCGGTGACTGAGCGTCTCGTTCCCGATCGTCCGGGTCGGGTGGTACTCGGGTCGGGCCGGCCCGCTAGTGGTTTGGGCCAGGCCGTAACAAAAGGTGTGATTTGTTAATGTAATTTCTTAAGTTTTAGCCTTTCTCTATTTTTTCTATTTTCCAATAATAATAATAATAATAATAATAATAATAATAATAATAATAATAATAATAATAATAATGTATTCATATATATGGTAAGTAATAACAAAATAAAGCAAGTGAGTTTTTTTATTTAAATAAAAAATCTATTATTTACTAGTTTAAATACGGACACAAAAATATACAATTTTATGCATTCAATTGTGTTTTTGCAGATAAAAAAGGTGAAAATAAAATTTTGCATTTTCGAACAAAAAAACCTGTGAAAACGAAACAAAATTATTTCCCATTTTTATATATGCTAGAGAAAAAACGTACCAAAAAATAAACTCTTATTTTAGGCCACTTGACCTGCGAAAACATATGGAAAAAAGTGAAAGGGTGGGAGGGAGAGGATTTCTGTGACCGGCTTGTTAAGTTATTATGATATTATTGAGATTGAGAAAAGAAGGAGAGGTGCAAGAGATCATAGACACAGACATAGATAAAAACTTGGTAGAATGAGAGAGGAAGACTAGAGGCTGAGTGGTTGTGAGTGACTGATAAACCCCAATTTTGTGGTTTATCTTATACCAATTTAGGGTGATTTTATCAACTATTCACACACATATTCCTTGAAATTGTCATATTTTTTCCGATTCCTTTGTAATTGAGCTTGAATGATAAAAGTATGCTTTTTGAAGCTTAAATAGGTTGATTTTATTTCATTATTTCATGTGCGTTCAAGTATTTCATGTCATATAGGTAAAAAATGGTATGAAAAGTGAAGAGGAAGCATGCTAGAGTGAGGAATCATGAAGAGAAATGGAAGCTTGAAGTTCATGCATATATGCGTACGCATACATGCGTACGCATTCTGAAGATCATATGTGTATGCGTACGCATACACACTGCATGCGTACGCATACTGAGGAAAACGTGCTTCATTAATGAGAACACGTGATCAGCGATTTCTAAAGCCTTTTGGGTCCCATCCAACTCATTTTCTGAAGTATTTCAAACCAAATTGAAGAAGGACAAAGGAGGGAGTAATTAGATTAGTTTATGACCATGCTTTAGGTAGTTTCTAGAGAGAGAAGCTCACTCTTCTCTCTAGAATTAGGGTAGAATTAGGTTAATTCCTCTTAGATCTAGGTTCAATTTCTTGTTTTTATCTTGTTTTCTTTGCAATTTCTTGTTCTCACATCTTCATTCTCTTAGTTTTTCTTGTTAATTTCTCTTTTATGTCACTTTTATGTTCATGCACTATTGTTGGATTTGGATTTTCATTTAATGCAATTTATATTTTATGTTCCTTTATTATTTAATTGAGTTGTTATTATTATTTCCTTGCAATTGGGTAGTTTTAGATTTTATATTTCTTGTAATTTACCATGCTTTTATTTTATGCCTTCCAAGTATTTGACAAAATGCTTGGTTGGATGTTAGAGTAGGTTTTTTAGCATTCTTGGCTTGAAAAAAAAATTGGGCAATCTTGAGTCATTAATACCCAACTTATGTTGGCGATCTAGAGTTGTTAGTTAATATTGTTTCCATTGATTCTAATCTCTTGCTAATTCAATTAGTGAGTTGATTAGGACTTTTGGATTGAGATTAACTAGTCCTATTTGACTTTCTCTCAATGTGAAGATGACATTATACCTTCTTCCTATGTTAGAGATGACTTAATAGGATTAGCTCTTATTAAGTATTGTACTATGATTAATGACTAGGATAGAAAGTCTAGATTTTTAATCCTTGCCATGAATGCCTCTTTTTAGTATTTGCTTTCTTTAGTTGTTTGCTTTTTTTTCTTGCCATTTAAATTCTTGCCCTTTTTATCATCAACCCACTTGATCTCATAACTAATAATTGAACACTCGATTATGATTCCTAGGGAGAACGACCCGAGACTAATACTCTCGGTTATTTTTATTGGGTTGGACTTGTGACAACAAAAAAAATTAAACTTTGATTGAGCGTTATTTGTTGGTTTGGAACTATACTTGAAACGAAGTTATTTCCTCTAACCGAGAAGAAATTCTAAGCCGACGGTTTCGCTCTTTCAAGTTTTTGCCAAAAACTTGATGGAAGGTTTTCGTCGGTTAGGAATTTTCACAAAATAATTTCGTTGCAAGTATGGTTGATAAACCCATATTTTATGATATATTTTGTGCTTAATCTGAGTGATTTATTCAATCCTTCACCCACTTATTCATATTAATTGCATGGTTTTACTTTCCCTTCCTTATTATGTGATGTATGTGAAAAACATGTTTCCTATGCTTTAAAATTAATTATTTTAATTACCTTTATTTCCATTCGATGCCGTGATTAGTGTGTTGAGTAGTTTCAGATCTTCTAAGGCAGGAAGGACTTAAAGGATGGAAAGGAATCATACAAAAATGGAAGGAAAGCATAAAACGGAGTTTGTGAAGAAACTGGCATCCACGCGATCGCATGGGCGACGCGGACGCATGCCAAGCGCGAAGAAGCAGCGACGCGGCCGCATGACTGACGCGACCGCGCGCCTTAAGCAGAACACATATGATGCGGCCGCATGACTGACACGACCGCGTGACAAGGAAAACTCCAAATGATGCGACCACGTGACCCACGCGGACGCGTGACAGAGGCCACGCACCAGAAATTGCAGAAAACTCCCCCAGCAAATTCTGAAGCCCTTTTTGGCCCAAATCCAAGTCCAGAAGGCATAGACCAGAGGTTATGAAGTGGGAGAATGCATCCATTCAATGGGAGTCTCCACTTTAGTTAGTTTTCATGATTTAGATTTAGTTTAGAGAGAGAGGTTCTCTCCTCTCTCTTCTCTCTTTAGGATTAGGATTTAGATTTAGGATTTTATTCGCTTTCAGGATTATCTCTTTATCAGGTTCAATATTCCCTTTTATTTACTTTTGCAATTTAATTTATGAATTCTTCCATGTTACAGATTACTCTTTTGAATTAATGTTATTTGAGGTATTTCAGTTTAATATTGCTTTCTTTTATTTACATTATTGTTATTCCCATCTGAAGATATTTTTATTCCAGTAGATTTACTTTCCTCCTTTTGGTCTTGGTTAAGAAATCAGTAACTCAGGAGTTATCAAACTCAAACATGATTGATAATTGTTATCTTTGTTAATTGAATTGAGCTTCAATAATCCCAATCTTTTCTTAGGAAATAAATAGGATTCGAAGATCAAACCAATTAATCCCTTGACCTTCCTTTATCTTAGTAAAGGTTAACAAAGTGGAATTAAGATTCATTTCTCATCATCATTGATAAGGGTAGCTAGGATAGGACCTCTAATTTCTCATACCTTGCCAAAAGTTTATTTACAGTAATTTATTTATTTTACTTGCCATTTAAATTGCTTGTTCTTCATTTACTTTATTTGCTAATTAAACTATTCACTCCTCATTCTCAAAATCCTGATTTACAATCTCCATAACCAATAATAAGAACATACTTCCCTGCAGTTCCTTGAGAAGACGACCCGAGGTTTGAATACTTCGGTTATCAATTTATTTAGGGATTTGTTACTTGTGACAACCAAAACGTTTGTACGAAGGGATTTCTATCGGTTTAGAGACTATATCTACAACGCGACTGTTTTTATGAAATTCTTTATTGGCAAAAAACCCGACGTCAATGGTCCAAACCGACAAACAACCCTCAATCAAAGTTTAGTTTGGTTGTCACAAGTTCAACCCAATAAAATAACCGAGAGTATTACTCCCGGGTCATTCTCCCTAGGAATTACAATCGAGTGCTCAATTATTGGTTATGAGTTTCACAAAGGTGGGTTGATAAAAAGACAAAAAATTTAAATGACAAGAAAGTTAAAGTAGACAATAAAGTAATTCAACAACTAAAGATAACAAATACTAAAAAGGGGCATTCATGGCAAGGATTGAGAATTGAGGTTTTCTATCCTAGTCATTAATCATAACACTATAATTATCAATAGCTAATCCTATTTTGTTATCTCCAACATCGGGAGAAAGCCAAATAAACCTAGTTAATCCTAATCCATAAGTAATGTTAATGGAGACAAGATCAACTAACAACTCTAAATTACCAATCTAAATTGGATATTAATGACTCAAGATTGCCTAATTTTTCTTTTCAAGCCAAGAATGCTCAAAAACTACTCTAAAACTAAGCCAAGCATTTTATCAAACACTTGGTGGGCATAAAAGAAAAGCATATTAAATTGCAAGAAATATAAAATCTAAAGCTACCAAAAAGCAAGAAACTAATAATAACAACTCAAATAAATATCAAAAAACATAAAAATATCAAAATTACATTAAATAAAACTAAAAGTAACAAAAGTTCAAGAACATGGAAAGTGGCAAAATAAAGGGAATAACAAGAAAAACTAAGAGAATCAAAGTGCTAGAACAATAAAGAGCAAGGAAAACTATATCAAAACAAGAATAAAAATCTAAACCTAAGAGGAAATTAATCTAAGAATCCTAATTTCTAGAGAGAAGATGGAGCTTCTCTCTCTAGAACTAACCTAAGGCATGTTCCTATACTACACTAATTGCTCCCTCTTTAGTTCCTTCTTCAATTTGGCTTGAAATACTTTAGAAAATGAGTTAGATGGGGCCCAAAAGGCTTCAGAAATCGCTGGTAATGTGTTCTCATTAATGAAGCACGTTTTTCACAGTATGCGTATGCATATATGCATAAACTTCAAGCTTCCATTTCTCTTCATGATTCCTCACTCTTGCATGCTTCCTCTTCACTTCCATACCATTTTTTACCTATATGACCTGAAATACTTGAACGCACATGAAATAGTGAAATAAAATCAACCTATTTAAGCTTCAAAAGCATACTTTTATCATTCAAGCTCAATTACAAAGAAATCAGAAAAACATGACAATTTCAAGGAATAAGTGTGTGAATAGTTGATAAAACCACCCTAAATTGGCATAAGATAAACCACAAAATTAGGGTTTATCAAACCTCCCCACACTTAAACCAAGTATGTCCTCATGCTAAACCAAGAAAGATACAAGAAAGGGGTATCAACATTTATTCAATGTAAGTACTATCTACATGCAAACTATCTATATGCATATAACTATTCTAATTACTATCTCTTTATATATAAGTATATATGTAGTCAAAGTAAATCAAATTTTCGAGAAAGCATGTATGCACAATCAAGGGCCAAAATAATCATAACAAAATCAAATTCACAATTGAATTGAGTTATTCAAATGAATTTACAAACTTGTAAGATAAGAGATGATCATAGGTAAAAATATGTAATTGAACAATTGAACCCTCACCGGATTTGTATCCGCTTTAGTCACTCAAGTGTATAGGGTTGATTCACTCAATTCTCCTCTAATCATGCTTTCTAAGATTTGTTTTTCATATAACAACCAACAATTATTCAATGTATGTATACATATATCATGAGGACTTATCCAAAGGTTGTAGTGGGGCTAGGGTCAAGGTAAGGATATATATGGTTAAGTGAGTTTGAAATTTGAATCTTTGATTAACTTAAGCTCTCACCTAACCTACAACCTATTTAACTCTAATGCAATCCTAGCTACCCATTCTTCACTTTTTTCACACACTCATGCATTCTTTCCAATTCACATCCCATACGCATTGATTATTATTGAACTTTTTCTTGGGGCATTTTTGTCCCCTTTTTATTGCTTTCTCTTTTTTTTTCTTTTTTTTTCTATATTTTTTTTATTTTTCTCATCATTTTTTTCACAATAAAATATATACAAGAATATCAATGCATATGGTTTAAAATATTTAATGCATGTGTATGTACCCAATTTCCAAAATTTTTATAAAAAATACAAAACACACTTTTACCTCAACCAATGTTCCCAAACTTCTCCACACTTGGATGATAAACACTATTACTAGCCTAAACTAATCAAAGATCCAAATTAAGGGCATTTATTATTTTTCACTTTAAGGCTAGTAATGTGCTAAATTTAAGAACAAAAGAGAATTTAAAATAGGCTCAACGTTAGCTAACAATGGTTGATGAAAGGTAGGCTATTTGGGTAAGTGAGCTAAATGAAATAAAGGCCTCAAATATAAATGCATTCATACACAAAATAATGGACATAAAGAATCAGACAAATCAAAGATTACAATCATAGAAAGAGAATAACACACACAAGAATGAAAATAGTAGTTATATGATGTAACCACATAATTAGGCTTAAAACTCACATGCTTATGTGTTCTTAGTTCAAAAACATGTTCCACAATATATAAATCAAGCAAGTTCAATGAAAATTTTTACTCAACTCAATTGGGGTGTCCTATAGATAACTTTCTTGAAAATTTTCATTATTTTGACTAAGCTTATTTTATATATATATATATGTGCAAACCAAAGAAATGCAGCTAAAATTCTAAAAGACCTAATAATAAAAGAAAAATTAAAATGTGAAAGTGTTGGAATTAGAGATTTGTCACCCAAAAATGGCCAATCAGTCTGACGACCTCCTCACATTTAAAAGTTTGCACCGTCCCCGGTGCATTCAAAGAGGAGCATGGGGATGTTCGCACTTCCGTTTCCCTTGTTGCTTATGGTAAATCATTCATGAAAAATAAAAAATAAGACGATAAGATGAGCAAATGCAAAAGCAAGGGAACATAAATGATTGGAATGAGGTAAGAATCACTAGAATGAAGTGAGTGACTCAATGTGTGACATGGATAAAAATGATGTGTGAAAAACGATCCAACACAAAACTCACCGATAAGTGTACCGGGTCGCATCAAGTAATAATAACTCACATGAGTGAGGTCGATCCCACAGGGATTGAAGGATTGAGCAATTTTGGTTTAGTGGTTGATTTAGTCAAGCGAACAAGAGTTGATTTGAGTGATTTGTATCCAACAGAAGCTAAATTGCGTGAAATTTAAAGGGAGAGGGATAATTGCAGTAAATTAAAGAGAACAGAAAGTAAAGAAGCTGAATCTTAAAGAGCAAGTAATGTAAATTGCAGAAACTTAAATTGCAAGAAATGTAAATGACTGAAACTTAAAGTGCAAGAAATGTAAATTGCTTGAATTTTAAAAGGAATTGGGAATTGGGATTTCAGAAATTTAACAGGGAAAAGTAAATTGCAACAAGCAGATAAGTAAAAGGTAACTTGAATTGAAGTAAATCTCAAACAGAAAATATAAATTGGCTTGAAGAAGCCTTAGCAGAGGAACAGAAAGGAAATTCCAGATCTCAGGGGTCAAGAGACTAGAAAACTAAGTCTAGATCTCACTACCTTCCTTGATCCAATTCAGAAATTAATTGCAAGTGAATTTAAAATCTAACAGTAGAAGAACTTGAATTTAAATTGCTAAATCTGAATTATGCAGAAAAAGAAATAAAGAGATCTCAAGGTGAGATTGAGACAGAATTTCCTCAATTCTCAACACCCAAGACTCAAGTAAACTTTGCAAGAAATGAAAACAAGAAAACCTAGAGGAGAGGAGAACTCAATTCCCCTCCCAATTCTCCAGGATCCGAATACAAGCTCTCCAAATTACAATTCCAAACTCTCACAGAAGTGAAAATTCAAAAGTAGAAATTGACCTCCCTCCTAAATCAAACTAACTTCTATTTATACACTTTCTTCTAATAGTCTTGGAGCCTTGAATTTGGGCCTCGGCCTTGATGGGATCAGATTGAAGATAGCCTTGGTTGGTTGCTCTCTTGGACTTGAGAGAAAAACCCTTTTGCAATTTGGGCTCTGACCCTTTAAGTTTGAGTTGAAGTTTGAGGTAAACTTTCACTCAAACGTTGGTTTTTAAAATTATACAGAAAGGCTTTTCATCTGTCATTCACGTTTGAATTCAAGTTTGGGGTCAAACTTGAACTCAAACGTGCTCCTTCCAGGATCTCATTTGGCGCCAACGTTTGCCTCCAAGTTTGAGGCAAACTTGGACGCAAACGTGGCCTCTTCTAGGTGTACACTTTTCATCAACGTTTGCCTCCAAGTTTGCGGCAAACTTGGTCGCAGACGTTGGCTTCCCTGGTGCCTATGCTTATGTGCCAACGTTTGCCTCCAAGTTTGCGGCAAAATTGGTCACAAACGTTGGCTTCCCTGGTGCCTATGCTTATGTGCCAACGTTTGCCTCCAAGTTTGCGGCAAAATTGGTCGCAAACGTTGGCTTCCCTGGTTGTACATTTTTCACAAACGTTTGCCTCCAAGTTTGCGGCAAACTTGGTCACAAACGTTGGCTTCCCTGGTTGTATACGTTTTACCAACGTTTGCCTCCAAGTTTGAGGCAAACTTGGTCGCAAACGTTGGCCTCCCTGGATGCATACGCTATGCCAACGTTTGCCTCCAAGTTTGAGGAAAACTTGGTCACAAACGTTGGCCTCCCCTGGTACATATGCTATGCCAACATTTGCCTCCAAGTTTGAGGCAAACTTGGACGCAAACGTTGGCTTCCTCCAGGGCTAGTTGTTGCACCAATGTTTGCCTCCAAGTTTGCGGTAAACTTGGGCGCAAACGTTGGGAACATTGCCAATTTCAGAAGCTCAAACGTGCTGTCCACCCCATACTATTATATATTGTTGGAAAGCCCTGAATGTCTACTTTCCAATGCTGTTAGAAGCACATTATTTGGAGCTCCACAGCTCGAGTTATACTCCGTCGAAGGTGCAGAGGTCAGCTGGCCTTACTGCAGGTTGGTGTCATGTTCGTTTATGCACTTTTCGGGGCAGTTTTCTCCCTCAATTTTTGTGTCCACCATGTAGTGCCATATATGCTTGGAAAGCTCTCGATTCCTAATTTCTAATGCTTTTAGAATCACCTCATTTGGAGCTCTGTAGCTCAAGTTATTTTTGTTGGAAGTATACCCCTTCAGGCTGTGGGGAGCAACGTTCCCAGCAACATTGGAGCACCAACTTTGGCTCCAACGTTGCTTCCCTTTGTTTCCTTTCATGGACTTCTTGTTGCCTCTTTCTTCAACCTTCCTCCAAGCCTTTTAGTCACCTATCATCAATCAACAAATTCATCAAAGCTACGCTAAAATCATGAGACTTCTTCTTATCCTTGACATATAAGTAATTATAGCACAAAACCTCATGAAAATGCATCAATTTACTCATGGTTGATTGAATCTAAATACACATGAATTTCTACTCAAATGGCTTACTTGTAACTCAAGAAAGTGTATAAAACCTATGAAAAACAAAGGCAAAAGATTAGTAAAACTAGGCTAAGATGCCTTGGCATCACAACACCAAACTTAAATCTTGCTTGTCCCCAAGCAAGCATCAAACATAAGAGAGAATGACATGAAGCAGAGAAGTGTGCATATCCTTATTGAGCATATAGTCGAATTTAGTTCATGGGGTTTATATGCAGACAATGGTGGTTTATTTATTGCTTGCTGTTACATAAGAGATGTTTCTCCAATGGTTTACTAAATTTGCTGCTACAAGGCTTTACTTTAGCTTGTTCCCTTGCTAACTTTTCCTTCCTTGTTTTGCTCAGAGAGCTTATTGTTCTTTGAAGGCTTAGTGGCAAATGTTGCAGCAGCCTTTGACTTTATTTTGCTCAACATTCCTTCACCACAGACACATGGCTCACCCTTTTCTTCCTAGGATCATTGATGTCCAGCATCTCTTTGGATAACTAAGTGTTTTGTAACTAAGTTGCTCTTTATTGTGGACTTTCAGTTGGCCATCCCAAATTAGTTGATCTAAGTGGTCAAGTTTTGAAATACTCCTTAGAACTTACTTGTCCAAGCATATCCTAGCACAAAAACACCACAGGCATGTGTCCTAGGGTCCAAGCTATTGGTGCCTAGCCTTATTGTTTATTTTCTTTTCCACGTTTGGCTTTTTCTCTTTCTTTTTCGTTCTATTTTATTTCATTCTGAAGGGATCTTAAATGGTACAAGCCTTTATAACAGCAAACTAGTTCACACTTCAAAGAACATATCATTATGCAGCATTTATTTTATGAGCCATGCATTAAATCAACAAATACCACCACTAACTTTCATTCTTACTTATGCAAAATTGGATATTTACTTCCTAGTTCAAGCATTTCTCTTTTATTGAATTAAAAAGGCACAGGGGACAAAGCATGCATTTAATTAAGTAAAAGTGAACACACAAGCACACACTTAAGCTAGCATACTTATTTCAACTAGAACAATCAAGATGCAAAATGACTGAACTAACAGTTACTGTTGCGATGGTAACACTCAAATTTTCAAATTAGAACAGTTCAATGCTGATAGAATTAAGTGACAATACAACCTCTTGGTGGCTTCTTCTTCTTACTCTCAGCTGATGGTATGTAGCCCTTCCAAGAGAGTGATTGAATTCCTGCAAAGTTTAAGGAAGTTGCTTGGCTCTCAAGCCCTTAGGTAACTGGTTAGTGTGCAGGATTTTCTTGTAGGCTTTTGAACTTACTTTGGTGTGTGAACACCAAACTTAGTTCCTTGCCACCTTTCTCATGCATCAAAATAACTATATGTGAAATCCTCCTATCTTTGTTAAAGACAATAAAAACTAGAAAAACTAAAAAGTAAACAATTGGTTAATTGGTTTATCTGATTGCTTGGAGCTAGCACCCATGTATGCAGAAGGTGAGAATGTGCTTTTAAATGAGATTTTGGTGGAACACCAAACTTAGAATCCTTCATTCTCCCTTAATTTATTTTGGTGTGCAACACCAAACTTAGCTCCTTGCAATATAGATAAGTCTAATTAACCCTTTTATTGAAATAGCTATGAAAAGTGAACTACCTCAGGTTGGGTTGCCTCCCAACAAGCGCTTCTTTATTGTCACTAGCTTGACATTGGCCCCCTTTAGGGTGGTTGACGACTGCAGTGTCTCAGCTTGTCCCCCCCTCACTGTGAGCTTCCTTTTTGTTCCTTGGTGCTCAATTTTAGCATGCTCAAGTGAGAGTATTTTGCAAACTGTGTAGTAGTCATTGGCTTGTTAGCCTGTTCCTAATTGTTGATAGATCAACTGTACTTCATCACCCTTGGAGAATCCCTCAGTTGGGATCTTCTTGTCCTTCCATCCCATTTGAGTCTTTTTCTTGCTTTTCTTTCTTCTTTTTGTTGATCCTTCTTCATTGACAGTGGACTTTGTTTTGGGCTTCTCCTTCTTAGTGGTCAACGCTTCAATTTCTTCTTGAGTTCCTTCATCACTCTGTATTGTCTCATTCCCTCTTCTTCTTGCTGTGTTGTCTATTTCTTGCTTTGGAGGGTGATTATTGGTTGTCTTGTTACTTCCTCCCTTCCATTGCAAGTCTTCCTTGTCAGTTTTCATGTAATTCTTCTTTTCATCAATGAGTTGTGTTTCTTGAAATACATTCAGAGTGATGCTTTCATCATGCATTCTGAGGGTTAGCTCTCCTTGCTCCACATCTATAATGGCCCTAGCTGTGGCCAAGAATGGTCTTCCAAGTATGATGGAATCACCTTCATCCTCATCTGAGTCTATGACCACAAAGTCTGCAGGGAATATAAATTTGTCCACCTTAACTAGAAGGTTTTCAATCACACCCCTGGGACATATCACTGATTTGTCCACTAGTTCTAGAGACATTTGTATTGGCTTCACTTTCTCGATACAAAGCTTTTTCACCAAAGAGGAAGGCATTAGGTTGATACTTGCCCCTAAATCACACATTACTTTGTTGATGCTTAATCTTCCAATGGTACAAGGCAGAAAGAAACTTCCAGGATCTTCAAGTTTGGGTGGAAGTCCTTTTTGAATTAATGCCCTGCATTCTTCAGTGAGCATTATAGTTTCGTTCTCATGCCAACTCCTCTTTTTGTTAATAAGCTCTTTCAGAAATTTGGCATATAGAGGCATCTGCTCTAGTGCCTCCGCCAATGGAATGTTTATCTCCAACTTCTTGAAAGTCTCAAGGAACTTATGAAAGTGCTGATTCTTTGCTTCTTTGTTGAACCTTTGGGGATATGGCAGTGGAGGTGTAAAGCTCTTCTCTACTTGCTGTTGTCCTTGGGTTTGTTCCTCCTTTTCTCCCCTTGAATTGTGTGGCTGGCTGTCCTTTTTTTCGAGCTTCTCTGAGACATTTTTGCTTGTTGCCATGTCCTTGTTGCTGGCTTCCTCTTTCTCTATTGGCTCTTTGTTGCTGTCCATAGGCTTCTTAGTTGCTTCTTTGTTGTCCACCAATATCTTCCCACTCCTCAACTCAATAGCTTTGCACTCCTCTTTTGGATTAGGGATGGTGTCGCTTGGTAATGACCTTGATGGTCTCTCAATAGCAATTTGCTTGGAAAGCTGTCCAATTTGCCTCTCCATATTCTTCATGGATGCTTCCTGGTTCTTTGTGGTCATCTCTTGGTGCTTCATTATTTTCTGCATTAAGAGCTCCAAATTGGTGATTCTTTGAGAGTCTTGTGAGATTGGTTGGTTGTGGGGTGTTGATGGTTGATGGTAAGTGTTTTGGTTGGTGGTTTGATTATTGGATGGATGATGGTTAGAGTTGGGGTAAGTGTTTTGGGGTTTTCTGTATGTATTTTGGTTGTTATTCTGTTGGTTGTTATAGTTTGTGTTTTTCCAACTGTTTTGGTTTGAATTCCTTTGCCATGGCTGTTGAGTCTGAGTGTGGTTGTCTCTTCATTTGAGGTTGGGGTGGTTCTTCCAGCAGGGGTTGTAAGTGTCACCATAAACTTCATTTGATCCAGAATTTTGGTTGTGCATGTATTGGACTTGTTCCTGCTGCTGGTCCTCTTGAGTTTCTTCATTTGTCCCCCATGTGGTTAATGGTTGGTTGGTGCTTACTGCTGCAACTTGGAGGCTATCAATCCTTTTGGCCATTTGCTCAAATTGTTGTTGAATTTGCTGCTGCATCATTTTGTTTTGAGCTAAGATTGAATCCACTCCTTCCAACTCCATCACTCCTTTCCTTTGTGACGGTTGGCGTTGCCTTTGGTGAGCAAAGAAATACTGGTTGTTAGACACCATATCAATGAGATTTTGGGCCTCCTCTGCAGTTTTCATGAGTTGAACAGAGCCTCCTGCTGAATGATCCAAAGCCTCTTGAGATTTCAGCATCAAGCCTTCATAAAAATTCTGCAATCTGTCCCACTCATTGAACATTTCAGGAGGACATTTCCTGATTAGAGCCTTGTATCGTTCCCATGCCTCATACAAAGGTTCAGCATCCATTTGTGTGAATGTTTGTACTTCAGTCTTCAATCTAATAACTCTTTGAGGTGGGTAAAACTTGGCAAGGAACTTGCTCACTAGATCATCCCAATTGTTGATGCTGTCTCTTGGGAAGGATTCCAACCATTGAGTAGCTTTGTCTCTGAGAGAAAATGGAAATAACAATAGCTTGTAGATATCAGGATGTACACCATTGGTTTTGACAGTGTCACAGATCCTCAGAAAAGTGGATAAGTGTTGGTTTAGGTCTTCAAGTGGTCCTCCTCCATAGGAGCAATTGTTCTGAACCAAGGTGATGAGTTGTGGCTTTAGTTCGAAGTTATTTGCATTAACATTTGGGGTGAGAATGCTACTCCCACAATGTCTAGGATTTACAAATGTGTAGAAAGCCAAAACTCTTCTCTGTGGTGGATTGTTGTTGTTGTTAGCTGCTCCTCCTTCTGGGTGATTGGGATTAGAGGTATCCCCTTCCATTTCGTGATATTCCTCCTCAGAATCTTCTTCCCTGACAACAGCCTTCCCTCTAGCTTCTCTTCTTATCCTTCTGAGAGTCCTTTCGTCTTCTTCACAAAAGGTAGGTATAGCTCTCCTTGTACCTGACATACAACCAAAGCATAAGAATCACATAAAACCAGAAAAACCAGGAAAACTCCACTCTATTGCTAAAGTGAGGTTTTAGTTAGCTTAAGCAAAAATTCAAACAGTTAGCGGGTTAATTGAAAAGTAAAGAAACAGAAAAGAAAAAGTGCTTGATCTAGACCTCCACTTCACTTGATCATTGTTAATCTGATCAATCCCCGGCAACAGCGCCAAAAACTTGATGTGTGGAAAATGATCCAACACAAAACTCACCGGCAAGTGTACCGGGTCACATCAAGTAATAATAACTCACATGAGTGAGGTCGATCCCACAGGGATTGAAGGATTGAGCAATTTTGGTTTAGTGGTTGATTTAGTCAAGCGAACAAGAGTTGATTTGAGTGATTTGTATCCAACAGAAGCTAAATTGCGTGAAATTTAAAGGGATAAAGATAATTGCAGTAAATTAAAGAGAACAGAAAGTAAAGAAGCTGAATCTTAAAGAGCAAGTAATGTAAATTGCAGAAACTTAAATTGCAAGAAATGTAAATGACTGAAACTTAAAGTGCAAGAAATGTAAATTGCTTGAATTGTAAAAGGAATTGGGAATTGGGATTTCAGAAATTTAACAGGGAAAAGTAAATTGCAACAAGCAGATAAGTAAAAGGTAACTTGAATTGAAGTAAATCTCAAACAGAAAATATAAATTGGCTTGAAGAAGCCTTAGCAGAGGAACAGAAAGGAAATTCCAGATCTCAGGGGTCAAGAGACTAGAAAACTAAGTCTAGATCTCACTACCTTTCTTGATCCAATTCAGAAATTAATTGCAAGTGAATTTAAAATCTAACAGTAGAAGAACTTGAATTTAAATTGCTAAATCTGAATTATGCAGAGAAAGAAACAAAGAGATCTCAAGGTGAGATTGAGACAGAATTTCCTCAATTCTCAACACCCAAGACTCAAGTAAACTTTGCAAGAAATGAAAACAAGAAAACCCAGAGGAGAGGAGAACTCAATTCCCCTCCCAATTCTCCAGGATCCGAATACAAGCTCTCCGAATTACAATTCCAAACTCTCACAGAAGTGAAAATTCAAAAGTAGAAATTGATCTCCCTCTTAAATCAAACTAACTTCTATTTATACACTTTCTTCTAATGGTCTTGGAGCCTTGAATTTGGGCCTTGGCCTTGATGGGATCAGATTGAAGATAGCCTTGGTTGGTTGCTCTCTTGGACTTGAGAGAAAAACCCTTTTGCAATTTGGGCTCTGACCCTTTAAGTTTGAGTTGAAGTTTGAGGTAAACTTTCACTCAAACGTTGGTTTTTGAAATTATGCAGAAAGGTTTTTCATCTGTCATTCACGTTTGAGTTCAAGTTTGGGGTCAAACTTGAACTCAAACGTGCTCCTTCCAAGATCTCATTTGGCGCCAACGTTTGCCTCCAAGTTTGAGGCAAACTTGGACGCAAACATGGCCTCTTCTAGGTGTACACTTTTCATCAACGTTTGCCTCCAAGCTTGCGGCAAACTTGGTCACAAACGTTGGCTTCCCTGGTGCCTATGCTTATGTGCCAACGTTTGCCTCCAAGTTTGAGGCAAACTTGGACGCAAACGTGGCCTCCCCTAGGTGTACATTTTTCACCAACGTTTGCCTCCAAGTTTGCGGCAAAATTGGTCGCAAACGTTGGCTTCCCTGGTTGTACATTTTTCACAAACGTTTGCCTCCAAGTTTGCGGCAAACTTGGTCACAAATGTTGGCTTCCCTGGTTGTATACGTTTTACCAACATTTGCCTCCATGTTTGAGGCAAACTTGGTCACAAACGTTGGCCTCCCTGGATGCATATGCTATGCCAACGTTTGCCTTCAAGTTTGAAGGAAACTTGGTCACAAACGTTGGCCTCCCCTGGTTCATATGCTATGCCAACGTTTGCCTCCAAGTTTGAGGCAAACTTGGACGCAAACGTTGGTTTCCTCCAGGGCTAGTTGTTGCACCAACGTTTGCCTCCAAGTTTGCGGCAAACTTGGGCGCAAATGTTGGGAACATTGCCAATTTCAGAAGCTCAAACGTGCTGTCCACCCCATACTATTATATATTGTTGGAAAGCCCTGAATGTCTACTTTCCAATGCCGTTGAAAGCGCATCATTTGGAGCTCCACAGCTCGAGTTATGCTCCGTCGAAGGTGCAGAGGTCAGCTGGCCTTACTACAGGTTGGTGTCATGTTCATTTATGCACTTTTCAGGGCAGTTTTCTCCCTCAATTTTTGTGTCCACCATGTAGTGCTATATATGCTTGGAAAGCTCTCGATTCCTACTTTCCAATACTTTTGGAATCACCTCATTTGGAGCTCTATAGCTCAAGTTATTTTTGTTGGAAGTATACCCCTTCAGGCTGTGGGGAGCAACGTTCCCAGCAACGTTGGAGTACCAACTTTGGCTCCAACGTTGCTTCCCTTTGTTTCCTTTCATGGCCTTCTTGTTGCCTCTTTCTTCAACCTTCCTCCAAGCCTTTTAGTCACCTATCATCAATCAACAAATTCATCAAAGCTACGCTAAAATCATGAGACTTCTTCTTATCCTTGACATATAAGCAATTATAGCACAAAACCTCATGAAAATGCATCAATTTACTCATGGTTGATTGAATCTAAATACACATGAATTTCTACTCAAATGACTTACTTGTAACTCAAGAAAGTGTATAAAACCTATGAAAAACAAAGGCAAAAGATTAGTAAAACTAGGCTAAGATGCCTTGGCATCAAAAAACAAGTGTGTGAATCTTTCGTTGCGCGCGGTTTAGAACTCACACACTAGCATGAAAAGCTATGTAACAATTACACAAGAAAAAGTATGCACTTCACTCATTATAGTGTGCTTGAGATGCTTTAAAGAAAACTTGTTTGTTAAGATAAACCAACAAGTAGTAAAGTAGCATAAAAGTACTCAAGCAAGAATCAAGTGATTGTGAAATGGATGATGAATGGACATTGATTAATGTGCAAGAAAACTTAATGAACCAAATGAAATATAGAGCTCACACATCAAATAATGACACACATTGAATTTTGCTTGCATCACCTAATTGACATAAAGTGAGACACATGGTAGCTATGCACTTAGGAAAAGAGAGATAGAAGTGAAAATCAATCACATAGCAAGCATGGTCCATATGACTTGAGAATTTCAAAAAAAATTGTCCCTAGGTGAGCTTCTAATCCAATTTCACAAAAGAAGCATTATGCCAAAATGACTAGTTTCAAATATGTGTAGAGCACATAGTTAAACAATTAATGGTTAACATGTCATTAAAGCATAAGCATAGCATACGGATGCATATGATCAAGCAACACAATACATTAAGATAAATGCACAACATCCAACATCAAAGATTGCCTAGTCAAAGCAAAGAGTTCAAATTACATAGTAGCTAAATCATGCAATTCAAAATATATAGGATGCTTTGAAGGCAATGAAAAAGTACTTGGTATGCACAATTATTAAGCATGGAAAGTTCAATACCAAGCAATAAATTATAACCCCAATAAAGAAATCTAATAATAAACATTCACAACAAGGATGCTAAAATAGCATCATGTTAGTAATCAGCAGCAATATCTCAGCACAATCAATGAATCAAATAAATAATCCAACACTTATCACCAAAAGATAACCTAAAATAGAAAATGAAACTAACTACTAACAATTAGAGATGGTGATAGGTGGTGAATGGTGAATGATGATGATGGATGGTGGTTAAATGAGAAAAAGAAGTGAAAAGAAGGGAGAAAAAGAGAAAAAGAGAAAACAAGATGGTATGCGTACGCATAGGAAAGGATCGCGTACGTATAGATGAGAGCTGGGGACTAGCATTCGCGTACGCAAACCATGGGGACGCATATGTTACTCACTGCCTGGCCTCAATGCGTACGCATACAAGGAATGCGTACGCGGCTTGGACAAATTTCAGTGGTATGCGCACGCATCATGAAGCATGCGTACGCATGGTTTCTTCTTTTTTTTTTCAGAGAAGCATAAAGACAGAAAGTAAAACTCTCCTAACACTATATACAGCTCTAAACTAACCAAAATTCAAATTTAATAAAATCTTTAAGTTTTTGAAAAAAAATTTCAAAGGCAATTCAAACAAAACTTTCAATCCAAACAAAGATTAAATTCAAAACAACTAACCTAATACTCAAGGCATAAATCTAACCAAACAAACTAACAACCAAGGCACTATATACAAGAGTGATATTAAAGCAAGAAATTACCTAAGAATGGCAACTCAATTTGTTCAACAACTATATACAAAAGGAAAAGTGGAAAGAGTTTACCATGGTGGGGTGTCTCCCACCTAACACTTTTATTTATTGTCCTTAAGTTAGACATTTTGGAGAGCTCTAATCAAGGAGGCTTGTGCTTGAATTCATCCTTAAACTTCCACCAATACTTGGACTTCAAGTGGTTGCCCGAATTTCCAGCCAAGTGCACCAAACCTTGGTGAAGTTCTCCACAAGCTCGGAGCTCCCAAAATTGATCCTCATGTATACTAGGATCCCAAATCATATTTTTGCACCCGTCGTCTAATTGATTATCATTATTCCATCTAGGTGAATAGCACTCAAACTTCTCATGTAAGCACTAAACTCTCCTCCTAGACCTTCTCAACTGAGAACTACGCCACCATTTGCACCTAGATCTTGAAAACTTGGTGCAGAATTTAAATCCACAAACTAACCGGCAAGTGCACCGGGTCGTACCAAGTAATACCTCAGGTGAGTGAGGGTCGATCCCATGAGGATTGATGGATCAAGCAATAATGATTGAGTGATTGGCTTAGTCAGACAAACAGAAAAGAGTATTTTGGTATTCAAAAAGCATTAAACAGTAAATTCAGAGTTCAAAGACAGGCAAGTAAATAAGTTGGGAATAAAATATGGAGAAAGCAGTTAAGCCTTCAGAGTTATCTATTTTCCGGATTGACTTTTGTTATTAATTTATTTTAATTATGCAAGATTTAATTCATGGCAAACTATATGTGACTAGACCCTAATTCCTTAGACCTTTCTAGTCTCCTCTAACTTTCATCAACCGCCAATTTCTTGGTCAATTAATTCCAATCAGAGGGTGAAGTTTAATTCTAGTTATTATGCTACAAAAATCCTAATTATCCAAATATAAGAGGATTATATGTCACGTATCCCGTTAAGTCCAGATAATTAGAATTTAGGAGAAATTATTTTCAAGCTGTTGTTCAAGTAAAGAGCTTTTCCATGTTATACAAGAACTCAATTAGAAAGAGGGTCATACTTCCGTTCCACCCAAATTCATAAGATAAAGAACGAAAACAATTCTTGAATTGTAAATCAGGACATGAATTAAAATAGAAAAATAATAGAATCAATCCATACAATAGACAGAGATCCTAACCTTAACAGTGGAGGTTTAGTTACTCATGGTTCAGAGTGGAAAACTAGGATTCTGGTAAACTGTACATTGGAATGGAATAATCCCCCCCAGAAGAAAAGTATCTTTTCTCTTTTATATCTAATCATAATTAATTTAAAAATCTAATTTCTAAAACTAAAATAATATCTTTTCCTATTTTAAAAGATAAAAATAAAGTTTAAATCAGAATTAATTATAGCAATCAGCATGTCTTCAATTGATGGATGGGGACCACTTGCTTCGTAGGGTCCATGCCTAACTTGAGAAATAACAAGAAGTGTTCCCCTGATTCCTCCATTCTGCAGACTCTAATCTGTGTTTTCTGGGCCGAAAACTGGGTCAAAAATAGTCCAGAAATCGCCCCCAGCATTTTCTGCACGTGGCGCATGTCATGCGTACGCGTCAGTCACGCGTACGCGTCGATGGTCTTTTTCGCGTGTCACGCGTACGCGTCAAGTACGCACACGCGTTGCCGTGCAAATCTCTAAATGACGCGCACGTGTCAGGTACGCGTACGCGTCGCTCCTCGCTGGTTATCTCCTTTAATTCTTGTTCTGCAGAAACTCTATCAAATCCAGCCGAATGCTACCTAAAATAAACAGAATTGTACACAACTCAAAGTAGCATCCATAGTGGCTAAAAGATGATTAATTCTTGATTAAACTCAACAAATTAAATGCAAATTCACTAGAAAAAGATAGGAAAGATACTCACACATCACAACACCAAACTTGAATTGCTGCTTGTCCTCAAGCAACCAAAACTAATACAAGATTAAGATGTGAATTTGCATGAGAAATGAGAGTTCAGTTATGCTTGTGTCTCTTCTTAAAGTGGGATTTATCTATTGCAATTCTAAACAATTTTGGCATCTCACTCTCCTTTGAATCAGAGGAATGTCAATGTCACGCAGAATTAGAATCTGGATCATATTATGAGTTCTCTGGTCTTTATTCCTCAGTTAAATCCTTGAACACAGCAGATATCCCTTAAATTAACTGGTGCTTTGCACTTTGAGCCTAGCCGTGACTTTAAATGTTCTATCTCAAGGGTTAATTGATACAAGAACACCACAAGTACTTAACTGGGGAACTCTTTTAAAGTTCTAATTTTTCTTTCAGCTATTCCTAGACAGTGGTGCTCAAAGCCTTTGGCATACTCTACTAATTGTAGTTGATCTCGACTCTAAATGTTCTGTCACAAGGATTACTTGACACAAGAACACCACAAGCATATGACTAGGGAAACAACTCTTTGAGCTTTTAATCATGTCTGACCTCCCTAGTCATTGATGCTCAGAGCTTTGGACCTTGCTTTTTTTTTTGCTGTTTCTTTTGCTTCAAGGATTAACTGACACAATTTTCAGAAAATTCATAATACTTCTCTAAATTCCTTTTCATTATACGTCAACATTTCTTGATTCAAATTCAAACATGCACGGTTTGTGTCATGCATTCAGAATCACAGAGAACACCACCCCATTTGATTAAGAGAGACTACTCAAAATAAAATAAATTTCTCATGCATTACATCCCCTTTTTCTTCTTTCTTTTTTATTTCAAGCTCAGTGGACAATACATGAGACACCTTTTAGAATTAAAGCAACTAACAGAAATTTTGAAAATAACAGAACTAAACTAGAACCTAGAAATCTAACTAATAAAGGATCATGCATTAAACAAAGTAAACTAGCAGAAAACCGGAACATAACATAGTAAGAGCGGGAAGGAATATAGAATGAAAGGAACTCAACCACCTCAATTATCCTAGCGGTCGTTTTACTCTTCAGGTTGTGTTCCTCCGCGAAGATGATTCGTCTCCCTTTGGTACCATAAAATTAGACAGAAAAGCCATAAGTGAAGCGTCAACACCAAACTTAAAGGTTTTCTTGTCCTCAAGCAAAGAAGAACTGAAAAAAAACAAATAGTATGAGGAAAGAAGAATATAAGGATAAAAGAACAAGAGAGACTGAGGATTTGGGAGGGAGAGAGAATGAAAAGCAAAACTGGGCGGCACACTTAGTGGAGTGGTGCGTCGCATGCGACGCGTATGCGTACAGCACGCGTACGCGTGGGGCGCGCGATTTTCATAGTGACGCGTGAGCGTCAGGCACGCGTACGCGTGCCCTTGGTTTGTGCGAATCACGCGAAGGCAGCCGCGTGCATGCGCAACTCTCTGTTCGCATGGGTTGGGAACCAAAATTCTCATATGATGCATGCGCGTCATGCACGCGCACGCGTGGATGGCCATTTGTGGAAAGGACACGCACGCGTCAGGGATGCGTACGCGTGATCAAGTTTGTGCCTCTAGCATAGTTTCAGCCCCAAGCCATCACAATTCTCTGCCCAAACACGCAATGACGCCGATATTCAGGGTCACGCATACGCGTGGATGGCTAAAAGCGCAAACGACGCGCACTCGTGAGGTACGCGTACGCGTGGGCTTGTTTGTGCTCCAAACATAGTTCCAGCGCCACTCCTGCTCAACTATCTGTTCACTTCTTTAGTGTTGCGTACTCAGGCATGACGCGTACGCGCCAGCGATGCTCGCGCGTCGAATACCTTTTTCTCTTTTTTTTTTGAAAAATTTTTCGAAGTATTCGGTTCCTGTTCTAAAATAGCTGCATGATCAAAACACACGTAAAACGAAGAAAAATAGTAAAAACTCAATAAAAATCAAATAAATAAGAAAATCACTACTACGGAAAATAACTAAGGATACGAAATTATTGGGTTGCCTCCCGACAAGCGCTTCTTTAACGTCACTAGCTTGATGGTCAGTTCTACTAATTTAGCAGATGAGCAAACCTCTGGCGATCAATCTCGCCTCCAAGATAGTGCTTCAACCTCTGGCCATTCACTGTAAATTTCCTGTCAAAATTCTCTTCCTGTATTTCCACATAACTATATGGTGAAGCTCTGGTAACCACAAACGGTGCTGACCACCGGGATTTCAGCTTCCCTGAAAAGAGTTTGAGCCTTGAATTATACAGAAGCACTCTCTGTCCTGGCTCAAAGACTCTGATGGCAATCTTCTTGTCATGCAATAACTTGGTTCTCTCTTTGTAGAGCTTGGCATTCTCATAAGCTGAATATCTGAATTCATCAAGCTCATTCAACTGAAGCATTCGCTTAATTCCTGTAGCTTCTGAATCAAGATTCAGATACCTGATTGCCCAGTATGCTTTATGCTCTAGCTCAACTGGCAAGTGACAGGCTTTGCCATAGACCAACTGATAAGGGGACATGCCAATGGGAGTCTTGTACGCTGTCTGGTATGCCTAGAGAGCATCATCAAGCTTCCTAGACCAGTCCTTTCTTGAAGCACTGACGGTCTTCTCTAGAATCCTCTTAAGTTCCCTGTTGGAAACTTTAACCTATCCACTTGTCTGAGGGTGATAGGGGGTTGCCACTTTATGACGGACTCCATATCTCTGCAGAAAAGAGTCCAGTTGTCTGTTACAGAAGTGACTTCCTCCATCACTAATGAGTGTCCTTGGGACACCAAACTGGATAAAGATATATCTCTGAAGAAAGCTCATTACCACCTTGACATCATTGGTGGGTAGAGCCACAACTTCCACCCACTTTGACACATAATCAACCACCACCAGAATATAGTTGTTTGAATGTGAGGGTGGAAAAGGTCCCATGAAATCAATACCCCACACATCAAACAACTCAACCTCAAGAATCCCCTGCTGTGGCATTTCATGGTTGGCAGGGAGATTCGTGACTTTTTCACATTTGTCACAGTGCTTCACAAATGCTCTTGAGTCCCTAAAGAGAGTCGGCCAGTAGAACCCGCTCTGAAGGACCTTTGTAGCTGTCCTTTCACCACCAAAGTGGCCGCCATAATCAGAACCATGATAGTGCCAAAGAATCTGCTGTTTTTCCTCATCCGGGACACATCTCCGAATTATACCATCTGAACACCTTTTAAAAAGGTATGGTTCCTCCCGAATATAGTACTTGGCATCAGTCAATAGCTTTTTTACTTGTTGCCTACTGTACTCCTTTGGAATAAAATTCATGGCTTTGTAATTTGCAATGTCTGCAAACCATGGAGCCTGCTGAATGAGGAACAATTGCTCATCAGGAAATGTTTCAGTCATAGCTGTGGGTGGTTGTACTCCTGCATCAGGCTCAATTCTGGAAAGATAGTCAGCCACTTGATTTTTTGACCATTTTCTGTCTTTTTTCTCAATATCAAACTCCTGAAGGAGCAACACACATCTGATTAATCTTGGTTTAGAATCCTGTTTGGTTAGAAGGTACTTCAAAGCAGCATGATCAGTATAAACAATAACCTTAGAACCAATTAAATAGGACCTAAACTTATCAACAGCATACACAATAGCTAATAATTCTTTTTCTTTAGTTGTGTAATTCTTTTGGGCATCATTTAACACACAGCTAGCATAGTAAATGACATGTATAAGCTTGCCATGATTCTGTCCTAAAATAGCTCTTGTAGCAAAATCACTAGCATCACACATCAACTCAAATGGTAAATCCCAGTCAGGGGGAGCTATAATGGGAGCAGAGGTAAGGTTTGCTTTTAGAGTTTCAAAAGCATACAGGCAATCAGAATAAAAAACAAAAGGAACATCAGCAACCAACATGTTGCTTAATGGTTTAGCAATTTTAGAAAAATCCTTTATAAATCTTCTATAAAATCCTGCATGACCCAAGAAACTCCTGACTGCCTTAACATTAGCTGGTGGTGGTCATTTTTCAATTACCTCCACCTTTGCTCTATCAACCTCAATCCCCTTACTTGAAATCTGGTGTCCAAGAACAATACCTTCTGTAACCATAAAATGGCATTTTTTCCAATTTAAAACAAGGTTTGATTCTTGACACCGTTTCAAGATAAGAGATAAGTGCTTAAGGTAGGATTCAAAAGAATTACTAAAAACAAAAAATCATCCATAAATACCTCAATGAATTTTTCAACCATATTAGAAAAAATTGAAAGCATACACCTCTGAAAAGTTGCTGGAGCATTACAAAGTCCAAAAGGCATTCTCCTGTAGGCAAATACTCCAAAAGGACATGTGAATGCTGTCTTCTCTTGATCTTGAGGGTCCTCTACAATTTGATTATATCCAGAATATCCATCTAGAAAATAATAAAAAGCATGCCTAGCTAACCTCTCAAGCATCTAATCAATAAAAGGCAGGGGGAAATGATCCTTCCTTGTAGCAGTGTTGAGCCTCCTGTAGTCTATACACATTCTCCAACCTGTGACTGTTCTTGTAGGAATAAGCTCATTTTTTTCATTCTTGATCATTGTCATCCCTCCTTTCTTAGGAACTACCTGCACATGACTTACCCAAGGACTGTCAAAAATAGGATAAATAATACCTGCTTCCCATAATTTCATTACCTTTTTTGGACCACCTCTTTCATAGTTGGATTGAGTCTCCTTTGGATTGCACAATTGGTTTAGCATCATCTTCAAGTAGAATCTTGTTCATACACTTGGTTGGACTAATCCCTTTCAAGTCACTAATGGTCCATCCAAGAGCAGTTTTATGGCTCTTGAGCACTGAAATAAGCGCCTCTTCCTCTTCAGGTTTCAGAGAAGAGCTAATATTCACTGGATAGGAATCATTTTCACCCAAGAACACATATTTCAGAGAAGGAGGTAAAGGTTTGAGCTCAAGCTTGGGGGCTTCCTCCTCTGCTTTAGGCGTGTGAACCACAGCCTTCTGGGGTGGTGAATCATCAACTTCCATTAATTCATACTCCGAAATAGGATCCAGAATGTCATCAAGTACCTCAACCTTTAGTACCTCTTGAATAAGTGGTTCGATAACATCTATTTTCATACACCCTTCAGAATCATTAGGGTGCTTGAGGGCTTCAAACACATTAAGGACCACCTCTTCTTCATTGACCCTCAGGGTTAATTCACCCTTTTGCACATTAATCAGAGCTCTACCTGTAGCTAAAAAGGGTCTATCAAGTATAATAGAGGATTTTACCTCCTCTTCCATGTCTAATATAACAAAATCAACAGAAAAAATAAATGGTCCTACTTTCACAAGTAAATCCTCAACAACACCCACAGGTAATTTAATAGAAAGATCAGCAAGTTGAAGAGAAATATAAGTGGGTTTTACCTCCTCAATTTGAAGCTTTTTCATCACTGAAAGTGGTATTAGATTGATGCTAGCTCCAAGATCACATAAAGCTCTCTGAATGGTGACATCTCCAATGGTGCAAGGAATGACAAAGCTCCCTAGGTCTGGCATCTTCTCAGGAAGGTTGTGTTGAATAATGGCACTACATTCCTTGGTTAACACCACTGTTTCTTGTTCCTTCCAATTCCTCTTGTGGGTCAATAATCTTTTCATAAATTTTGCATAGAAAGGCATTTGCTCAAGAGCCTCTGCAAAAGGAATGTTGATCTATAGCTTCTTGAAGACATCTAAAAATTTAGAAAACTGCTTTTCTTTGGAAGCCTTCTGAAGCCTCTGAGGATATGGCATTTTTGACTTGTATTCAGGAGCCTTTGGCAAGGTGGGATAAGTGTCAAGAGAATCAGGGAATGGGTTGTCTGCACGCTTAGGAGGGGCGTGTTCTACTTCTTCTTTCTTCTCCTCTGGAGCTTCTTTTTCAATTAACTCCTCATTGACCTTGGTCACAGAGCCAACCACTTTACCACTTCTCAATTGAATAATCTTGCAATCTTCTCTTGGGTTCACCACTGTATCACCTGGGAAAGTACTTGCAGACCTCTCAGGTATTTTCTTGCTCAGTTGGCCCACTTGCACTTCCAAGTTTCTAATGGAGGCTCTGGTTTTCTGCATAAAACTCTTCATCATCTCCCAATTAGAATCTTCTTAGGATTTAGAATTTGCCTGCTGAGGTGGTTGTTGTTGATGAGATTAAAATTGGCGGTTATTGTGATTGTTCTGTTGGAAATCGCCCTGAGAATTATTGTTGAAATTCTGAGGTCTCTGAGATTGGTCCCTCCACCCAAAGTTTGGGTGATTTCTCCACCCTTGATTGTATGTCTTAGAGTATGGATTATTGTTTGGATTTCTAGGACCACTCCTCATGTAATTGACCTGTTCAGAAGAGGATTGAGCATAATCATAATTATCATTTTTCACAAAATTACCTGTCATGTCATAAGAGACCTCTTGAGGTGGATTCTGGGTGTTGATAGCTGATACTTGCATGGCACCCATCTGTTGAGTAAGTAGATTTATTTGCTGAGACATAAGCTTGTTTTGAGCAAGAATAGCATTAAGAGCTTCTACTTCCATAACACCCTTCTTCTGAGGAGCCTCAGAGTTCACAGGATTCTTGTTAGATGAGTATAAATATTGGTTGCTAGCAACCAATTCAATAAGCTCAATAGTCTCCTGTGGTGTCTTTTTCTTGTGTAATGAACCACCTGCAGAATTATCTAAGCACATCTTGGATATTTCACCCAAACCTTCATAGAAGATATCTAGTTGGCTCCATTTGGAGAACATGTCCGGAGGGCATTGCCTAGTCAGTAGCTTGTATCTCTCCCAAGCATCATAAAGAGTTTCACCATCCTTCTACCTGAAGGTCTGAACCTCCACCCTAAGCTTAGTCAGCTTCTTTGGTGGGAAAAATTTTGTAAGAAACTCAGTAACAACCTTGTCCCAAGTATCCAAACTCTCCTTGGGTTGGGAATCTAGCCATAGCTTTGCTCCATCCCTCAGAGCAAACGGGAAGAGCATGAGTTTGTACACCTCAGGATTCACTCTATTTCTCTTCACAGTATCACAAATCTGCAGAAAATTAGAAATAAATTGATTTGGGTCTTCGTGGGGAAGACCATGATACTGGTAGTTTTGTTGCACCAAGGTGACCAATTGTGACTTCAACTCAAAGTTGTTCGCAGCTATAGGAGGCACCACAATGCTTTTTCCATAAAGATCAGCAGTAGGAGTAGAATAAGAGCCAAGCACTCTCCTTTGTTGCTCATTCCCATTCGAATTTGCCACATTGGAATTAGCAACATCATTAGGATCCATAGTGGATTTTGCAGCCTTGTAAAGTCTTGCTTATTGCAAATGCCACCTGAAAGTTCTCTTAGGTTCAGGATCAAAGTCTAAGAGATGTTCCTTGTCTCTGTTCCTAGGCATAAATAAACAGAAGACAAGAAAAGATGGAACTCTCTGCGTCAGAGTGCAGAGAATTCCCAGTGAGGTAACATGTGTAAACAATTAAAATAAAAATACTAAATAGAATAAATAAATAGATTTCGAAATTTGTAGGCAAAACTAGGACAGAAAAATTTGAAATTAACAAGAAAAATAAACAGGAAAAAAATTGAAATAGAAATAACCAGGGGACACCAAACTTAATTTCAAAAATTAAGGAAAAATACTAGTGCTATTTATTTATTTATTATTATTTATTTTTTTCGAAAATTTTTAAATAAAATTTAAATAAAAATTAAAGCTAAAATGCCTAATCTAAGCAATCAAACAACTAATAGTTGTTAATCACTATCAATCCCCGGCAACGGCGCCAAAAACTTGGTGCGGAATTTAAATGCACAAACTAACCAGCAAGTGCATGGTGCACGAAATTGTGATTCACACTTTTCACAACTCCGATGCAACTAACCAGCAAGTGCACTGGGTCGTCCAAGTAATACCTTACGTGAGTAAGGATCGATCCCACGGAGATTGTCGGCTTGAAGCAAGCTATGGTCATCCTTTTAAATCTCAGTCAGGCGGATTCAAATGGTTATGAGGTGTTGATAATTAAAATATAAATAAAACATAAAATAAAATAAAGTTACTTATATAATTCAATGGTGGGAATTTCAGATAAGCGTCTGGAGATGCTTTGTTGCTTCTGAACCTCTGCTTTTCTACTGCCTTCTTCCAACCATGCGTGCTCCCTTCCATGGTAAGCTGTAAGATCCTCTCAGTGAAAATGGTCCTCTATGGTTTCTGCATGACAAATCAACTGTCAGATTTCTCATCTCGAAAGAAAAATACCAGGTACGGCTACCGCATGGCTAATCATCTGTCGGTTCCCGCTAGCGTCGGAATAGGATCCATTGATTCTTTTGCACACTGTCACGTGCACCCAACATTCACAGGTTTGAAGCTCTTTACAGTCATCCTTTCCTGGATCCTACTTGGAATACCACAGACAAGGTTTAGACTTTCCGGATCCCAGGAATGCTGCCAATGGTTCTAGCCTATACCACGAAGATACTAATCTCACGGACTCGGTCCGTGTATTAGATATCCAAGAGAATATACTCCGGCTGGCGTCCAATAACTACGTTGAACATCAAATAGACCGCTTGTGGTTGTCAGGCACACGGATCTTGGCTAAGCGAGTAACGAAGATAGCGGGTGATTGTCACGGGTCACCCCTTCATTCTGACTTAACTGAATAAAGTACAAGAGTATATCTTGGAGAAGAAGTAGGCGTGAATTGAAGGAAAACAGTAGTAATTGCATTAATTCATGAAGAACAGTAGAGCTCCACACCTTAATCTATGGGGTGTAAAAACTCCACCGTAGAAAATACATAAGTGAAAAAGGTCTAGGCATGGCCATGAGGCCAGCCTCCAAACGTGTACAATAGTCTATGATAACATAAAGTCTGAGGACTAAACGTCCAGAGATCCCAAAATAAGTCTCTAAAAGTAGTTTTTATACTAAACTAGTAACCTAGGGTTACAGAAAATGAGTAACTTAGTACAGATAGTGCAGAAATCCACTTATGGGGCCCACTTTGTGTGTGCTTGGGCTGATCATTGAATCTTTTTCATGCATAGGCTGTTCCTGGAGTTAAACGCCAGCTTGGGTGCCAGTTTGGGCGTTTAACTCCAATTCTGGTGCCAGTTTGGGCGTTTTACGCCAGAAAATTCTAGGCTGGTTTTGGACGCCAGTTTGGGCCATCAAATCTCGGGAAAAATATGGACTATTATATATTGCTGGAAAGCCGATGATGTCTAATTTCCAACGCAATTAAGAGCGCGCCAATTGAGCTTTTGTAGCTCCAGAAAATTTACTTCGAGTGCAAGAGGGTCAGAATCCAACAGCATCTGCAGTCCTTTTTCAGCCTCCGAATCAGATTTTTGCTCAGGTCCCTCAATTTCAGCCATAAAATACCTGAAATTATAGAAAAACACACAAACTCATAGTAAAGTCTAGAAATGTGATTTTTGAATAAAAACTAATAAAAATATAATAAAAAGTAACTAAAACATACTAAAAACTATGTAAAAACAATGCCAAAAAGGTATAAATTATCCGCTCATCAGTGCACCAGGTCGTACCAAGTAATACCTCAGGTGAGTTAGGGTTGATCCCACGAGAATTGATAGATCAAGCAATAATGGTTGAGTGATTGGCTTAGTCAGACAAACAGAAACGAGTGTTTTGGTATTCAAAAAGCATTAAACAGTAAATTCAGAGTTCAAAGACAGGCAAGTAAATAAGTTGGGAATAAAATATGGAGAAAGCAGTTAAAGCTTCAGAGTTATCTATTTTCTGGATTGACTTTTCTTATTAATTTATTTTAATCATGCAAGATTTAATTCATGGCAAACTATATGTGACTAGACCCTAATTCCTTAGACCTTTCTAGTCTCCTCTAACTTTCATCAACCGCCAATTCCTTGGTCAATTAATTCCAATCAGGGGGTAAAATTTAATTCTAGTTATTATGCCACAAAAATCCTAATTATCCAAATATAAGAGGATTATATATCACGTATCCCGTTAAGTCCAGATAATTAGAATTTAGGAGAAATTGTTTTCAAGCTGTTGTTCAAGTAAAGAGCTTTTCCAAGTTATACAAGAACTCAATTAGAAAGAGGGTCATACTTCCATTCCACCCAAATTCATAAGATAAAGAACGAAAATAATTCTTGAATTATAAATCAGGACATGAATTAAAATAGAAAAATAATAGAATCAATCCATACAATAGACAGAGCTCCTAACCTTAACAATGGAGGTTTAGTTGCTCATGGTTCAAAGTGGAAAACTAGGATTCTGGTAAACTGTACATTGGAATGGAATAATCCCCCTGAAGAAAAGTATCTTTTCTCTTTTATATCTAATCCTAATTAATTTAAAAATCTAATTTCTAAAACTAAAATAATATCTTTTCCTATTTTAAAAGATAAAAATAAAGCTTAAATCAGAATTAATTATAGCAATCAGCATGTCTTCAATTGATGGATGGGGACCACTTGCTTCGTAGGGTTCATGCCTAACTTGAGAAATAATGAGAAGTGTTCCCCTGATTTCTCTATTCTTCAGCCTCTAATCTGTGTTTTCTGGGCCGAAAACTGGGTCAAAAACAGCCCAGAAATCGCCCCCAGCATTTTCTGCATTTTCTGCACGTGGCGCATGTCACACGTATGCGTCAGTCACACGCACGCGTCGCCGTGCAAATCTCCAAATCACACGCACACGTCAGGTACGCGTACGCGTCGCTCCTCGCTGGTTATCTCCTTTAATTCTTGTTCTGCAGAAACTCCATCAAATCCAGCCGAATGCTACCTAAAATAAACAAAATTGTACACGACTCAAAATAGCATCCATAGTGGCTAAAAGATGATTAATTCTTGATTAAACTCAACAAATTAAATGAAAATTCACTAGAAAAAGATAGGAAAGATGCTCACGTATTAAAATTCAACCATAATGAACCTTGAATTGTGGTGCCAACCACTAACTAACTTCTTCTTTCTTTTCAATCCGTAAAAAGCTCTAAGTTGACCATCTGTTTCAAGCAAACCATATTCAAGTGGAATATCAAAGCTTAGAGATAGGAGATTTACCCACTTGAATGATGTAATGAGTGATGGTAACTTAGGAAAGGATGGTCTTAATGATCTTGTAAGTTCCACTCCCTTGTGCTCTTCCTCAATTACCTTCACCTCTTGACAAGCATCTTTAATTTCAGTTACTTCCTCATCAAGATGTGGATTTGTTGCTTGCTCAACTTCTTCCAATCCTTCATCATTCACTATGTGCTTTGGAGGTTGCGCACCCTCCTTTACATCGCTTTCAGGTTCAATGGGAGAAGGCTCAATAGAATCCTCGAGGTGATTTGTCAATGAGGACAAGAACTCATCAATGATTGAGTCTAACTCTTGATCAACCTCTCTTAACTCCTCAACCGCTCCTTCTGGCTCAACTATCTCAACTTTCTCCTTTCGATGCATTTCTTGCTTCAACTCCTCTTCTTCACCTTGGAGCTCCAAATTTACCCCCTCATTATACTCTTCGGTTGAGCCTTCACATTCGTCAATGGGAGTGCCTTGAATGTATAAGCTTGGGTGGGTGGCTATTTGGTTAACGGCTTCAACCATGGTAGCCACCATAGTTTCTAGCTTCTTAAGCTCCTTTGCTCCTCTTCTTGCTTTTGGATATAAGATTGGACATTTCTTTGTTGTTCTAGCATGAAGGCCTGGAGACTTTCATCCATTGAAGGTGGGGTGAAAGAGAAGGTTCATTGTTTGGGAGGAAGGGTTCAAAGTTGGAAGGTGATTCTTCTTGGTAAAGATATGGAGGTGATGTATATGGAATTGATGGTTCTTGAGGGTATTGGTATTGGAATGGTGGTGGCTCTAAGTGTAGTTCATATGGCTCATATGGTTGTTGGTATGGTGGATACGGATTAGGATCATATGGAGGTGTTTGGTGATATGGAGCTTGTGAGTAAGGTTGTTGAGGGCTATGTTGGGGGAAGGGGTTATATGCATGTGGTGGTTGTGGTTGACAACCACAATGAGGATCACCACATCCATTAGATTGGTATGTATTAGGAGTTGGGTTATACCTATAAGAAACCGGAGGAGTTTGTTGCCAAGAAGGTTGTTTATATCATTGAGACTCTTCCCACCTTTGATTCCCAAATCCTTGATGCACCACTATTTCGTGGTACATCTTATGCTGAATTAAGTGGATTTTATCCATTATTCTCACACTTATTCAAACAATTTGCATGCTTTACACCTTTCTTCCTAATTTTGTGCTATGATTGAAAACATGTTTCTTTGGCCTTAAATTTGTTCATTTTAATCATCTCTTATTACCATTTGATGCCGTGATACATTTGTTAAGTATTTTTTAGGTTTTCCAAGGCAGGAATGGCTTAGAGGATAGAAAGAATGCATGCAAAACTGGAAGGAACACAAGAAATCAAGTACTTCAGAATCTGGTAGCGACGCGCACGCATGAGCAACGCGTACACGTGACTTGTGCATGCGACAGATGACGCACACGCATAGCTGACGCCTACGCATGGCAAGGTAAAAAGTCCAGCGACACGTACGCGTGACTGACGCATACGTGTGACGAGCGTCATGTGCTGCAATTTACAAAAAATGCTGGTGGCAATTTCTGGGCTGCTTTGGACCCAGTTTTAGGCCCGAAAATACTGATTAGAGGCTGCAGAGTGGAGCTGGAAGGGGGGAATGAATTCATTCACACTTTGATTCACATTAGTTAGGTTTTAGATGTAGTTTTCAAAGAGAGAGACTCTCTCCTCTCTCTAGGTTTTAGGGTTTTTAGTTTTATTCTTCTCAAATTCAGATTTCTACTTTACTTTAATTTAATTTCTCTTCTACTTTTATTTGTTCTAGTACTTTAGTTCATCTATTTCTCTTATTGACGTCTTTATTTTCCCAATTTAATTTATGAACTCTTCATGTTAGATTCAATTCCCTTTTTAATGCAATTTATATTTTCCATGTTTATTGTTACTCTCTTTAATTGTTAGTCATTGATGCTTGCAATTGGTTGTTTGGATTTAATATTTCTTGTTAGTTTTCTAAGTTTTTATTTCATGCCTTCCAACTGTTTGATAAAATGCTTGGTTAGATTTTAAATTAGATTTTTATGTTCTTATCTTGAATTGAGTAATTTAGAGACTCTTAAGTTGTCAAAGTCTCTTTTGTTGATTGGTGATTGAGACTTGCTGGTTGGCTTAGGCTTCACTAAATCTAGTCTTTGATTAGGACTTGTGAACTTAAGCTGATTTGGCTCACTTGACTTTCCTTCATTGTTAGAGGTTAACTAAGTGAAGGCAAAAGGCAATTACCATCACAATTGATAATGATAACGAGGATAAGAATTCCAATTCTCAATCCTTGTTAAGACTTTTCTTAGTTGTTATTTTATTTCCTTTATATTACTTGTTCCTTATTTCAAAACCCAAAAATAGACTTTTCCATAACCAACTATAAGTACACTTCCCTGCAATTCCTTGAGAGACAACCCGAGGTTTAAATACTTCGGTTAATTTTATTGGGTTTGCTTTAGTGACAAACAATTTAAACATTGATTGAGGTTTAATAGTCGTTTTAGAACTATACTTGCAACGCGGTAATTTTTGTGAAAATCTTTACCGACATTTTTCCTCCATCACAAACCTCCATTGAAGCTTTCATTTCCTACAACATAGTTTGAACCAAACTTATAACCAAAGTGGTGAGAATTCATAGTGAAAAGGAAAAATCAAAAACAAAATATAATAAGAAACAAAGAAAACAAACTCCTAAACCAAAACTAGCAAACAAACCCAGGAATATTCACAATATTAGTATATATACACTAACCAATAACAAGCACACATTGCAATTTCCCGGCAACGACACAAAAAACTTGAAAGAGCGAAACCGTCGGCTTAGAATTTCTTCTCGGTTAGAGAAAATAACTTTGTTGTAAGTATAGTTCCAAATCGACAAATAATGCTTAATCAAAGTTTAATTTTTTTTTTGTTGTCACAAGTCCAACCCAATAAAAATAACTGAGAGTATTAGCCTTGGGTCGTTCTCCCTAGGAATCACAATCGAGTGCTCAATTATTGATTATGAGATCAAGTGGGTTGATGATAAAAAGGGCAACAATTTAAATGGCAAGAAAAAGAAGCAAACAACTAAAGAAAGCAAATACTAAAAAGAGGCATTCATGGCAAGGATTGACAATCTAGGCTTTCTATCCTAGTCATTAATCATAGTACAATACTTAACAAGATCCAATCCTATTAAGTCATATCTAATATAGGAAGAAGGTATAATGTCATCTTCATATTGTGAGAAAGTCAAATAGGACTAGTTAATCTCAATCCAAAAGTCTTAATCAACTCACTAATTGAATTAGCAAGAGATTAGAGTCAATGAAAACAATATTAACTAACAACTCTAAATCACCAACATAAATTGGATATTAATGACTCAAGATTGTCCAATTTCTCTTTCCAAGCCAAGAATGCTCAAAAATCTACTCTAGCATCCAACCAAGCATTTTGTCAAACACTTGGAAGGCATAAAATAAAAGCATGATAAATTGCAAGAAATATAAAATATAAAACTACCCAATTGCAAGGAAACAATAATAACGAAGGTTTTGAAAACCGAACCGGTTATCGAACCACTCTAGCTACTGGTTCACTGGTTTATAGGTTCAATCGGTTGGATCGTAGTTGAACCGTAAAAACCATTTTATAATAAAATAATAAATAAAATATAAATAAACAAAGTGATACTACATAGTGGTACTACATTTGTATCGGCCTTCTTGGTAGTAAGACATACATGAACTTCAAATCTCTCTACATAGTGGTACTACATAGTTTTACATAATCATTTTGACTCTCATGCAATGAAATCCTGAACTAGGATGAGTTATTAATGAAGGTAAATTTGACACAAAGAAAGTGTGTTGTACCTTTGATTTCTTTGATCTGCTTTGTTTTGATTTTCTTAATCGAATGATTGTCTTAAACCAATGGCCTGAAGCCATGCTTGATGTGAAGTAAGTAACTTCTTTCAAATGGAAATAATCCTGGTAGTAATTTTAGTTGAAAATATGATCTACCTAGCATACAGAACAACAAAAAAAGCAATAACAAAACTGCTGACCAAAAATAAAAATACATATTAAGAATTTATTAATGAAAGTATGAAACCAAATACATGTTGATCCAACAAACTTAACGAAACTAAAAGGAGAAAAACTGTGAACAGAACATACCTGCTTCTTTTCTATTTCTTTGATTTTTTATTTTTGATTCCTGAGAAGCAAGGAATTTCGGTTAGTTTCAAAATCCAACATTAAAACTAAAGGAAATAACATTAGCTTGCAATCAATTTACCAGGACATGGACAGCGACTCGCACAGACTTGAAAGGTCTGCTTTTTATATCTGCTTCCTATTGAAACTACCTAGATTTACAATGGAAGAAATATTATTAAACAGCAAGTTTATTTCTAACCTGTTGAATTACCCAAAAAAATCACAAACATAGTACATAAATTTTCATTCAAAAATAGTACACAAACACAGCAGAGTATCTGGTGCTAATCAAGAATCAAATAATCATTCAACAAAAACATAAAACATTCAATAATCATTCAATAATTTCTGAACAGAGCATAAAAAATCAAATTTAGGGAGGGTTTAGTGTAGAAAAAGCTTTTTTCCCTCAATTTTTCAAGTACTTTTTTTAACCCAGCAACAGGTAAGAACAATAAGTTCACAGCTTAACTAACAATAATTATTCAACAATTATTCACCAAAGTTTACAGTTCAGTTCACAGAAAAATAAAAAAAAATCACAGTTTACAGTAACCTTCGAACGGGCTTGAACAGAACTTAACTAACAATAATTATAAAAAATTATTCAATTATAGTTTAAAAAAATTACATAGAAGCTAGAAGCCTTGAACAGAGCATGCAAGAGGGAGAGAACGAGACAAGGAGCAACTTTGAACAGGCTTTCGAACGGGACAGTGGATATGGTGGAATAGAACTGGCGCCGGCAGGACCGTGGCTGCAAGATGGAGGCTTCCACATTCGCACGAGAGCAGCGTGATGGAGGGGAAGGAAGGTTGCGATGGTTGCTGCGCGATGGAGGAGAAGTGAGGGAGAAGGTGGTGGCTATTTGAAGTTGGAAGTTCCGACGCGATGGTAGCAGGCGATGGCTGGACGGAAGTGAGGGAGGACCAGGAGCTCGATGAGAGGAGCTCTGGACTGAGTGTGAGAGAGGCAGAGCAAGGGTTCTGGAGTCTGGAGTTGGGTTAGAGCTGAAGTAGTAGAGTTTGCAAACGACGACGTTTGCTTCCTAATTCAAAAAATCGGCCGGGTCACGGTTCGGTTCAACTGACTGGTTCCCGGCCGGTTTGATGGTTTAATGACTGATAAACCCATATTTTATGATATATTTTGTGCTTAGTTTGAGTGATTTATTCAATCCTTCACCCACTTATTCATGTTAATTGCATGGTTTTACTCCTCCTTCCTTATTATGTGATGTATGTGAAAAACATGTTTTCTATACTTTTAAATTAATTATTTTAATCACCTTTAATTCCATTCGATGTCATGATCAGTGCGTTGAGTAGTTTCAGATCTTCTAAGGTAGGAATGATTCAAAGGATGGAAAGGAAACATACAAAAATGGAAGGAAATCACAAAATGGAGTCCTTGAAGAAACTGGCATCCACGCGATCGCATGGACGACGCGATCGCGTGCCAAGCGCGAAGAAGCAGCGACGCGGCCGCATGACTGACGCGACCGCGCACCTTAAGCAGAACGCACATGACGCGGTCGCATGACTGACGCAACCGTGTGGCAAGGAAAAGCTCCGAATGACACGACCGCGTGACCCACGCGGACGCGTGACAGAGGCCACGCACCAGAAATTGCAGAAAACGCTCATAGCGAATTCTGAAGCCCTTTTTGGCCCAAATCCAAGTCCAGAAGGCATAGACCAGAGGTTATGAAGTGAGGGAATGCATCCATTCAGAGAGAGCTCGCCAATTTCCACTTCTCATGTTTTAGATCTAGTTTTGAGAGAGGTTCTCTCCTCTCTCTCTCTCTTAGGATTAGGATTTAGGACTTCTCTTAGTTTTAGGAGTAACTCTCGATCCAGGTTTAATGTTCCTTTACTTTAGTTGATTATTTACTTTTGCAAGTTGATTTATGAATTCTTCTATGTTCCAGATTATTTGAATTAATGTTATTTGAGGTATTCCAGTTTAATATTGCTTTCTCTCATTTATGCTATTATTGCTTTTACTTTGAAGACATCTTTATTCCAGTAGATTTACTTTTCCCCTTTTGGTTTTGGTTAAGAAATCAGTAACTCAGGAGTTATCCAATTCAACAGCATAATTGATAATTGTTATCTTGCCAATTGAATTGAACTTCAATAATCCCAATCTTTTCTTAGGAAATAAATAGGATTCGAAGATCAAACCAATTTGTCCCTTGACCTTCCCTTGCTTTAGCAAAGGTTAACTAAGAAGAATTAAGATTCAGCTTTCATTACTATTGATAAGGATAACTAATTTGGACTTCCGATTTCTCATACCTTGCCAAAAGTTTGCTTTACAGTATTTATTTATTTATTTTAATTGCTATTTAAATCAATTGTCGTATTTGTTCCTCATTCTCAAAACCCCAATTTACAAACTCATAACCAATAATAAGAACATAATTCCCTGCAGTTCCTTGAGAAGACGACTCGAGGTTTAAATACTCGGTTATCAATTTTAAAGGGGTTTGTTACTTGTGACAACCAAAACGTTTGCACGAAAGGGATTTCTGTCGGTTTAGAGACTATATCTACAACGCGACTGTTTTTATGACATTCTTTACTGGCAAAAATCCCGATCGTCAATGACGGTTTTTAAAATCAGCGGTTTTAACATCTAACCGATCCATTTTTAGCAACAGTTCACAGTTTGACCGGTTTGACCGGCCGGTCTGAACCGGTTTTCAGAACCTTGATAATAACAACTCAATTACACAATAAAGGAACATAAAACATAAATTGCATTAAATGAAAATCCAAATTCAACAATAGTACATGAACATAAAAGTGACATAAAAGGGAAATTAACAAGAAAAACTAAGATAATGAAGATGTGAGAACAAGAAATTGCAAAGAAAACAAGATGAAAACAAGAAATTGAACCTAGATCTAAGAGGAATTAACCTAATTCTACCCTAATTCTAGAGAGAAGAGGGAGCTTCTCTCTCTAGAAACTACCTAAAGCATGGTCCTAAGCTAATCTAACTCCCTCCTTTGTTCCTTCTTCAATTTGGCTTGAAATACTTCAGAAAATGAGTTGGATGGGACCCAAAAAGCTTCAGAAATCGCTGGTCACATGTTCTCATTAATGAAGCACGTTTTCCTCAGTATGCGTACGCATACACATATAATCTTCAGAATGCGTACGCATGCAGTGTGTATGTGATAAACCATTATTTTATGGTTTATATTGTGTTTAATTGTGTGGTTTTATCAAATCGTTATCCACTTATTCATTAAATTAGCATGTACTTACAATTCTTTCCCAAAAATTACTCCATGGTTGAAAACTGCTTCCTAGAGACTTTTAATTATGTATTTTAATTCTCCTTTATTCCATTCGATGCCGTGATCTGTGTGTAAAGTGTTTCAGACTTTATAGGGCATGAATGACTTGGAGATTGGAAAGGAGGCTTGCAAAAATGGAAGGAACACAAGAAATGGAGGAGATGACCAGCGAGAAGTGACGCAGATGCATGGCTCAAGCGATCGCGCGAAATAGAGGAAATTGCAGTAACGCGCTTGCATGCCTGACGCAAACGCATGGATTGGAAACTGCACAAGTGACGCGAATGCATGGACGACGCGCACGTGTGGCAAGGCAAGACGCTGGATGACGCGAACGCATGGACGACGCGATCGCGTGACGTGCGCGATCTGTAGAATCTGCAGAATTCGCTGGGGGCAATTTTGGGCCCTGTTTTGACCCAGTTTTCGGCCCAGAAAAGCATATTAGAGCCAGGGAACATGGGGAGACGAAAAACAACATTCATTTCGCATAATTTTAGTTTTAGATCTGATTTTACTCCTCCTCTAGGTTTTCTCTCTACACATTCATAGTTCTTAGGATTTTGATTTTATTGCTTTTCGGATTGGGATATTGAGAAGAGTTATTACCTCCGTTAAGACTTCATCATTCTAGTTTGTTTCCTTACTTGTCACTTACTCTTTCATATCCTTATTTTATTCAGAGTTACTATTGGATTATTTTTAGAATTTATTAATACAAGAACTATTTTTATTTTTATTGATCCCTTTGATTATTATTTATCATGTCTTTCCTTATTTCCCTTTCTTATTTTGCGAAGTTTACATTCATAATGAGCGAGTAGTTCCATAACTTGATTGGGAGTTGATTGAAAGGAAGACCTTGAGTTGGATTCTCAAGAGTAAAATTATAATTGGGATTAGCGTTGGGTCGCCATCTAATCACTGACACTAATCCTTCCCAAGGGAGAGGATTAGAACTTGTGAATAGAAACTGACTTCCAACTTGCTTGACTTTCCTTTATTCGGTAAAGGATAACTGAGCAGACAGCCTTCAATTATCAATTGATCTTGAGAGAACTCCATCAAGGATAGGGCTTCCAACTTATCTACTCCCGGTCAAGGTTTTTATTTAATTTATATAAATTCTCTGATTTAATTTTCTATCTATCAAACTCAACCCTTTTGGAAAACATCTGATTAATAAAATAGCACACCTTTCTACAACTAGTTGGGAGACGACCTGGGATTCATACTCCCAGTATTTTAATTCTAATTTTGTGACAACCCTTTTAAAATGATAAGCGGAATTTTGGTTGGTTGAGAACTATACTTGCAACGCATCTCTTATAGACAACAGCAAAGCCAACAGTTAGTCCCACAGAGAGTGTGCGGGATCTGTGCTGATTATAGCCATTATACTGATGAATGTCCGCAGCTCTAGCAGGAAGACAACACTGTAGCAGCCACTCATAACTTTTATGACCGCCCCAATCAAGGATACAATCAAGGTGGCAGCTACAACCATGGATGGCAGGAGAATTCAAACCAAGGTTGGAGAGATAATTCTAACCAGGGTTGGAGGGACAACAATAACAGAGAAGACAGAGACAATCAGGAAAATCAGAGGTGGAATAATAACAATAACAGACAGCAGAACTAGAACCAGCCTTACAGAGCACCTCACCTGAGGCAATTTCAAGGACCACAGCACAACCAACAGCAGACCTCTCAGATCACTTATCCCTCTTCATCTTCTAATGATGAGTTACTACAATCTATTGATCGGAGACAGCAGGCCATGGAAAACAACCTTACTTCTACTCTAAATGGTCTGAACTCTACCTTGCAAGCTCTTGTATCACAGATTGGATCACTAAATAACTCCAACAACCAGCCTTTGAGCTCCAGTGGAATCCCCTCTCAACCATTGCCCAATCCAAAGGGTGGCATCAATGCCATCACCCTAAGGTCCGGAACCACACTTCAAGAGAGGAATCAGAAGGAGCCAAACCCATCAGAACACACCTCAGCTGAAGATGTGGTGGAAGTAGAGGATGCTGAAGAGGAAGAGGACATACAAGACATGGTTGAAGAAGAAGAAGCTCAACCACAGAAGGAAGCACCAAAGGAGGCAGACCTTGCAGGAAATGCCCTCCCTATTCCATTTCCACAAATTGCAAGGAAGCCCAGGAAGCAGATAGAACTTGATCCCAAAATGGTAGAAATATTCAAAAAGGTTGAGGTAACTGTTCCCCTTTTTGATGTTATTCAGTAGGTACCTAAATACGCAAAGTTTCTAAAAGATTTATGTATACATAAAGACAAAATTAATGAATTAGAAACTATTCCCTTAGGTAGTTCTATATCTGCTTTAATGGGAGGTATACCTGAAAAGTGTAATGATCCAGGTCCATGTATGGTTAATTGTACTATTGGTGGTGTGATATTTTCTGACTGCATGTGTGATTTAGGAGCATGTGTTAGTATAATGCCTTTGTCTATATATGATACTTTGAGGCTCCCTCCCTTAAAAAGGTCGGCAGCTCGTTTTGTGTTAGCAGATAAAAGCATAATTACAATGGTTAGAATTGCTGAAGATGTATTAATGAGCATTAAGGGGCTCACATTTCCCATTGACTTTTATATCCTGGAAATGCCCCCTAATGACTCAGGAAGGCCATCATCAATCCTGCTTGGAAGACCATTCCTGAAGACTTCAAAGTTCAAGCTGGACGCATTTTCCGGAACTTATTCTTTTGAAATAGATGGCAGAATAGTGAAATTCAGTTTAAATGGAGCTATGGAGCACCCTCTAGATGACCTTTCTATCTCCCAGTGTGACATCATAGATGAAACCGTGGCTGAAGTTCACCAGGAGGAGTTAGAAGAGAAGTACACAGGACAAGGTCCAAGTGTGAGGACACTTTCAGAGGACAATGAGGGTACTTTGCCATTATCACCAGCCCCAGATAATCCAGAGCCTGACCATGAGCAGAAATTAGAATTAAAGCCCCTCCCTCCACACCTCAAGTATGCTTACCTTGAGGACAAGCAGAAGTTTCCAGTTATCATTGCAAGGGAACTCACTTCCTAACAAGAAGCACAGCTACTCAGTGTGCTGAGGAAACACAGAAAAGCAATTTGATGGAGCTTGGCAGACATAGAAGGTATCAACCCTCAAGTTTGTGAGCACAGAATATTTTTAGAAGAGGGAGCTAGGCCTGTTCGTCAACCCCAGAGAAGACTGAATCTCACTATCTTAGACGTTGTCAAAAAGGAAGTGACCAGACTACTTGAGGTGGATATCATCTACCCCATCTCAGACAGTGAATGGGTAAGCCCAGTACAAGTGGTACCCAAGAAGTCTGGAGTCACCACAGTGAAGAATGAGCATGGAGAGCTCATAGCAACCAGAGTACAGAATGCCTGGAGATTCTGCATTGATTACAGGCGCCTCAACCAGGCCACTCGTAAGGATCACTACCCCCTTCTATTCATTGATCAAATGCTGGATCGCCTGTCAGGTAAATCACATTATTGCTTTTTAGATGGTTACACAGGCTATTTCTAGATTCATATAGCTCCTGAAAATCAGGAAAAGACTACTTTTACATGTCCTTTTGGGACTTATACTTATAAAAGAATGCCCTTTGGCTTGTGCAATGCACCAGCTACTTTCCAAAGGTGCATGATGAGTCTTTTCTCTGACCTTATTGAGGACTGTATGGAGGTTTTTATGCATGATTTTAGCGTTTATGGTGATTCCTTTAGCCTTTGCTTAGATAGTTTATCTAGAGTATTAGATAGATGTGTCAGTACAAACCTTGTATTGAATTTTGAAAAATGTCGCTTTATGGTAAAACAAGGGATTGTACTAGGACATGTTGTGTCTAATACTGGCATTTCTGTAGATCCAGCAAAGGTGGATGTTATTTCTAGTTTACCTTACCCCTCCTCTGTGAGGGAAGTCCGTTCGTTCCTTGGCCATGCAAGTTTTTACCGGAGGTTCATCAAGGACTTTAGTAAGGTAGCACTACCCTTGTCCAGACTACTGCAGAAAGATATTGAGTTCGAGTTCAGTGAGGATTGCAAACAAGCGTTTGATAAGCTGAAGACCGTCCTGACTCAAGCTCCAATTGTGAGAGGACCAGACTGGAGCCAGCCATTTGAAATCATGTACGATACTTCCAGAGAGATAAAGAGTATATTGCAGAAGATAGTCAAACCTCATAGAAGAGACTGGAGCACCAGCCTACAAGATGCACTCTGGGCATACAGAACAGCATACAAGACACCCATTGGGATGAGTCCCTTCCGCTTAGATTATGGAAAAGCCTGTCACCTCCCAGTTGAGGTAGAACACAAAGCCTTTTGGGCAGTAAAGGAGTGCAATATGGGATTTGAGAAAGCCAAAGCTGAAAGGAAGTTGCAACTGCAAGAATTAGAAAGCCTTCACCTAGAAGCTTATGAGAACTCACGGCTGTACAAGGAAAAGATGAAGGCTGTGCATGATAAGCACATCAAGAGGAGAGAGTTCCAACCTGAGGACTTTGTCCTCCTTTACAACTCTAGACTGAGGCTCATGCCAGGCAAGTTGAGATCAAGATGGGAAGGTCCATATAGAGTAGACAAGGCTGAGCCATACGGAGTCTTCCATCTGAGTCATCCCTCAAGCTCTGAATTCATCAAAGTTAATGGGCATCGTTTAAAGCTATATCATGGTGAGAAGGCGACGAAACCCAAGGAGCTAGAGATCTTCCTCTTGGAGGATCCACCCACAGCAGAAGACTGAGCTAGTGGAGCGTCCAACTTAAGGACGTTAAAGCAAAGTGCTAGGTGGGAGACAACCCACCATGGTATGATCGTTCCTTTCTCTCTTCTTAATTTTCTTTTTCAATAACTCTTCTCCTTATTCATGCATTCAGTTTGCATCTTCATTTGCACATTTGCATATTAAAAAAAAAGAGGGCTCGCGACGCGACAGTGTCGCCGACGCGTCCGCGTCGCAGGTGAGTAAGAAAGAAAAATACATCGAATAGAAAGTCACGCGGGAGCGTGGCTGGAGGCGTGCCTTTGGCACAAATCGCCCCACGCGATCGCGTCGCTGACGCATCCGTGTCATGTGGGAATAATGCCTCCCACGCGACCGCGTCACCCACGCGGACGCGTGACCTGAAAATCGACATAAAAGAGGGTGTATGGCCGAAAGTTGTGCTGGCGTGTGGCTGGACTGGCGCTAGACGCACAAGCCTTACCACGCGAACGCGTGCCCCATGCGTCCGCGTCACATTCCAATATTGGCCACCCACGCGATCGCGTCAACCACGCGACCACGTCACCCTGGAATTTGGCAATACTAAGTTTTGAACAGAAAGTTGTGTGATCACGAAGCTGCCCTCACGCCAGTAGCACAAAACAAGTCACGCGTCCGCGTGACCGATGCGACCGCGTCGACTCATATAAGCGCCATCCGCGCGAACGCGTACTCTACGCGTCCGCGTCGCTAGCGCCGCACAACTACTCCTAATCTGCAAACATATCTTATCTTTCTCTTCCCCTAATCCTACTTTTTCTTTTCCCTCATTATTTTCTTCCCCTTTCTTCTTCTTCCTTCTTTCTCACTTTCTACTTTCTCTCTCTCACCACCACTAACAAGGTTTTTCTTTTCTTCTTCTCTCTCTACTTTTCTATTCTTCTTCTTAATTTATGTTTTCTTCTTCTTTTCTTTTTCTTTTTACTTGCATTATCCATGTTTTCTTTTTCTTTCTTTTTCTTTTAATTGGTGTTAGAAATTTAGTAAGGTCATTATTATTCCTTATGATTTGCTTGTGGATTGTTACAAAATTGTTTGGCAATTATATATTAATTTTTAAGGGTTGCTTGCATGTCCCAATTCAATACTTTCAATAGCTTATTCACCATGCATACTATGTGTTTGTGAAAACGCCCGTATGGCATTATGCACTATTTTTCGATATCTTTCATTCTACTACTTTAAATGCTTGCTTTTCACAAAAATCCTTCGTTTATTTTATTATTTAATTATAATTGTCGTTACAAACAAATTATCAGTTTGAAAGGTTTGGTAATCTAACTTGGACATTGAATGCTTGATCTATGCTTCTCATGCCTTTGCTTGCATGCCAATAAACACCTTGCATTTAATTATTATCGTCTGCACTTTCTATTTTCTGTTGATGATTTTTCCCATGTACTCATGACCATGTGTTAACATCATTCATCTTTTAATGTGCATTCATTACCACATTCCCCGCCTTCTTCCTTGCTCTATCCCTTGACATTTTAACATACTTTTTCTTTTCTTTCTTTTAGGATGGCCACCAAGAAAGGCAAGGAGAAAGCTACTCCCACATCAACAGCAAGGAGAGGAACTAAACGAGCTTTAGTGGCAGAGCCACCTTGAACTGTAGTCAAGCCCTCAACAAAAAGAATCAAGAGGATTATTAAGGTTGATGACAAGGAGAAAGCCTTCCCAGTAAAGGACACTGCACGATTCACCAATCGCTACTGTGAGCAGATGTTCCCCATCCTGGCAGAAGGGAGTTACAACAACGAATACCTTCTTATCCTCCCGACCCGTATTGCTGAATTTGTTGAGCCGCAAATTGAAAGAAGACAATGGGGATTCCTTCAGAGACAGCCACGGCAGGTTAATCTTTCCTAGGTAGTCGAGTTCTACTCTAATTTCCACTTGCCAACCCTGCAGTCTGTCTACGTCCGTCAGAAATAGGTCCCCATTATAGAAGAGGCCATTCAACGAGCTCTAGATCTCTCCCTTACTCCAGAAGGACTGGACGCATTTCAAGAAGCCTCACTCAAGCGCCAGATGTACCAATTTGACTGGGACGCTGTTCTCAGAGTTACCGCACTGCCTGGCAGCAGATGGATCTACAGATACCATCGTTCCCGACCTAAGGGAATATCGGCTTCCGCACTTACCTTGGAGGCTCGCGTATGGGCACAGATTATGTCCCATTACGTCTTTCCGAGCACCCATGAGTCCTATTTTACTGCAGACATGGCCGTTCTACTGTGGTGCATCCTTACAGACCAGCCTCTGAACTTACCAAGACACATCCGGAATGCTATGGGACACGTACAAATTGCGGGTAACTTACCTTTTCCCGCCTTGGTCTCACATCTTGTCTCAGCAGCCGGAGCCTCCAACAGAGCTGGGGACACCAAAGCCATGCTTCCACGGGATGATCAATACGTCCCTCATGGGAAATATCTCAGATCTGCAGTCGTAACTACAAGCCAGCCCACTGAACCAGTTGAAGGCATTCCTCCTTCAACACCATAAGCACCTACAACAAACCAACTGCTCCATCAGATACTTGAGAGGTTGGATCGGCAGGAACACAAAGCAAAGCTAAGAGAGCGCCGTAACAAGTGCCGATTCACATACCTCAAGGAGCTACTTAAAGGAAAATACAGAGACTCAGACACCCCAGACTCCACTTTCTTTATCAGCACAGGGAGCCATGACGGTCCCGACTGTGGAGATACTGCTACCAGCCCACCTTTGTTCCTGACAGATGGCCCCGAGGACAGTGCAAAGCCTTAAGTGTGGGGAGGTCAGTCAGTACCTGACTTCTGGAGGTAATTTCTCTTCCTTAACACCAATAAAATAGGTTATTTAGTTAGTTTTTATTTTGTAGAATAGATAAATTACATAGTAATAGGTTAGTTGCATGCATGTTCTACTTGATTCAAAAGATAAGAAGTTTCTTCTAAGACCCTATTTTTAGAACAAAATTTCACTAATTTTAAATCAAAACTTTTATGTTAAATTTGCTTGAAGTTGTATTTGGAACATGGTTTTTGAGCTAAAGAACACACAACATGTGAGACTTTGAGCCTAAATACATGGTTACATTATTTAACCATGATTATTTTATTCTTGTGTATTTACTTCTCTATGATTGTAATCTATATTTTGTTTCATCCTATATGTCCAATGTTTAATACATTTATATGCTTGCATATGATTGAGGCCATTATTTGTTTATCTCACTTATCCAAATTAAGCATACCCTTAAGTTACCTTTGTTAGCCACTTTGAGCCTTTAAATCCCATTTGTTCTTTATTTTACCACATCACTAGCCTTAAGCGGAAAAACAATTATATATCCCAATTGAATCTTTGGTTAGCTTGAGATAGAATAGTGTGTTAATTGGGTATGGAAAAATTATGGGAACAAAAGATAATAAGGGAATGTGTCATGATAATATAATGAGAATTTAGGTACCTACTCATGTGAAATTATAAAAGAAAAATTAAAATTCTATGTGCATTGATAAGCTGTGTTTATTTTAATGTAAAAAAAATCCAAAAATATTCAATAATTAAATAAGGGGACAAAATTACCCCAATGCTAAGTTAAAATTTCAAAGATCAATGCACATATGATAAAATTAAAATAAAAGTTGGTACATGAGTATGGAATATGAAAGGAAAAATTTTGGGTAGCTAGGTGTGAAATCTAAGTTACATAGAATATATATATGTGTGTGTTAGGTGAAAGCTTGGGTTAATTAAAGATTCAATTTATAAGCTTACTCAACCATATATATATCCTTACCCTTACCTTGGCCCCATTACAACCTTGAAAAGACCTCATGATGTTTGCATTGGTATATTAATTGTTGTTGATTGGTTAGGTGAAGAACAAAAATGAGAAAGCATGATTAGAGAAGGATAAAGTGATTACCCTATACACTAGAGAGATTAGAGCGTACATACATCATCAGTGAGGGTTCAATGCTTAAATTCTATGTTCCCTGCTTTCATGAGCTACCTTTTTGCATTTTTATCTGTTGTTACTATATAAGAATTGAATTAGTGGAATTTGATTTGTGATTGTCTTGAAGAGCTTATTTACTTTTAACCAAGTGGACAAAGAATCATATAGTTGCATTCATATGTATAGGTTGCATTGCATGAGTTTTATATGTTCCTACTCATTTATTTTATCTCCTTCAACTAAGCATGAGGACATGCTAATGTCTAAGTGTGGGGAGGTTGATAAACCATTATTTTATGGTTTATATTGTGTTTAATTGTGTGGTTTTATCAAACCTTTATCCACTTATTCATTAAATTAGCATGTATTTACAATTCCTTCCCAAAAATTACTCCATGGTTGAAAACTGCTTCCTAGAGACTTTTAATTATGTATTTTAATTATCCTTTATTCCATTCGATGTCGTGATCTGTGTGTTAAGTGTTTCAGGCTTTATAGGGTATGAATGACTTGGAGATTGGAAAGGAGGCTTGCAAAAATGGAAGGAACACAAGAAATGGAGGAGATGACCAGCGAGAAGTGACGCAGACGCATGGCTCACGCGATCGCGCGAAATAGAGGAAATTGCAGTGACGCGCTTGCATGCCTACGCAAATGCATGGATTGGAAACTGCACAAGTGACGCGAATGCATGGACGACGCGCACACGTGGCAAGGCAAGACGCTGGATGACGCGAACGCGTGGACGATGCGATCACGTGACGTGCGCGATCTGCAGAATCTGCAAAATTCGCTGGGGGCGATTTTGGGCCCTATTTTGACCCAGTTTTCGGCCCAGAAAAGCATATTAGAGCCAGGGAACATGGGGAGACGAAAAACAACATTCATTCCGCATAATTTTAGTTTTAGATCTGATTTTACTCCTCCTCTAGGTTTTCTCTCTACACATTCATAGTTCTTAGGATTTTGATTTTATTGCTTTTCGGATTGGGATATTGAGAAGAGTTATTACCTCCGTCAAGACTTCATCATTCTAGTTTGTTTCCTTACTTGTCACTTACTCTTTCATATCCTTATTTTATTCAAAGTTACTATTGGATTATTTTTAGAATTTATTAATACAAGAACTATTTTTATTTTTATTGATCCCTTTGATTATTATTTATCATGTCTTTCCTTATTTTTCTTTCTTATTTTACGAAGTTTACATTCATAATGAGCGAGTAGTTCCATAACTTGATTGGGAGTTGATTGAAAGGAAGACCTTGAGTTGGATGCTCAAGAGTAAAATTATAATTGGGATTAGCGTTGGGTCGCCATCTAATCACTGACACTAATCCTTCCCAAGGGAGAGGATTAGAACTTGTGAATAGAAACTGACTTCCAGCTTGCTTGACTTTCCTTTATTCGGTAAAGGATAACTGAGCAGACAACTTTCAATTATCAATTGATCTTGAGAGAACTCCATCAAGGATAGGGCTTCCAACTAATCTACTCCCGGTCAAGGTTTTTATTTAATTTATATAAATTCTTTGATTTAATTTCCTGTCTATCAAACTCAACCCTTTTGGAAAACATCTGATTAATAAAATAGCACACCTTTCTGCAACTCGTTGGGAGACGACCTGGGATTCATACTCCCAGTATTTTAATTCTAATTTTGTGACAACCCTTTTAAATTGATAAGCGGAATTTTGGTTGATTGAGAACTATACTTGCAACGCATCTCTTATAATAAATTCTTAACTCGCCAATTTCCGCCACGTCAGTATGCGTATGCATATATACATGAACTTTAAACTTCCATTTCTCTTCATGATTCCCCACTCTAGCATGCTTCCTATTCACTTTCCATATCATTTTTTACCTATATGACCTGAAATACTTGAACGCACATATCAAGGTACCAATGGGATGAAATAGTGAAATAAAATTAACCTATTTAAGCTTCAAAAAGCATATTTTTATCATTCAAGCTCAATTACAAAGGAATCAGAAAAACATGACAATTTCAAGGAATAAGTATGTGAATAGTTGATAAAACCACCCTAAATTGGCATAAAGATAAACCACAAAATTGGGATTTATCAGTCACTCACAACCACTCAGCCTCTAGTCTTCCTCTCTCATTCTACCAAGTTTCTATCTGTGTCTGTGTCTATGATCTCTTGCACCTCTCCTCCTTTTCTCACTCTCAATAATATCATAGCAACTTAACATGCTGGTCATGGAAATCCTCTCCCTCCCATCCTTTCACTTTTTTCCATATGTTTTCGCAGGTCAAGTGGCCTAAAATAAGAGTTTTTTTTTGGTACGTTTTTTCCGCTAACATATATAAAAATGGGAAATAATAGGAGAAACAATTCATGCTACTTATAGAGATGCATACTTCGATCTTGGACTCTTGTAAGATGACAGAGAATTCATGGATTCCATAAAAGAAGCAAGCTCGTGGACTTCAAGATCATACATCAGGAGGTTGTTTGTCATTCTACTAACATCTAACAATATTTCAAGACCAGAACATGTTTGGGATAAATGTTGGAACAAACTTTCAGATAATATTTTGTATCAACAAAGAATCATGATGAACATGATGGGTGAGTTTTTATTAAATATAATTATAAAAGTTCTTTATTATTGATAATTTTTAAATTGATTGGTTTTCACACTATCGTATAATATGGAAAGTTAACTATGTCAGATGATGAGATTAAGTTGTTGTGATTAATGGTTATAAATGAGATCTTACATTCTTATGGTAAAACCCTGAAAGACTATCCTCTTATGCCATTAGTAACAGAAGTTGATAGTTTTTTGTTAACCGAAAGGGTTATCAGGGAAGAACTAAATTTTAACAGAGATGAGTTAAATAAAAAGGCCTCAGACATGTTGGTCACTGTAACATCTAAGCAGAAATATGCATTCGATAAAATTGTTACAATTGTGTATTATAAGGAAGGGAGTTTTTTCTTTGTGTATGGTCATGGGGGTACTGAAAAAATATTTTTCTAAAACTTTATATCTGATAAAATTCACTCAAGGGGTACAATATACATTGCTTCAAGTGGCATTCCATCTTTACTTCTTTTTAATGGAAGAACGGCTCACTCTAGGTTCAAAATACTGCTGAATATAATTGAGGATTCTATATGCAATATCAAACCTGGTTCTCCTCAAGCAATGCCGTTGTTGAAAGCCAGACTTATAATTTGGGATGAGGGTCAAATGGTTAATAAGTACTACTACGAAGCATTTGATAAATACTTGAGTGATATCATGAAATTTTCTCCAACGTATAATAAAGATTTGCTCTTTGGAGAAAAAATAGTTGTACTAAGTGAAAACTTTAGACAAATCCTCCCTGTTATTCCACGATGATCGAGACAAGATATTGCTCATTCAACCGTAAATTTGTCTTACCTTTAGAAGTTTTCTCAGGTGCTCAAACTAACAAAGCAATTTGGTGAGTGATTATTGAAAATTGGTGATGGTCTAATAGGTGACAATATTGATGGTAAATTTGAGATATGTCTTCTAAAAGATATTGTTATTCTTTCTTCAAATCAAATATTTGATGAGTTAATTCCTTTTTCTTATCCAAATATTTTGAAAAACATGTCTTCAAAGTATATTTTCAAAGCAAGAACTATACTATTTCTTACACTGAAAATTGTTGAAGAGGTCGATAACCATCTAATGGCTATCATCCTTGGAGGAGAAAAATTATATCTTAGTTCGAATTTAATTTGTATGAATGAATGAAATATGGAAAGTCAATTAGATCTCTGTGGTCTTGAATTATTGATAACATAAATTGTTCTTATTTGCGTTCACATAAATTAACATTCAAGGTTCGTGTTCCGGTGATGTTACTGAGGAATATTAACCAAATTGGCGGCCTTTGTAATGGTATAAGACTACAAGTTAGGAAGCTTGGAAATCATGTCATAGAATATAAAGTCTTAACAAGTAACAACGTTGGTCATATTGCTTTGATGCCAAGAATGAATATAGTACCAACAAATAAAACCGTCCCAGTTAGATTTCAACGAAGACAGTTCTTCATAATTGAAGGTTGTAGAAGGCTTAGAGAAGGGGGTTGAATCTATGACCTTCTTTTACTTTAATGAAATAACTCTTTAAAACAAACTTTCAATTCTGAATCTGTTTGAACTCAGCAGCGGAAAATTTATGAGACAATTTATTTTTGTCTCATGAATATTAGAAAACAGAACAGAGCAAGAAAGAGAAAAGCTGACACCATCATGTATCCTGGTTCAGTTGCCTTGTGCAATGCAACGTCTCCACCACAGCAATGGTAGAATTTCCACTATAGTGAAAGTATTATATACACCAATTTCTCAGGATTGACACAATCCTTTCACTCTCAAGTTCTAACCTAACTTGACTTGGTTATGCTAATACCTAACTATTCACTCTTAGTGCTCACCTAACTAAGAAAGGGGTACCTCACTGGTACAAGATACAAGATACAGAATCAATCTAAAAAAATCTGAAATCACTCTAGGCTTTTCACTCATGTGTATCTCTCTGCCTCTTTCCACTCTAAGACTCTTTCAATGACTCTCTCATTCAGCCTTTTACCTCAAGAAATTACAGAAAGATAAACATTAAAAAGTAAATTACAATCTGTAAAACATAAAGGAGATTGATACTTCAACAGTCTCTTTACTATATGATAAACCAGATTTGCTTGCCTCTGATTCAGTTCCTCATTCTGGCGGAATTCTCCTTTGACTAGGAAGCACTGTCCAAGTTGATGAACTTCTTCAGAAAACTCTTCTCAGAACATGAACCTCAAAATACTAATTATCTCTCCTTTGCTTCTGAATGATGAAAAATCTTCTTTTGTATCTCCTCGCATGTTGCTGAGTTGCTCTCTCCTAGGTCAACCCTCGAGCTGTGTGCTTCACAAACTCACCACATCACCTTTTCCAGTTAATCCTCAAATTAGGAGTTTTGGTTCTGACCTTCTCTTGTTGACCGAAAGTCACAGGACAGCAGAAACAAGTATTTTCAATGGTAAACCCAGATCTTGGCCATTGAAACTCTACTTGGTCCCCAAGACACAATTTTGACCATAGATTCACAGCAGTGTTGAATAGAGATCATCTTTCCCATGTAACTCAATTTGGAGTGACAGAGAGTTGAAGATGAGGAGAAGAAAATGAGATGCATGTAGAAGAAAATAAATCACCTTTAGCTTCTGACTTCTCTTGATACAGTTTGATGTGGGTGATTAGACTTCAACTTTTTTGCTAAACTTTCTCTTTCTTGCTTCTTTGGTGAATAGCTTAGGAACTAAGCTCTCTCTCACTTCTCTGATTTCTGACCAAGAGGGAAAAAGGTGAACGTTGCTTTTGGTGAAAGCAAATTGGAGGGATTTGCTTGCTATCGGGCTTGGATCGGTTCTTTTCATTCAGCCCGTTGATTTCTTTGGTTTGATTTCTTTGGGCTTCCTTTGTTTGTACAACCCATCAGCATTGGTTTTATTTTCATCCTATTGGGCTGCTGCAACAATGAGTTTTGGCTTGCAACATTTAATCAGAAATAATCAACACTAATTAGTTAATTTGCCCAATAAAATAATGTTTGTCATCATTAATTAATTTAGTTAATTTCTTAACTCAACAATAATAGTATCTTTTGCCATGACAATTAATAAGTCTCAGGAACAAACTTTATCTCATGTTGGATTGAATTTGTCCAAACTAGTTTTACACATGGCTAATTATATGTAGCACTTTCAAGAGTTAAGACTAAGAGTGTTTAAAAATTTTACTCATGAATCATGTAGGAACGTCTACAAATTCAACCATCAATGTTGTTTATAGAGAAGTATTTGAAAAGTTCAAATTCTAATGTAAATATTTTAATTTTATTTTAAATTGTATATTAAAATCAATGAATAATTATTTCACTTCGAAACAGTGTAAATTGATGATTAGTTGATTACTCACTATTTTTAAGTTAAGCTTTAATTTTGATAATAATTTTATAATTTTTTTAAAATAATAATTATTTTGAATATTTTTTATAAATATTTAAAAATATAAATATTTTTTGTGTTTTTATGAATGTTTCATACAAGATACAAGTACATACACTAGTTCTTAATCAAAGAATAATTCCACTTTGATGTAGAAGATCATATAATACTGTAAGTACGGAGCATACTAAGAATTGAACATTTTATTCATTTAAATGAATTATATATGATCTTTCAAGAATTTTATATTAGAATGACGTATTCAAATATTGGAACCTGAAACTGCAAGAGAAATTGCAAAGAAGGAAGAGGTGGTGAAAATATTGAAACCTGAAACTGTACTTGAGATGACAAGAGAACCTGAACACTCACAATCTCCTCAAACTCCCCTGGACCAAAAAATCTCAACAACTGAGTCTGTGATTAAAAGGTATGAAGAGGAGATGAAGAGATGTTGGGAAGATCAACAAACCTCCTCCATGAAAGAGCTATTAAGTCAAATGTTGAGTGCAAAGAAAGGAGTAGAGGAGCAAGAAAGTGAGGAAGACACTCAAGAGAAGTCACAATCAATTGAAGCAGAAAAGTGCATAGGGGAAGGGCTCATTGAACCACCAACTCAGAAGGCTCTGGATGAAGATAAAACTCCAATAATCACACAGCAACCAAGTCTTGAATCCAAAGAAGTGAAGACAACTAGCAAGAGCACAAATCCTGTCCCTAATCCAACAAGCAAGCTCAATCAAGCTATTTACAAAAGGAAGCTTGCTGAGGAAAGGCCAAGACAAGGGACAATAGCTGAATCCTCTCCCTCCTTGAGGTCATTCCTCTTAACAAACTGGAAGAAGAGGAAGAAAGTGAAGAACATGTCAACTGTAGGTAATATTTCCTTCCTTTGCTTTGTTCATTTTCTCTTCTCTGCTTTGTTTTCTTTCTTTGCTTTGTTTAAATTCAATAAATTAGCATATGGTTACATTCTAAGTTTGGTGTTGCCTTGCAACAAATTATTTTCAATCTTTTTGGATGATTGCATCAAATCAAAAATGAAAGTGTCACACTAAGATTCTAAGTTTGGTGTGCCACTTATTTTCTATGCAATTTATTCAAGCAACACTACTTGTCTGCATAATCATAATGCCTCTGCAGTTTTATTTTTCTCTTTTGATTTGACACTTTTTCATTCTACTTGCTTTAGTCATTTTTTTGTTTTTAAATGCTTTCATTTAGTTTGCTGCTTAACTATTTTTGTTAATACCTCACCAAGAAATCCTTATTCATGACAGATGCTTCACTTGGTGATTGTAGTTAACATATAACAGTTTCATTTGCTTAGTTTTAATTCAAATAAATTGACATATGGTTGCATTCTAAGTTTGGTGTTGCTATGCAACAAAATTTGGTTCCAATCCTTACTAGATACTTGCATCAATTTCAAGTGAAAATGTCACACTAAGTTTGGTGTGTCACTTATCTTTTATGCCATGTATCATGCACACCCTCTTATGTTTGCAATCACAATGTCTCTGTCTCTTGTGCCTTGATTGTTATCTTTAATTTTGCTTGCTTAAAACACATGTATTACTAACATTTCATTGTGTAAGACATTCATGATCCATCTTAGCCCCATAGCCATTGTTCTAATTGTTGCTTGAAGATGAGCAAGCATTATGAGTTTGGCAAGGGAAGAGGAAGAATGGGAGGAAAATAACAATAATAGAGAAGATGAATTACAAGGTTGTTGGTGCACGAATTGTAAATCACACTTTTCACAACTCGTACCACTAACCAGCAAGTGCACTGGGTCGTCCAAGTAACACATTACGTGAGTAAGGGTCGATCCCACGGAGATTGTTGGCTTGAAGCAATCTATGGTTACCTTGTAAATCTTAGTCAGGAGATTAATTATGATTATCATTTTGAATTGCGAAAAATAAAAGAGCAAGAAATAAATACTTGTATGCAGTAATGGAGAATAGGTTGGAGTTTTGGAGATGCTTTGTCTTCTGAATCTCTGCTTTCCCCCTGTCTTCTTCTTCACGCACGCAAGGTTCCTCCTATGGCAAGCTGTGTGTTGGTGGATCACCGTTCTCAATGGCTACCATCCGTCCTCTCAGTGAAAATGGTCCAGGTGCGCTATCACCGCACGGCTAATCATCTGTCGGTTCTCACTCATGCTGGAATAGGATCCATTGATCCTTTTGCGTCTGTCATTACGCCCTACCCTTGTGAGTTTGAAATTCGTCACAGTCATTCAATCCCTGAATCCTACTCGGAATACCACAGACAAGGTTTAGACTTTCTGGATTCTCAAGAATGCTGCCAATGGATTCTAGCTTATCCCACGAAGATTCTGATTAAGGAATCCAAAAGATACTCATTCAATCGAAGGTAGAACGGGAGTGGTTGTCAGGTACACATTCATAGATTGAGAATGGTAATGAGTGTCACGAATCATCACATTCATCATATTGAAGTGCGAATGAACATCTTAGATAGAAACAAGCGTGTTTGAATAGAAAACAGAAATAATTGCATTAATTCATCGTGACATAGCAGAGCTCCTCACCCCCAACAATGGAGTTTAGAGACTCATGCCATCAAAGAGTACAAAGTTCAGATCTAAATCGTCATGAGGTACAAAATAAATCTCTAAAAGTTGTTTAAATACTAAACTAGTAACCTAGGTTTACAGAAAATGAGTAAACTAAGATAGCTAGTGCAGAAATCCACTTCTGGGGCCCACTTAGTGTGTGCTGGGGCTGAGACTTGAGCTTTACACGTGCCTAGGCTGTTTCCAGAGTTAAACACCAGGTTGTAACCTATTTCTGGCATTTAACTCCAACTTGTAACCTGTTTCTGGCGTTTAACGCCAGAATGCAACATGGAACTGGCGTTGAACGCCAGTTTACATCATTTATCCTTGAGCAAAGTATGGACTATTATACATTTCTGGAAATCTCTGGATGTCTATTTTCTAACGCAATTGAGAGCGCGCCATTTGGACTTCTGTAGCTCCAGAAAATCCATTTCGAGTGCAGGGAGGTCAGAATCCAACAGCATCTGCAGTCCTTTTTTAGCCTGAATCAGATTTTTGCTCAGCTCCCTCAATTTCAGCCAGAAAATACCTGAAATCATAGAAAAACACACAAACTCATAGTAAAGTCCAGAAATATGAATTTTGCTTAGAAACTAATAAAAATATACTAAAAACTAACTAAAACATACTAAAAACTACATGAAATTACTCTCAAAAAGCGTATAAAATATCCGCTCATCACAACACCAAACTTAAACTGTTACTTGTCCCCAAGCAACTAGACAAATAAAATAGGATGAAAAGAAATCAAGAAGCAATAATGTCTCAAAGTTTTAAGTGAAGCTCAGATTCTAATCAGATGAGCGGGACTAGTAGCTTTTTGCTTCCGAACAGTTTTGGCATCTCACTTTATCCTTTGAAATTCAGAATTATTGGCATCCATAGGAACTCAAAATTCAGATAGTATTATTGATTCTCCTAGTTTAGTATGTTGATTCTTGAACACAGCTATTTTATGAGTCTTGGCCGTGGCCCTAAGCACTTTGTTTTCCAGTATTACCACCAGATACATAAATGCCACAGACACATAACTGGGTGAACCTTTTTAGGTTGTGACTTAGCTTTGCTGAAGTCCCCAATTAGAGGTGTCTAGAGTTCTTAAGTACACTCTGTTTTTTGATTTGGACCTTGACTTTAACCGCTCAGTCTCAAGTTTTCACTTGACACCTTCACGCCACAAGCACATGGTTAGGGACAGCTTAGTTTAGTCGCTTAGGTCAGGATTTTATTCCTTTTAGACCCTCCTATCCATTAATACTCAAAGCCTTGGATCATTTTTACCCTTGCCTTTTGGTTTTAAGGGCTACTGGCTTTTTCTACTGCTCCTTCTTCTTCTTCTCTTTTCTTTTTTTTTTTTGCTGCTTTTTCTTGCTTCAAGAATCAATTTCATGATTTTTCAGATCATCAATAACATTTCTCTTGTTCATCATTCTTTCAGGAGCCAACAATTTTAACATTCATAAAATTCAATATAAAAAACATGCATTGTTCAGGCATTCATTCAAAAGACAAAAAGCATTGCCACCACATATATATAATTAAAATTTTCCTTATTAAGAACTCGAAAAAATATTGCCTCCTTATTCTAAAAATATGCTATTTTATTCATGTTTGATGATGATGAGAAAAATAAATTATAGCTTAATCAAAATAGAGATACTAATTACCACTACTCATATATAACTTCTAAGGTAAATTTCTAATAAGAACAATTATCACAGAGTTAAGGCTAAGATTAGAACTCAACAACCTTGAATTTGGGAGGTGGATGCCTCTTTATTCTGTGGAGTGCTTGGCCCTTCAAGAGATAGCTTCTGGCGCTTCAGTTCCTTCAGTTCATGCCCTTGCTCTTCTTGTTCTCTAAGCAGTTTGCAGAGCATGCTGTTTTGATTTTGCTGTTCTTCCTTCAGTTGATCCACAGCTTCTTGCAACTTGGTGACAGATGCTTCTAGGCGCTCCCAGTATTCAATTTGAGGGATTTCCGGGAGGAACTCCTGTGCTCTCCTCTTGATGGGTTCGTCCTGCACTTGTTGTCCTTCCATAGACTTTTTGGTGATTGGTAGCTCAACTGGGATGTACTCATCTACTCCCTTTTTTATCCCAGCATCTTTACATAACAGAGAGACCAAGCTTGGATAAGCCAATCTGGCATCTTTGGAGTTCTTGTTTGCAATCTTGTAAAGCTCACAAGCAATCAGCTGATGAACTTCCACTTCTTTTTTCAGCATAATGCAATGAATCATCACTACTCTTCTGATGGTGACCTCAGAGCGGTTGCTAGTGGGCAATATAGAGCGTCCAATGAAGTCCAGCCAGCCTCTGGCGACTGGTTTGAGATCTCCTCTTTTGAGTTGGTTCGGGGTACCCTTTGTGTTGGTTGTCCATTTAGCTCCAGGGAGACATATGTCCTCTAGGATCTTGTCCAAGTTCAGGTTTGATCTTATCATTCTCCTATTAAAGGAGTCTGGATCATCTTGCAGTTGAGGCAGCTTGAAGATCTCCCTTATTTTGTCAGGGTGGTGTGAACAATCTTCCCTCTGACCAGAGTTCTATAGTCATAGAATGCGGTTCCCGCTATTCTCTGCCTGTCCGTCTGCCACAGATTTGCGTAGAATTCCTGAACCATGTTTCTTCCCACCTTTGTTTCAGGATTAGCTAGGACTTCCCAGCTCCTGTTTCGAATTTGCTCTTGGATCTCCGGATATTCGTCTTCTTTCAGATCGAATTTAACTTCCGGGATCACTGACCTTAGACCCATTATTTTGTAGTAATGGTCTGAATGTTCTTTGGTTAAGAACTTCCCTTGATTCCAAAGTGGTTTTGGAATATTCTCTTTCTTGTCTCTTGAGTTGGTTTGTTTTCCCTTAGGAGCCATGATCTTAGTGGGTATTGGCTTAGTGATCACGGATAAACACACCAAACTTAGAGGTTTGCTTGTCCTCAAGCAAAAGAAAAGAAAGTTGAGGGATATGAGGAGAGCCAAGTCCGAATTGTGGAGGTGGGGGGGCCGAACTAGGATTTAAAGGGAGGGGTGGGTTTTCGAAAATTTTGAAGAAGATATGATAAAAGATATGATTTGTAAAAGATAAGTATGATAGGAAAAGGATGCACTTTAAAATTTAAAAGATATGAATAATATGGAAGATATTTGAAAAAGATAGCTTTGTTTTGAAAGAGATGTTGTGAAGATTTGAAAAAGATATTGATTAGTTAAAAAGATTGTAGAAGGAAAAGAGATGGATTTGTTTTGAAAATGATTTGAAAATAATTTGAGGAGGATAAAAAAAGGGTTTATGAATTAAGATACATTTGAGATCTTTTGAAAAAGGATTTGAAAAATTAGGATTTGTAACATGTTTGTGCAAGAAATCATGAATTGAAACATAAAAAATGGAAAAAAAATTTGAATTGAAAACGAAATTGCCTACTCCCCACAATCCTGGCGTTAAATGCCCAACTGCTGCATGTTTTGGGCGTTTAACGCCCAATTGGTGCTTGGTCTGGGTGTTTAACGCCCAGCTGTTGCTTCTAGCTGGCGTTAAACGCTAGAAACTCCTTTGTCACTGGGCGTTTTTCTGAACGCCCAGGATGCTGTAAATCTGGCGTTAAACGCCCAGAAGTTGCTTCTTTCTGGCATTTAATGCCCAGATGGCTATCTCTACTGGCGTTAAACGCCCAGTAGATGCTCCTTTTGGGCGTTTAACGCCCAATTGTGTCTCTTACTGGCATTTTCTTGCCAGTGAGCTCCTTTTTCCTGTTTTGTGCTCTGAATCTTTCTGTAGCCCTGTGAACTTATGAAATTGATTCTTTACCTTGTTAATATTGAATTTATATGTTTTAAAAATAAATAAAATAGAGAATAGAATAAAATAAAATAACAGAAAGAGTTTTGCTAATGGCTGGGTTGCCTCCCAGCAAGCGCTTCTTTATTGTCTTTAGCTGGACCTTGCTGAGCTTTTTTTAATCTAGCCTCAGCCTTGAGCATTCTTGCTTAACAATGAACTTCTTATTAGAATCAATGTCTTGAAGCTCCACATAGCCATATGGTGACACACTTGTAATCACATATGGTCCCCTCCATCGGGATTTCAGTTTCCCGGGGAATAGCTTGAGCCTAGAGTTAAACAGTAGAACCTTCTATCCTGGTTCAAAGACTCTAGATGATAGCTTTCTGTCATGCCATCTTTTTGCTTTCTCTTTGTAAAGCTTGGCATTTTCGAAAGCAGTGAGTCTGAATTTTTCTAGCTCATTCAGCTGGAGTAATCTTTTTTTTCCAGCTAATTTGGCATCAAAGTTCAGGAATCTGGTTGCCCAGTAGGCTTTGTATTCCAGTTCCACGGGCAGATGACAGGCCTTACCATACACAAGCTGGTATGGAGAGGTCCCTATAGGAGTCTTGAATGCTGTTCTGTAAGCCCACAGAGCATCATCCAAGCTTCTTGCCCAATCCTTTCTACGGGTACTTACAGTCTATTCCAGGATTCTTTTTAGTTCTCTGTTAGAGACTTCAGCTTGCCCATTTGTCTGTGGATGATATGGAGTTGCCACTTTGTGGCTAATTCCATACCGGACCATGGCAGAGTAAAGTTGTTTGTTGTAGAAGTGAGTGCCTCCATCACTGATTAGTACTCTAGGGACACCAAACCTGCTGAAGATATGTTTCTGGAGGAACTTCAGCACAGTCTTAGTATCATTCGTGGGTGTGGCAATGGCCTCTACCCATTTAGATACATAGTCGACTACAACTAGAATATAAGTGTTTGAGTATGATGGTGGGAAAGGCCCCATGAAGTCAATACCCCATACATCAAACAACTCTATCTCCAAGATTCCTTGTTGAGGCATGGCATAACCATGAGGCAGATTACCAGCTCTCTGGCAACTGTCACAGTTACGTACAAACTCTCGGGAATCTCTATAGAGAGTAGGCCAGTAGAATCTACATTGGAGGACCTTGGTGGCTGTTCTCTCACCTCCGAAATGTCTTCCATATTGTGACCCATGGCAATGCCATAAGATCTTTTGTGCTTCTTCTCTAGGCACACACCTTCTGATTATTCCGTCTGTACACCTCTTAAAGAGATAGAGTTCATCCCACAAGTAATACTTTGCATCAGTAATTAATTTTTTCTTTTGTTGCCTGCTATACTCCTTGGGTATGAACCTTGCAGCTTTATAGTTTGCAATGTCTGCAAACCATGGTGTTTCCTGAATGGCAAATAAATGCTCATCCGGAAAGGTTTCAGATATTTCAATAGAGGGAAAGGACGCCCCTTCTACTGGCTCTATCCGAGACAGATGATCAGCCACTTGGTTTTCTGTCCCTTTTCTGTCTTTTATTTCTATATCAAACTCTTGCAGAAGCAACACCCATCTTATGAGACTGAGTTTTGAATCCTGCTTTGTAAGTAGATATTTAAGAGCAGCATGGTCAGTGTACACAATCACTTTTGATCCTACTAAGTATGATATAAACTTGTCAATGGCATAAACCACTGCAAGCAATTCCTTTTCTGTGGTTGTGTAATTTTTCTGGGCATCATTTAAAATACGGCTAGTATAATAAATGACATGCAGGAGCTTGTCGTGCCTCTGCCCCAATACTGCACCAATGGCTTGGTCACTGGCATCACACATTAATTCGAATGATAATGTCCAGTCTGGTGCGAAAATAACTGGTGCTGTGACCAGCTTAGCTTTCAGGGTTTCAAACGCCTGCAGACACTCTGTGTCAAACACAAATGGCGTGTCAGCAGCTAGCAGATTGCTCAGAGGTTTTGCGATTTTTGAAAAATCCTTTATAAACCTCCTATAGAATCCTGCATGCCCCAGAAAGCTTCTGATTGCCTTAACATTGGCAGGTGGTGGTAATTTTTCAATTACTTCCACTTTAGCTTGATCCACCTCTATTCCCTTGTTTGAAATTTTATGCCCAAGGACAATCCCTTCAGTCATCATAAAGTGACATTTTTCCCAGTTTAAAACCAGGTTAGTCTCTTGGCATCTTTTCAGAACTAGTGTCAGGTGATCAAGACAGGAGCTGAATGAGTCTCCATATACTAAGAAGTCATCCATGAAGGCTTCCAGAAATTTTTCCACCATATCAGAGAAAATAGAGAGCATGCATCTCTGAAAGGTTGCAGGTGCATTACACAGCCCAAATGGCATCCTTCTGTAGGCAAATACTTCAGATGGACATGTAAATGCAGTTTTCTCTTGATCCTGGGGATCTACTGCAATTTAGTTGTAACCTGAATAACCATCCAAAAAGTAGTAAAAATCATGACATTCTAGTCTCTCTAGCATCTGGTCTATGAATGGTAAAGGAAAATGATCCTTTCTGGTGGCTGTATTGAGCCTTCTGTAGTTAATACACATGCGCCACCCTGTAACTGTTCTTGTAGGAACCAGTTCATTTTTCTCATTATGAACCACTGTCATGCCTCCCTTTTTGGGGACAACTTGAACAGGGCTCACCCAGGGGCTATCAGAAATAGGATAAATAATCCCAGCCTCCAGTAACTTGGTGACCTCTTTCTGCACTACTTCCTTGATGGCTGGATTTAACCGCCTCTGTGGTTGAACCACTGGCTTAGCATCATCCTCCAATAGGATCTTGTGCATGCATCTAGCTGGGATTATGCCTTTAAGGTCACTTATGGACCACCCAAGAGCTGTCTTGTGTGTCCTTAGCACTTGAAGTAGTGCTTCCTCTTCCTGTGAATTCAAAGCAGAGCTTATGATCACTGAAAAAGTGTCACCTTCTCCCAGAAATGCATATTTCAGGGATGGTGGTAATGGTTTGAGCTCGGGTTTAGGAGGTTTTTCCTCTTCCTGAGGAACTTCCAGAGGCTCTTTCAATTCCTCTGAATCCTCCAGATCAGGCTGAACATCTTTAAAGATGTCTTCCAGCTCTAATTCGAGACTTGCAGCCATGTTGATCTCCTCTACTAAAGAGTCAATAAGATCAACTTTCATGCAGTCTTTTGGTGTGTCTGGATGCTGCATGGCTTTGACAGCATTCAACTTAAACTCATCCTCATTGACTCTCAGGGTTACTTCCCCCTTTTGGACATCAATAAGAGTTCGTCCAGTTGCTAGGAAAGGTCTTCCTAGAATGAGAGTAGCACTCTTGTACTCCTCCATTTCCAGCACTACAAAGTCAGTGGGGAAGGCGAATGGCCCAACCCTGACAATCATGTCTTCAATCACGCCTGATGGGTATTTAATGGAGCCATCAGCAAGTTAGAGACATATCCGGGTTGGTTTCACTTATTCAGTTAAACTGGTGCAAAGAAATTGTGATGTCCAGGCTCGAACAATCCCTGGTAATGGCTCCAAAGCTTGGTGCTTTGATCTTAATTCATAATTGTCACAACTTCGATACAACTAACCAGCAAGTGCACTGGGTCGTCCAAGTAATACCTTACGTGAGTAAGGGTCGAATCCCACGGAGATTGTTGGTATGAAGCAAGCTATGGTCAACTTGCAAATCTCAGTCAGGCAGATATAAAGTGATAATGGAGTTTTCGAAATTTAATAATAGAATAGGGATAGAGATACTTATGTAATTCATTGGTGAGAATTTCAGATAAGAGAATGGAGATGCTTTTCGTTCCTCTGAACCTCTGCTTTCCTGCTATCTTCATCCAATCAGTCTTACTCCTTTCCATGGCTGGCTTTATGCAAGGGCATCACCGTTGTCAGTGGCTACATCCCCTCCTCTCAGTGAATAATATGCTCACGCACCCTGTCACGGCACGGCTATTCATCTGTCGGTTCTCGATCATGCTGGAATAGGATTCACCCTCCTTTTGCGTCTGTCACTAACGCCCAACAATCGCGAGTTTGAAGCTCGTCACAGTCATTCAATCATTGAATCCTACTCAGAATACCACAGACAAGGTTTAGACCTTCCGGATTCTTTTGAATGCCGCCATCATTCTAGCTTACGCCACGAAGATTCTGGTTAGGAGATCTAAGAGATATTCATTCTAGCTTATTTCATGTAGAACGGAAGTGTTTGTCAGGTACGCGTTCATAAGGGAGAAGGATGATGAGCGTCACACATAATCATCACCTTCATCACGATCTTGGGTGCGAATGGATATCTTAGAAGCGAAATAAGAAGAATTGAATAGAAAACAGTAGTACTTTGCATTAATCTTTGAGGAACAGCAGAGCTCCACACCTTAATCTATGGAGTGTAAAAACTCTACCGTTAAAAATACATAAGTGAAGGTCCAGGCATGGCCGAGATGGCCAGCCCCCAAAATGTGATCAAAGGATCATAAGGTAATCCAAAGATGGTCAAAAAGACTAGTAAGAGGTCCTATTTATAATAAACTAGCTACTAGGGTTTACATGAGTAAGTAATTGATGCATAAATCCACTTCCGGGGCCCACTTGGTGTGTGTTTGGGCTGAGCTTAAGTGTAGCACGTGCAGAGGCCATTTGTGGAGTTGAACACCAGTTTCTGTGCCAGTTTGGGCGTTCAACTCTGGTTTTGGATCCTTTTCTGGCGCTGGACGCCAGATTTGGGCAGAAGGCTGGCGTTGAACGCCAGTTTACGTCGTCAATTCTTGGCCAAAGTATGGACTATTATATATTGCTGGAAAGCCCTGGATGTCTAATTTCCAACGCAATTGGAAGCGCGCCATTTCGAGTTTTGTAGCTCTAGAAAATCCACTTTGAGTGCAGGGAGGTCAGAATCCAACAGCATCAGCAGTCCTTCTTCAACCTCTGAATCTGATTTCTGCTCAAGTCCCTCAATTTCAGCCAGAAAATACCTGAAATCACAGAAAAATACACAAACTCATAGTAAAGTCCAGAAATGTGAATTTAACATAAAAACTAATGAAAACATCCCTAAAAGTAACTAGATCCTACTAAAAACATACTAAAAACAATGCCAAAAAGCGTATAAATTATCCGCTCATCACAACACCAAACTTAAATTGTTGCTTGTCCCCAAGCAACTGAAAATCAAATAGGATAAAAAGAAGAGAATATACTATAAATTCCAAACTATCAATGAAACATAGCTTCAATCAAATGAGCGGGACTTATAGCTTTTTGCCTCTTGAATAGTTTTGGCATCTCACTTTATCCATTGAGGTTTAGAATGATTGGCATCTATAGGAACTTCAGATTTCGAATAGTGTTATTGACTCTCCTAGTTCAGTATGATGATTCTTGAACACAGCTTCTTTATGAGTCTTGGTCGTGGCCCTAAGCACTTTGTTTTCCAGTATTACCACCGGATACATAAATGCCACAGACACATAATTGGGTGAACCTTTTCAGATTGTGACTCAGCTTTGCTAAAGTCCCCAATTAGAGGTGTCCAGGGTTCTTAAGCACACTCTTTGTTTTTGCTTTGGACCTTGACTTTAACCGCTCAGTCTCAAGTTTTCACTTGACACCTACACGCCACAAGCACATGGTTAGGGACAGCTTGGTTTAGCCGCTTAGACCAGGATTTTATTCCTTTAGGCCCTCCTATCCACTGATGCTCAAAGCCTTGGGATCCTTTTTATTTGCCCTTGCCTTTTGGTTTTAAGGGTTATTGGCTTTTTCTGCTTGCTTTTTCTTTTCCTTTCTATTTTTTTTTTCTTTTTTTTTTTCTGCAAGCTTTGTTCTTTGCTGCTTTTTCTTGCTTCAAGAATCATTTTTATGATTTTTCAGATTATCAAATAACATGTCTCCTAGTCATCATTCTTTCAAGAGCCAACATATTTAACATTCTTAAACAACAACTTCAAAAGACATATGCACTGTTCAAGCATACATTCAGAAAACAAGAAGCATTATCACCACATCAATATAATTAGGCTAAGTTCAAGGATAAATTCGAAACTCATGTACTTCTTGTTCTTTTGAATTAAAACATTTTTCATTTAAGAGAGGTGATGGATTCATAGGACATTCATATCTTTAAGACAAAGTTACTAACTACTAATGATCATGTAATGAAGGCACAAACATAGATAAGCACATAACATAGAAAACGAAAAACAGAGAAAGCAAGAACAAGGAATGAATCCACCTTAGTGATGGTGGCGTTTCCTTCTTGAGGAACCAATGATGTCCTTGAGCTTCTCTTATTTCATGAAGCATGATGGAGTGCTCTTGATGTTCCACCCTTAGTTGTCCCATATTGGAACTCAATTCTTCTAGGGAGGTGTTGATGTGCTCCCAATAGTTTTATGGAGGAAAGTGCATTTGAGGCATTTCCGGAATCTCATGGTGATGAGCTTCTTGCGCCTCTTGAGCTCCATGACTGGGCTCTCTTGCTTGCTCCATCTTTTTCTTAGTGATGGGCTTCTCTTCCTTAATAGGAATGTCTCCTTCTATGAAAGCTCCAGCTGAGTAACATAGATGGCAAATGAGGTGAGGGAAGGCTAACCTTGCCATAGTGGAGGACTTGTCAGCCACCTTGTAGAGTTCTTGAGGTATAATCTCATGAACTTCCACCTCTTCTCCAATCATGATGCTATGGATCATGATGGCCCGGTCTATAGTAACTTCAGACCGGTTGCTAGTGGGAATGATTGAGCATTGAATAAACTCCAACCATCCTCTAGCAATAGGCTTGAGGTCCAATCTTCTTAGTTGAACCGGCTTGCCTTTGGAGTCAATCTTCCATTGAGCTCCTTCTACACATATGTCCATAAGGACTTGGTCCAACCTTTGATCAAAGTTGACTCTCCTTGTGTAGGGGCGTGCGTTTTCTTCCATGTATGGCAAGTTGAACGCCAACCTCACATTCTCCGGACTAAAATCTAAGTATTTCCCCCGAACCATTGTAACATAGTTCTTTGGATCTGGGTTCTTACTTTGATCATGGTTCTTGGTGATCCATGCATTGGCATAGAACTCTTGAACCATTAGGATGCCGACTTGTTGGATGGGATTTGTTAGAACTTTCCAACCTCTTCTTTGAATTTCATGTCGGATCTCCGGATACTCATTTCTTTTGAGTTTGAAAGGGACCTCAGGGATCACCTTCTTCTTGGCCACAACATCATAGAAGTGGTCTTGATGGGCTTTGGAGATGAACCTTTCCATCTCCCATGACTCGGATGTGGAAGTTTTTATCTTCCCTTTCCCTCTTCTAGAGGATTCTCCGGTCTTAGGTGCCATCAATGGTAATGGAAAAACAAAAAGCTTATGCTTTTACCACACCAAACTTAGAATATTGCTCGCCCTCGAGCAATAAACAAAAGAATAGAAGGAGAAGAAGAAGAAATATGGAGAGGGAGAGGGGAAGGTGTTTCGGCCAAGAAGGGTGTAGAGGGGTGTGTTGTGTGAATTTGATGAAGAATGGAGGGCTTTATATAGGGAATGGAGGGGGGGTTAAGGTTCGGCCATATGGGTGGGTTTGGGTGGGAAATTGGTTTTGAATTTTGAAGGTAGGTGGAGTTTATAAGGTAGGTTTATTGGGAAGAGTGGGTGGATGTGAGTGGTGAAGAGGTGATGGAGAAGAGAGTTTGAGGTGATTGGTGAAGGGTTTTTGGGTAAGAGTGTTTATGGGGTTGTGTGAAAGAGAGTGGTGAGAAGAAGTGAGTGGAGGAAGGTGGGGATCCTGTGGGGTCCACAGATCCTGAGATGATCCTGTGGGGTCCACAGATCCTGAGGTGTCAAGGATTTACATCCCTGCACCCATTAGGCATGTAAAAATGCCTTTGTATCCAACTCTGGGCGTTCAGCGCCAGGTTGGTGGCCATTTTGGGCGTTCAACGCCCAATTGTGTGCCATTTCTGGCGTTGAACGCCAGAACCATGCCTGTTCTGGCGTTCAGCGCCCAGAAGCTGCCCATTTTGGGCGTTCAGCGCCAGAACTATGCTCTGTTCTGGCGTTTAAACGCCAGACAGATGCTCCTCCAGGGTGTGATTTTTCTTCTGCTGTTTTTGATTCCGTTTTCAATTTTTATATTTATTTTGTGACTCCTCATGATCATGAACCTATAAAGACACATAACTAAGAAAAATATAGTTAGATAAATAAACATTGGGTTGCCTCCCAACAAGCGCTTCTTTAATGTCAATAGCTTGACAGTGGGCTCTCATGGAGCCTCACAGATGTGCAGAGCTTTGTTGAGACTCTCCAACACCAAACTTAGAGTTTGGATATGGGAGTTCAACACCAAACTTAGAGTTTGGTTGTGGCCTCCCAACACCAAACTTAGAGTTTGACTGTGGGGGCTCTGGTTGACTCTGCTTGGAGAGAAGCTTTTTCTGCTTCCTCTCCATGGTTGCAGAGGGAGATCCTTGAGTTTTAAACACAAGGGAGTCCTTATTCCATTGAAGGAATATTTCACCTCTGTCAACATCAATCACAGCTCTTGCTGTGGCCAGGAAAGGTCTTCCTAGGATGATGGATTCATCCTCTTCCTTTCCAGTATCCAGGACTATGAAATCAGTAGTTATGTAAAGGCCCTCAACCTTTACTAATACATCTTCTACTTGTCCATAAGCCTGTTTTCTTGAGCTGTCTGCCATCTCCAGTGAGATTTTAGCAGCTTGCACCCCATAGATTCCCAGTTTCTCTATTACAGAGAGGGGCATGAGGTTTATCCCTGAACCAAGGTCACACAGAGCCTTAAAGATCATGGTGCCTATGGTACAAGGGATTATGAACTTTCCAGGATCCTGTCTCTTCTGAGGCAATGTCAGTTGATCCAGATCACTTAGTTCATTGATGAACAAGGGAGGTTCAACTTCCCAAGCATCAATGCCAAATAATTTGGCATTCAGCTTCATGATTGCACCAAGAAACTTGACAGTTTGCTCTTCAGTGACATCCTCATTCTCTTCAGAAGAGGAATACTCATCAGGGCTCATGAAGGGTATAAGGAGGTTTAATGGAATCTCTATGGTCTCTAGATGAGCCTCAGAGTCCTTTGGTTCCTCAGAGGGAAGCTCCTTATTGGTCACTGGACGTCCCAGGAGGTCTTCCTCCTTGGGATTCACGTCCTCTCCTCTCCTCACAGGTTCGGCCATGGCGCTTATGTCAATGGCCTTGCACTCTCCTTTTGGGTTCTCTTCTGTATTGCTTGGAAGAGTACTAGGAGGGATTTCAGTGATCCTTTTACTCAACTGGCCCACTTGTGCTTCCAGATTTCTAATGGAAGACCTTGTTTCATTCATGAAACTTACAGTGGCCTTAGATAGATCAGAGACTAGATTTGCTAGATTAGAAGCATTTTGTTCAGAGTTCTCTGTCTGTTGCTGAGTGGATGATGGAAAAGGCTTGCTATTGCTAAACCTGTTTCTTCCACCATTATTAAAGCCTTGTTGAGGCTTTTGATCCTTCCATGAGAGATTTGGATGATTTCTCCATGATGAGTTATAGGTGTTTCCATAAGGTTCACCTAAATAATTCACCTCTGCTATTGCAGGGTTCTCAGGATCATAAGCTTCTTCTTCATAAGAAGCCTCTTGAGTACTGTTGGATGCAGCTTGCATTCCATGCAGACTCTGAGAGATCATATTGACTTGCTGAGTCAATATTTTATTCTGAGCCAATATGGCATTCAGAGTATCAACTTCAAGAACTCCCTTCTTCATAGGCGTCCCATTGCTTACAGGATTCCTTTCAGAAGTGTACATGAACTGGTTATTAGCAACCATGTCAATGAGTTCTTGAGCTTCTGCAGGCGTTTTCTTTAGGTGAATGGATCCACCTGCAGAAGTGTCCAGTGACATCTTTGATAACTCAGATAAACCATCATAGAATATATCCAGGATGGTCCATTCTGAAAGCATGTCAGAAGGACACTTTTTGGTCAACTGTTTGTATCTTTCCCAAGCTTCATAGAGGGATTCACCTTCTTTCTGTCTGAAGGTTTGAACATCAGCTCTAAGCTTGCTCAGCTTTTGAGGAGGAAAGTACTTGGCTAAGAAAGTCGTGACCAGCTTATCCCAAGAGTTCAGGCTGTCTTTGGGTTGAGAATCCAACCATAATCTAGCTCTGTCTCTTACAGCAAAAGGGAAAAGCATGAGCCTGTAGACTTCAGGATCTACTCCATTAGTCTTAACAGTATCACATATCTGCAAGAATTCAGTTAAGAACTGAAAAGGATCTTCAGATGGAAGTCCATGAAACTTGCAGTTCTGCTGCATCAGAGAAACTAATTGAGGTTTCAGCTCAAAGTTGTTTGCTCCAATGGCAGGAATGGAGATGCTTCTTCCATGTAAATTGGAATTAGGTGCAGTAAAGTCACCAAGCATCTTCCTTACATTATTATTATTTTCGGCTGCCATCTCCTTTTCCTGTTCGAAAATTTCTGAAAGGTTATCTCTGGATTGTTGTATTTTAGCTTCTCTTAATTTTCTCTTCAGAGTCCTTTCAGGTTCTGGATCTGCTTCCACAAGAATGTTCTTATCCTTGCTCCTGCTCATATGACAAAGACGAAGGCACAGAAAAATAATAATAATAATCGAAATCCTTTATACCACAGTATAGGGATCCCTTTGTAAGTAGAAGAAGAGGGGGAGATAAAGGATGTGATGTAAAGGAAGAAACACAACTGTACGAATGGAAGAGATGTGAGATGAGATGTTAGGATATGAATGAATAAGTAGAATGAGATGGGGGAGGGATAATTTTCAAAAATTTTTGAAAAGGAGTTAGTGATTTTTGAAAATGGTTTTTGAAAATTGTTAGTATTTTTTTTTCAAAAATTTTTGAAATCAAAAATAGAAAATAAAAATAATTAGTTAATTAAAAAGAAATTTTTGAAAAAGAGGGAGGTATTTTCGAAAATTAGAAAGAGAGAATTAGTTAGGTGGTTTTGAAAAAGTTAAGAAACAAACAAAAAGTTAGTTAGTTAGTTGAAACAAATTTTGAAAAGATAAGAAGTTAGGAAGTTAGAAAAGATATTTTGAAAAGATATTTTTGAAAAAGATAAGATAAGAAGATATTTTTGAAAAGATATGATTGAAATTAGTTTTGAAAAGGATTTGATTTTTAAAACCACAATTAATGACTTGATTCACAAGAAATCACAAGATATGATTCTAGAACTTAAAGTTTGAATCTTTCTTAACAAGCAAGTAACAAACTTCAAATTTTTGAATCAAAACATTAATTGATTATGTTATTTTCGAAAATGTGGTATAAAAATGAGAAAAAGATTTTTGAAAAATATTTTTGGAATTTTCGAAAATAACTAAGAAATTTGAAAAAGATTTGATTTTTGAAAAAGATAAGATTTTCAAATTGAAAATTTGATTTGACTCATAAGAAACAATTTGATTTTAAAAATTTTTGAAAAAGTCAATCCAAATTTTCGAATTTGACGAGAGAAAAAGGGAAAGATATTTTTTGGATTTTTTGAATTTTTTATGAAAACATGAAAATTATGCAATGTATGAAATTTTTAGATCAAAACAATGAATGCATGCAAGGATGCTATGAATGTCAAGATGAACACCAAGAACACTATGAAGATAATGATGAACATCAAGAACATATTTTTGAAAAATTTTTAATGCAAAGAAAACATGCAAGACACCAAACTTAGAATTCTTTAATGCTTAGACACTAAGAATTCAAGAATGCATATGATAAACATGAAAAGACACAAAACAAAATATCATCAAGATCAAACAAGAAGACTTACCAAGAACAACTTGAAGATCATGAAGAACACTATGAATGCATGAATTTTCGAAATATGCAAGATGCATATGCAAGTGACACCAAACTTATAATGTGACTCAAGACTCAAACAAGAAGCAGAAAATATTTTTGATTTTTATGATTTTCTAATTTTTTTTTTTTGGATTTTTTTCGAAAATTATATGAAAAGGAAAATAAGGATTCCAAAATTTTTAATATGAATTCCAGGAATCTTGCATTCTTAGTCTAAAGCTTCAGTCCAGGAATTAGACATGGCTCACTAGCCAGCCAAGCTTTCAAAGAAAGCTCCAGTCCAAAACACTAGACATGGCCAATGGCCAGCCAAGCTTCAGCAGGTGATCATGGATCAGCAGCAGGTGGATGAGCAACAACTAAATTGCTCTTGATAACAAATTGCAAGCCTCAGTCCAAATAAATTTAGACATGGCTTTACAGCCAGCCAGGCTTCACATGCTTCATGAAACACTAGAATTTATTCTTAAAAATTTTGAATAAATTTTTTAAAACATTTTTAATTTTTTTTTCGAAAACAGATGAGAGATTTTTGAAAATATTTTTGAAAAATTTTTGAAAAGAAAATAAAAATAAAATTACCTAATCTGAGCAACAAGATGAACCGTCAGTTGTCCAAACTCAAACAATCCCCGGCAACGGCGCCAAAAACTTGGTGCAAAGAAATTGTGATGTCCAGGCTCGAACAATCCCTGGTAATGGCTCCAAAGCTTGGTGCTTTGATCTTAATTCATAATTGTCACAACTTCGATACAACTAACCAGCAAGTGCACTGGGTCGTCCAAGTAATACCTTACGTGAGTAAGGGTCGAATCCCACGGAGATTGTTGGTATGAAGCAAGCTATGGTCACCTTGCAAATCTCAGTCAGGCAGATATAAAGTGATAATGGAGTTTTCGAAATTTAATAATAGAATAGGGATAGAGATACTTATGTAATTCATTGGTGAGAATTTCAGATAAGAGAATGGAGATGCTTTTCGTTCCTCTGAACCTCTGCTTTCCTGCTATCTTCATCCAATCAGTCTTACTCCTTTCCATGGCTGGCTTTATGCAAGGGCATCACCGTTGTCAGTGGCTACATCCCCTCCTCTCAGTGAATAATATGCTCACGCACCCTGTCACGGCACGGCTATTCATCTGTCGGTTCTCGATCATGCTGGAATAGGATTCACCCTCCTTTTGCGTCTGTCACTAATGCCCAACAATCGCGAGTTTGAAGCTCGTCACAGTCATTCAATCATTGAATCCTACTCAGAATACCACAGACAAGGTTTAGACCTTCCGGATTCTCTTGAATGCCGCCATCATTCTAGCTTACGCCACGAAGATTCTGGTTAGGAGATCTAAGAGATATTCATTCTAGCTTATTTCATGTAGAACGGAAGTGTTTGTCAGGCACGCGTTCATAAGGGAGAAGGATGATGAGCGTCACACATAATCATCACCTTCATCACGATCTTGGGTGCGAATGGATATCTTAGAAGTGAAATAAGAAGAATTGAATAGAAAACAGTAGTACTTTGCATTAATCTTTGAGGAACAGCAGAGCTCCACACCTTAATCTATGGAGTGTAGAAACTCTACCATTAAAAATACATAAGTGAAGGTCCAGGCATGACCGAGATGGCCAGCCCCCAAAACGTGATCAAAGGATCATAAGGTAATCCAAAGATGGTCAAAAAGACTAGTAAGAGGTCCTATTTATAATAAACTAGCTACTAGGGTTTACATGAGTAAGTAATTGATGCATAAATCCACTTCCGGGGCCCACTTGGTGTGTGTTTGGGCTGAGCTTAAGTGTAGCACGTGCAGAGGCCATTTGTGGAGTTGAACGCCAGTTTCTGTGCCAGTTTGGGCGTTCAACTCTGGTTTTGGATCCTTTTCTGGCGCTGGACGCCAGATTTGGGCAGAAGGCTGGCGTTGAACGCCAGTTTACGTCATCAATTCTTGGCCAAAGTATGGACTATTATATATTGCTGGAAAGTCCTGGATGTCTACTTTCCAAAGCAATTGGAAGCGCGCCATTTCGAGTTCTGTAGCTCCAGAAAATCCACTTTGAGTGCAGGGAGGTCAGAATCCAACAGCATCAGCAGTCCTTCTCCAACCTCTGAATCTGATTTCTGCTCAAGTCCCTCAATTTCAGCCAGAAAATACCTGAAATCACAGAAAAATACACAAACTCATAGTAAAGTCCAGAAATGTGAATTTAACATAAAAACTAATGAAAACATCCCTAAAAGTAACTAGATCCTACTAAAAACATACTAAAAACAATGCCAAAAAGCGTATAAATTATCCGCTCATCATAAACCAAGCTTTCTGATAGTGGATGCAGGTATTAGATTGATACTTGTCCCAAGATCACATAAAGCTGTCTTGGTGCAATTACCCTCTAATGTGCATGGTATCATGAAGCTCCCGGGATCTTTAAGCTTTTCTGGGAAGCTTTTCAGAATGACTGCACTGCATTCTTCAGTGAGGAGAACTCTTTCAGTTTCTCTCCAATCCTTCTTATGACTCAAGATCTCTTTCATGAACTTGGCATAAGAAGGTATTTGCTCAAGTGCCTCTGCAAACGGAATCTTTATTTCAAGAGTCCTGAGATAGTCTGCAAAGCGAGCAAATTGCCTATCCTGCTCCTCTTGGCGGAGTTTTTGAGGATAAGGCATTTTGACTTTGTATTCTTCAACCTTGGAGAAGCCTTTTTAGAGGGGTTGTTATCAGCACTTGTGTGTGTCTGATCCCTCACTGGCATTTGAATGCCAGGGGTGGAAGCTGGATTAGCGTTGGACGCCAACTCCTTACCTGTTCCTAGCATTTGAACGCCAGAACTGAGCTTCCTTTGGGCGTTTAACGCCAACTCCTTGCTTGTTTGTGGCGTTTGAACGCCAGAACTGAGCATGGGTTGGGCGTTTAACACCAGCTCTCCATCCTTTTCTGGCGTTTGAGCGCCAGAATCATTCCTCTCTGGGCTCTTACTGTCCTCAGAGGGATTTTGGATGATATTTTGCTCATCCTCTATCAGTTGCTCTTTCCTTGGCTTTCTGCTGCTATGAAGCGAGGTATTTAATGTTTTCCCACTTCTTAATTGAACTGCCTGGCACTCTTCTGTTATCTGCTTTGATAACTGCTGTTTTGTCTGATTCAATTGTGCCTCCATATTTTTATTAGCATTTTTAGTGTCTTGTAGCATCTCCTTGAATTCTGCTAGATGTTTTGTTAGAAAGCACAATTGTTGATTGAGTTCAGCAACTTGTTCTGGAGGACCAAGTTCAGTAGATATTGCTTTGGCTTCTTCTTTTATGGAGGACCCATTACTTATGTACAGATGCTGGTTTCTGGCAACTATATCAATAAGCTCTTGAGTCTCTTCAATAGTTTTCCTCATGTGTATAGATCCACCAGCTGAGTGGTCTAGGGACATCTGAGCTCCTTCTGTAATCCCATAGTAGAAGATGTCTAACTGCATCCACTCTGAAAATATTTCAGAGGGGCATTTCCTTAGCATCCCTCTATACCTTTCCCAGACATTATAAAGGGATTCATCATCCTCTTGTTTAAAGCCTTGGATATCCAGCCTTAGCTGTGTTATCCTTTTTGGAGGGAAATATTGATTCAGGAATTTTTCTGATAACTGTTTCTATGTCCTTATGCTTGCTGTGGGTTGGTTATTTAACCACCTTTTAGCTCGATCTTTTACAGCAAACGGAAACAGTAACAGTCTGTATACATCCTGATCTACCTTCTTGTCATGTACTGTGTCAGTAATTTGCAAGAATTGTGCCAGAAACTCAGTAGGTTCTTCCTGTGGAAGACCAGAATACTGGCAGTTTTGCTGCACCATGATAATAAGCTGAGGATTTAGCTCAAAACTGCCTGCTTTGATGGAGGGTATACAGATACTACTCCCATATGCAGCAGTAGTGGGGTTAGCATATGACCCCAGAGTCCTTCTGGACTGTTCATTTCCACTTAGATCCATGACGGAGAAAGGGAGATGATGTGAATTGCAAGTAAAATTTATTTTTATTTTTATTTTTATTTTATTTTATTTTTTTAATTAAAAATAACCGAAAAAATGAAATAAAATAAAGTAGAATAATTAGAAAATAAAATATAGATTTCGAAAATTAAAAGAAAAAGAAAATAAAAAGAAATTTGAATGTTGAATTGACTAATTAATTGAAAAGATTTGAAAATTTTTGAATATGATTTTTGAATAAGATTTTTAATTTTGAAAAGATTTGATTTTTAAAATAAAAATTTGAATTTTTAAAGGTAATTTTCGAAAAATCAGTTAAAATAAAGAGAAAAGATATTTTTGAATTCAATGAGGAAAGAGAAAAACAATAAAAAGACACAAAACTTAAAATTTTTAGATCCAATGCTCCTTATTTTCGAAAATTTTCGGGGGAAAACACCAAGGAACACCAAACTCAAAAATTTTAAGATCAAAATACAAAGAAGACTCAAGAACACCTTGAAGACTCACAAGAACAACAAGAACAAGATTCAAAGATTCAAGAACATAAAAGCGAACACGAAACTTAAAACTTTTAGAAAACTAAGAATAACTTTTCGAAAATTAAAGAAAAATAACAAGAGAACACCAAACTTAAAAGTTTGGCACCAGATTTAATCAAAGAAAAACTATTTTTGAAAAAGTTTTAAAAGGAAAATTCCTAATTACCAGGAACATAAACACAATGCTCTAGCTAATTGAGTTATAAATTTAAAGTGTTTTAATAAGGTATTTAATGTATAAATTTTTTTTTGAAAACTGATATTTTGAAAAAGCACAAGAAAAACAAGAAAAATCACAAAACAATAAAAACTAAAGATCAAACAAGGAGAATAAACAAGAACAACTTGAAGATTAAGAAAGACAATGAATATAAATTCAAAAATTTAAAAGAAAATAAAAACATGCAATTGACACCAAACTTAAAATATGAAACTAAATTCAAACAGGAAAACTCAATTATTAGTTTGTAAAAAATTTTCGAAAAAATTAAAAAGAGAAAATAAGAATTTAAAAAAATTCAATAAAAAACAATGATAGAAGACTCTAAACCAAAAAAGAAAAATTTTTCCTAATCTAAGCAACAAAATAAACCGTCAGTTGTCCAAATTCAAACAATCCCCGACAACAGCGCCAAAAACTTGGTGCACGAATTGTAAATCACACTTTTCACAACTCGTACCACTAACCAGCAAGTGGACTGGGTCGTCCAAGTAATACCTTACATGAGTAAGGGTCGATCCCACGGAGATTGTTGGCTTGAAGCAATCTATGGTTACCTTGTAAATCTTAGTCAGGAGATTAATTATGATTATCATTTTGAATTGCGAAAAATAAAAGAGCAAGAAATAAATACTTGTATGCAGTAATGGAGAATATGTTGGAGTTTTGGAGATGCTTTGTCTTCTGAATCTCTGCTTTCCCCCTGTCTTCTTCTTCACGCACGCAAGGTTCCTCCTATGGCAAGTTGTGTGTTGGTGGATCACCATTTGTCAATGGCTACCATCCGTCCTCTCAATGAAAATGGTCCAGGTGCGCTGTCACCGCACGGCTAATCATCTGTCGGTTCTCACTCATGCTGGAATAGGATCCATTGATCCTTTTGCGTCTGTCACTACGCCCAACCCTTGTGAGTTTGAAGCTCGTCACAGTCATTCAATCCCTGAATCCTACTCAGAATACCACAGACAAGGTTTAGACTTTTCAGATTCTCAAGAATGCTGCCAATGGATTCTAGCTTATACCACGAAGATTCTAATTAAGGAATCCAAGAGATACTCATTCAATCGAAGGTAGAACGGGAGTGGTTGTCAGGCACGCGTTCATAGATTGAGAATGGTGATGAGTGTCACGGATCATCACATTCATCATATTGAAGTGCGAATGAACATCTTAGATAGAAACAAGCGTGTTTGAATAGAAAACAGAAATAATTGCATTAATTCATCGAGACACAGCAGAGCTCCTCACCCCCAACAATGGAGTTTAGAGACTCATGCCGTCGAAGAGTACAAAGTTCAGATCTAAATCATCATGAGGTACAAAATAAATCTCTAAAAGTTGTTTAAATACTACACTAGTAACCTAGGTTTACAGAAAATGAGTAAACTAAGATAGATAGTGCAGAAATCCACTTCTGGGGCCCACTTGGTGTGTGCTGGGGCTGAGACTTGAGCTTTACACGTGCCTAGACTGTTTTCAGAGTTAAACTCCAGGTTGTAACCTATTTCTGGCATTTAACTCCAACTTGTAACCTGTTTCTGGCGTTTAACGCCAGAATGCAACATGGAACTGGCGTTGAATGCCAGTTTACGTCATTTATTCTTGAGCAAAGTATGGACTATTATATATTTCTGGAAATCCCTGGATGTCTACTTTCCAACACAATTGAGAGCGCGTCATTTGGACTCTTGTAGCTCCAGAAAATCCATTTCGAGTGCAGGGAGGTCAGAATCCAACAGCATCTGCAGTCCTTTTTCAGCCTGAATCAGATTTTTGCTCAGCTCCCTCAATTTCAGCCAGAAAATACTTGAAATCACACAAAAACACACAAACTCATAGTAAAGTCCAGAAATATGAATTTTTCCTAGAAACTAATAAAAATATACTAAAAACTAACTAAAACATACTAAAAACTACATGAAATTACCCTCAAAAAGCGTATAAAATATCCGCTCATCAGTTGTAAAGTTCCTTTTCCTCTCCTTTGTTTCCAGCAATTTAAATTGCATGATTGTCTATGTCTTCTCTGTATACATGTGTGGTATGAATAAGCATAGCCTGAATTTTTTATTGTAACATGTTGCTGTGACATTATGACTACCAACTTGACTTTTGTGAGTTCAAAAGCAATAAAGCATCATGATCATAAACAAACAAGAAATTAAAGAAGAACTTAGCATGTGCATACAAGTATTGGAAAGCTAGTATGGTTAATTTTTGCTCAATTGCATTGGATTTTATTTAATTGAAGTTTTCATCTAGGACATTTTGTGAAATCTTTTGAAATCATGAAAACCTTGAAGAAGCAATTGCAAATTAAGGCAAGAAAAGAAAAAGGGAAAGAATGAGAAAGCTGAAGGCTCTGAGTACCAATGACAATTCAATTGTTAAGTACTTGTGGTGTTTATGTATCAAGCAAAAAGCTTGAAAATAAAACACTTAGAAGTCAAGGCTAGGCTCAAGTGCAAAAGCACTCCCTCAAAGCTCAAGGTTCTGAGCATCAATGATTAGAGAGTCAAGAAAAGAAACAAATGAGCTTAAAGAAGTCCTCTAATTAAATGCTTGTGGTGCTTATGTATCAAGTGGCAATACTTGAAAACAAAGCATTTAGAGTCGTAGCTTTGTTTTTAACTCATGGGGCAAAGCACCCAAAAGGAGAAGCTAATAAGAAAATCAAAAGCTTGTTTCAAGGAAGAAACATAAGAAGAAGATTTCATAAATTGAGCTAGATAGAAGCATCAATCATTTATATTTCTTTTGTGATTGTAGCATGCATAAGAAACTAGCCTACCATGAACATTAACTTGCTATTCTTCTTACCTTGGATTGTGAATCTTAATTGCATTATTCTTTTCTTGCTTGGGGACAAGCAAGGTTTAAGTTTGGTGTTGTGATGACATGTCATCATGTCATATTTTTCTATGCTTTTTCATACAAGAAATTGATGATTTGTGCTTAAATATTGAATGCTTTTATGCTTAAATGTTATATTTATTTGATCTTTTGATTTGATAAATTTTGTAGGAAATAAGAAAAAAAAGAAGCAAAAAGCACAAAATAAGCTAAAAAGGAGAAAAAAAGAGTTTTGGGGCACACTTTGAAGTTAGAGCACACTTTGGAGCCTTAGGCCACGCTTTTAAAAGCGTGGCCCATGATCAAATCAAGGAAGCTTGACAATCAGCACTCAAAGCTCGGTTAACTAAGTGAGCACAACTTTATCGTGAAGAAAATTTAGCTTGGAAGCAAGATTTTTCGCTAAGTTAAACTTGGGCACTCACAGCATGACCATGCCTCCTTCAAAGGGCAATAACTTAAGCTACAAATGTCCAATTGATGTGCTTCCAGTTGCATTGGAAATTTGACATTCAGAGATTTCCAACGATATATGGTAATCCATATTTGACATGAAATTGAGGTACAAGTGAAAGGCATCTTTAAGGACAAAAAACAAGCAAAAATGGGCACAAATGCATTCACCATATTCGAAGAGGGAGACTAAGGGAAGCCCATCAAGCCAAGGAAGTAGCGCTCTCAAAGAGAGCACTAAGTTAACGTTGTGAGCTTATCGTGGGTCTCCTCATAAAAATGCAAGGAAAAAGGCACCAAAATGCTTCCCCCAAGGCTCGAACCTGAAGCCTCATGCCATAACAAGGGATGCTGCGCTCTTGGCATTAACCGAGCGCTACCCTCCTTATTTGGCCCAATAAATTGGCGCACAAGACAAGGCCAAAGCAGCATGGATGCTGCGCTCTTGGCATTAACTGAGCGCTATCCTGATGCTGTCCAAGGAGTTTGTCAAGCAAATTGGAAGGCAAAAACAAAAGGGATGCTGCGCTCACCCCACCAACCGAGCATTGCCCTGGGAGGTGACCTTGGTTCATTTTCCAACCAACTTGAACCAAGCAACCTTGAACCATGCCTCCAAACCAATTGAACCAAGGCCATCCGGATCCACTCTTCCTCAAATCCAAAGCAAGCAAAGCCCATTAACTCAAAGGCACAAGGATCAATTAGATGAGGAATTTCATTTAAATTGTAATTTGTTTTTAATTTCAATTTCATTTTATTGTCATTTTGTAAAAAGCTTATATAAAGGCATCATTCTCATTTCATGAAGGAGGATGGCTCTGCTAGAGCATTACGAGTACGGTAGAATAGAAAGTCCTCTTTGAAACACTTTTAATTTTTCTGCACTCTCTATTTTTCAATCTTGAATTCAGCTTATGCATTTTCAATCTCTACAATTCTCTTCTGCAATTTCTTTTTCTGCACTTTTACAATTTCCTTGAGCTGAGTTTGCTTTCTGTGCAATTTAAATTCTCTGCCTCCTTGATAATTTCCTTTCTGCAATTTACATTTGAGTTGCTGTGAGCTTGATTTAATTTTTCTGCAATTTAAACTTCCTGTTACTTGTTCTCAAGATCTCTTTTATTACTTGCTTCATTGCTCTCTTTAATTTCCAGCACCCAGCTCCCTTTACATTTCATGCAATTTACATTTTTTGTCATTTAAGATTCTGTCAATTTATATTCTTTGTTCTTTAAGTTTCAATCACTTTACTTTCTGCACTTTAATTTTCCTTACTATTTACTTTTTATTGGCTACATTTCATCCAATTTCACTTCAATATTAGCTTGACTAAACTAATCACCCACTAAAGTTGCTTGATCCATCAATCCCTGTGGGATCGACCTCACTCTAAGTGAGTTATTACTACTTGATGCGACCCAGTACACTTGCCGGTGAGTTTTGGTGTGGAATCCGGTTCCAACCCATCAATGAGTAAATAGCCATTTCTGACCATAAAAAATTCGAACACTGACAAAACTGACCATGAAAAATTAAAACTAAAGTTATATCCATATAAGAAAAGTTTTGTTCGACAAAAATAACTAATTATTAAATTTTTGTTCATAATTCCATAAACACCCATAACCTTTCATCTTTCTTTATCTCTGAGTCTAATCCCTAACCCTATCCCGCTTCCACTTCCTCTTCCTCTACCCTCCAACCTTCTCTGCGGTCACAATCCCCTCCCACCACCACCATTTCCTCACCATCCCTACTCTGTCAACCATCACTAACTCCAACACCACCATCGCTTTATTTTCTTCCCCACCCTTCCCTTCCAACCACTTCTTTCACCGCCATTGAAGATCCTCCTCAGCTCCTCCAAAAAAGAAAAAGCTTTCAAATTAGAAACTCTGTTGTACTTACTATATATGTATTATCCATCATCAATCATCAATAATTATTTCGCCTGTAAATTGGAATCCTGTTACAAAAATTTTTAAGTACAAGTAGCTAGAATTAAAATTTTTATATTAATTTTCAATCTAACACATTATTTGATCGAAATTCAAAAGTGAGAAAGAAATTACTAACATTTTTCTCATCAAACGCATTATTAACACGCAAATCGGTTTCTCCAGCAACGGCGGCAACGATGTAGACAAAAATCCGTTCACACCAAAGACGTACGCGCTGCTGCGATATTGGGGCAAAGCCATTCAAAACATGCTTCCAAAGCCATCCTTCCTCACCTACTAGGCCTCACCGCTAACCGCCATCCAAGCTGCTAAAACTCGCTGCCACCAACGCCCTCACCACGCGCCTTCCTGAGTTCTGTTCCGCCACGCACCTTCTTTGCTTCCCGAACCTCAAGCCCAATCTCTCCAAGCGAGACAAGAGCCAAAGCTTCACTGGCTATGAAGACGGCCAGGACTTTACTAACTACGGCATGGACGAATTCGGAAGCGTCATCAACACTGGGTTTCTAATTTGAAAAGGTTTTTCTTTCTGAAGGAGCTAAGGAGGGTCTTCAATGGCAGTGAAAGAAGTGGTTAGAGGGAAGAGGTGGGGAAGGAAATAAGCGGTAGTGGTATTAGAGTTGGTAATGGTCGACGGAAAAGCGAGGGTAAGAGGGATGGAAAGAATGGTGGTGGTGGAAGGGGATGGTGAGGTTGGAGAGTAAAGACAGAGGAGGAGGGAGCGGGGTTAGATTGATAGGGTTAGGGATTGGTTTTAGAGATAAAAGGAGATGAAAGGTTAGGGGTGTTTACGGAATTATGAACAAAAATTTAATAATTGGTTATTTTTGTCGAACAAAACTTATCTTATATGGGTATAATTTTAGTTTTAATTTTCATGGTCAGTTTTGTCAGCATCCGAATCTTTCATGGTCAGAAATGGCTATTTACTCTACAAAATATTTTATCATTAAATAAGAGCAGCAGCACAGCAGAATTAAAAATCAAGTAATCATTCAACAAATAATCATTTATAACGGAAATCAATAAATCAACAAATTAACACCACAGTAAAAAAAATAATAACTCTCATCAACACAATAAAAAACACCAACAACACAATAAAATCAAAAATCAACTAAATCATCAACAAAAATTCAAAATCAACAACAAATAATCAACAAAAATCATAAAATCAATAAATCATCAACAAAAATTTAAAAATAGTAGAGCCATAAATTCAAAAACAGTAGCAACATAACAAAACTATTTTTTATTAATAATTTCAACAAAAACACAAAACTCATGTAATATTATCCATGGTTTCACTTTCAGAAATCATAATAGAGAATAAAAAGAAAAACATATTGTTCTGAGCACTACCACTAACCTTCGACAGGGGTTGAGCACGACGGAGAACAGGACGACGGTGAGACGACTACGAATAACACGAACAGAGAAGCCGCGAAAGGGTGGAGGATGGACATCGAGCCGAGATAGAACAGAGTGAAAAGGGAGTTGGGGACAAGACGACCAGGGAAGCCGCGGACAACCATAGACAGCAACAATCGTTCGACGATAGTAGAACCATGGAAGCAAGCAAGGTTGCTAAGGTTCAATTTTTCTTTTCTTTCTCTTGGAATATTAGACAAAGGAGGGGTTTAGGTAGGGCTGCACACGGATCGGATCGGATCCAATATCTGCACATTTTATACGAAGATCCGATCTGATCCGATCCGAAACATACTTTAAAATTCAAAAATTTAAAAATAAAAAAATATTTTAATATCTTAACTCTAAAATATAAAAAATAGCATACTGAAAAAAATCTATAATTTAAAAGAAAAATAACTACAATCAAATTATAATAGATCACCAACAGTTTTACAAGAACCAGAAACCTGAATCAAACCCTAATAGCATCTAAATTTAAAAAAAAATACAATAAGAGAGTCACAAATCAAGAAATTACAGAGCATAAAATTTATTCTTATTTAATTTTTTTAAAACAAAAAAGGCATCAAAGGAAGCAGCAGAAGATATACAGAACTGAAGGACTCAAGCAGACAAAAAATTGGAGTAGAAGAAGAACAAAATGGTGACTAAAATGCCCAACAGACGTAAAATAACGATGATAATGAGATTGGTGAAAAACATATGCGAGGCAGAGAAGAACCACGATGAAGGTATGAGCCCGACTGTCGAGGACAAAAAGAGCAACACATCTTCTGATCCACAAAGAGAGGAGTGCCGCTAAGAAAGGAAAGAGAAGAGAAAATGGCAAGGTGGTAAGGAAGAGAAGACGAATACGAGATAGGAAGGCGACGGGATGCGAGATAGGGAGGCCACGGGATGCGAGACGGCGAATGAATGAGATTTGAGAAAAGGTGAACGACAGTGATGGTCACTGATGAGTAGATTAGAGAATGAGACTTGAGATGTCTGGGTCTGAGAAGTGAGAAGAGGGAGAAGGGAAAGGGGAGAGAGGGAGATGTGGAACCCGAAATGAAGGTTTAGGGTTAGGGTATTTGATTTCTAAACTTAACTATTTATATTATTTATTTATTAAGTGTGCGGATATGCGGATACAGGTGCGATATCCGCGATCCGACCCTTTTAGAGTACGGATCGGATACAGATAAATACCGTGGATCTGCGGATATTATCCGATCATGTTCAACCCTAGGTTTAGGGGAAGTGGGGACACAGTTGTCAAAATCAGATCGAACCGGTCGATCGGACCAAAAGATGGTGAAGCGACAAATGATCGGTCCGGGTGATGCATACAACCGGATAAGGAAGAAAACCGGTCGGTTTGGTAGAAAACTGGCGAGGTTTGATTGAAAAAATTAAAAAAAAGAAACCTCATTCCCCCTACTACTCCCCCATTTTCCTTCCTTTCAGAGTTCAGAGAGACTGAGACTCTCCCCTATCCTTTCTCCTTCAAGCTTTAGCTTTACCTTGTTACTATCCCCCATTCTTCTTCGTGACTTCGTCTTTCCTGGCCTCCTGATGAACCAAACAGCTGAACCCACCTTCCAAAATGGTAGCCACCCCATCTCTATCTCTGTCACCTCGGTTCACCGCCACGGCGCCACCACATGCTCACCTCCGTCGGCGTGCCTCTCGCCGGATCCACCAGCTCCTTCTGCTTGCATTTTGCATCTCCTCCTCCAGTAGCATGCGTCTCGCTCGCATCTCTGTCTCTGTCTCGAGCCGTGCTTCCTGCAGCTGTGAGTTGTGCTTCTTTGATGTGTTCCACTACTTCCCCGCCGTGAGCTCTCTTTGTGGTGTGCTCCGTTGCTCCTGTAACACCCTAACTTTTAGCATGTCATGATCATACCAAAAGTAAGGCGTTACGGACCTGATTTCCTTTATTATCTATTTAATATTGAGCCTTTACGTCGATATCACATTTAAGTTTTTAGGAAAATTCCAGAAAATTATTTTTAGTAATTAAAACCACATATCAAAGATCTTCAAATAATAATAATCACATAATTATTAATAAATATAGAGGCTATACAGTTAAGTTCAATATAAAACTCGAATACAATACCTATCCCTCTGACTAAAAAAAATTCTAATAAATAAAGGCGGGGGATCTCTATGAAAACAACTTAACTTATAAATAATTCCAACTATTCGTCCGCGGATTTATACTGAGTCTTCGAACCTGTGTCACTGAAAGGGTGGAAGATTTTGGGGTGAGAACAAACCACACGTTCTCAGTAGGGAATAGGAATATCGTAAAAGTAATGAAATAAAATGCAAATAATTAACTTTACTCAACAAAACTCTTTTTATTAAATCCCTAAAAATGCTTTTAGTTTTACTTTAGAAAATTAATTACTTTTCTCGAAATTTCTAAACTCAAAACAGATTTTAATCACAAAAGTAGTCATATTAACCATCTCTCAGCCACATAATCATTTCTTAACCACAACATTTCACATCAATACATCCGTGAACTAACAGCACAAGTAAGAGATCCAAACCAACATACAAACAAGTCAAATAGCACAATCACGGAGAAGTAATACAAGCAAACACAACCAAATGCAAATGTGCACACAACATGATGCATGTCTATTCCTAACGCAGGACATGAGCTCATCTGTCGGTTGTCTACCCGCTTCCGACATTACCCAGGCACAAGTCCCAGATATGGTTGTCCAGATGCATACAATATGCTTATAAGTCATACGGCTAGGCTGCATACAATGTGACTTTAAGTCGTACGGCTAGGCCGCATACAATGTGACTTTCCAAATCAATAAGCGTACATCTGGAAAATAGTTCTCAATGTGTAGGCGTCCCCACTTTACATTTGGCACTAAGGCCCAAACAATGTCACATTTGCTCTCCTGTGGCAGAGATTCCTTTAAGTTAATATATTGTTTAAATCTTTGTTCTCTGCTCTCCTGTGGCAGAGATTCCTTTTCTTAATAAACCAAACTCAAATCATTTTTATTTAAAACGAACACCTCTCTTTATAACCTTTCCAAACCTCCAAAACCACTTTACTTACAACAAGTTCTTCTTTCATACAAAAACCAATTCTTACTTAACCATGATTTTTTCAAACCGACTTTAAAACCATTTCAGAATTAAACCTCTTTCAAAAGCTAAAAGAATCATTTATTAAGTAAATCTCACGGCAGGGTCTCGAGACTTTAGGGAGGATGTCAATCAAACTCAAAACATAAGTCTTTTTTAGTAAATCAAATCCAAACGTACATCTTTTCTTAATAAATCAAAAGCCAAATAATACAATTTCTCAAGTCCAACCTTTTTCTAAAATACTTCAAACAAAGTCTTAAGTTTCATAATAAAATTTTGACAGCATCTCCCCTAAATCTCGGACTCTGCCACCTTTTTCGGGTACCAACCGAACCATTCTCAACCACTTTTCAAACATTTCCAAAATCGAAAATCATTTTCAAATCTCAGTTCAATACCAACAAATCAAACCGACTTTTCAACTCAATAATTAGAATTCTCAGCATTTTTAAACAATCAAGAAATCAAATATATATTCATCACATTCAGTCACAAATACAATTCAAACTTATCATGCACTCCAATTATAAATTATTTGCAAATGTCCACTAGACTTTCATAGCATTCATAAATTAAAACAGTTAATTTCAAAATGAAATCTCCTATCTTCGTACAAAATTAGAATCAACGAAAACTTTGGAGAAGCTTTCTAATTGAGCTGCTGAAAAAGAAAATATCAAAAATCGTTTATGTCTCCTAGAACTCCAATTGGCTAAACTCAAAAAAAAAGGAACTACATTATCGTCAACTTCTACCGGACAAAACTAATGCCAATATATAAAAAAAAAAAGATACAAACACTTTTATTGAATTGAATTTTTAATTAGAATTACGAATCACAAAACATCGAGGCCAAAAATTAATGGAAGGTCACAGCTCATATAAGAGCTCTCTCAGTCTCTTGTTTTTTTTTTTTTTTTTTTTGCTTTAAGCTCAATTGGTGATGAATAAAGGGAAAGGAAAGATAACTACAGCTTGGTAATATTAATAGAAGATTTGTGGTTATTATGAGTTCATTAGGTGTCATTAGTATGATATATATATCTACATCCATACATGCCACGTTTTCAATTCCTTTTCCTTTGGTTATATATATATATGCATAGTAAACATAGTAAGTGTAGTAAGCATGGTAAGCCACATTCTATTTCTTTCTTCGTTCTCTTAATGGCTTCGGCCATTCTTTTCTTTTTTTTTTCTTTTAAATAATAATAATAATAATAATAATAATAATAATAATAATAATCAATTTAATATTGTCTAATTAAAATATATTTTTTTATAAATAATTTAAATTTAATAGAATAAATAATAATTAATTTAAACTTTAATAATCATAAAATTTTATTTAATTATTTTTGTTAAAATTAATTTTTTAAAAATTACATCTCAATATAATATATTAGTTCATAAATAGCTAATTATTTAATTTTTAAAAATTCGGAGTTTTATTTCCTATTCTGTTTAAAAAAAATTTATCCTAAAAAATTGATATAAGATGAAAGAAGTTCAAACTAACTTTACTTTAAACGCATTAGGAAAAAAACAAAATATTTTGGCATATATAAGTCGTAACATATAAGAAAGAAGGAAAAAAACAAAATATTTTGGCATATATAAGACATAACATATAAGAAAGAAGCTTTAAAATCTCAACATATATATATATATATATATATATATATATATATATATATATATATATATATATATATATATATATATATATATATATATATATTTTTCAAATCCAGAATATTCTTATGACTTAAAATATAGGAAAAAGTCTGGCGCAAAGCGGAAGATACAAGATAGGCTCGATGCAGAAAGGTGACAAGGCAGGCTGGTATTAGAATGACGGGTATATCGTTTGCACATTGAACTCATACCAACTTTAGAGTTTCAGCTGTCTAAATCTCAACATGACGTAACTTCACCATTTCCAACCATACCATATTAAACAGATTCTCCGCAAATTTTCAACCTCATCAAACACTCTGCAACTCACTAACAGGCACAAGTCTAACATCAACAAAACTCCTTCGCAAGAATCAAGCTCCTCAACATCCTGTGACATCGCACACTTACAAACTCCACCTTCCGCGCTCGCACCACATATCCTAAAGAACTAACATATCACTTGCTATATATCTAACAATCGCACGTGTCACCAAAACAAGTCTTAAGTCACTCAAAAGGATACAAGACCTCAGAGAAAGGACAAGCAACAAGGACAATATTCACAAAGATTTCTACATTTCTCTTTGATGCATCAACAAGTCCAAAGTTACATCAGAGAATACATGAGCCAAGAGAAGGAGTTTAAACAGCACAAGGCAGATATCCAAGAAATCGCATGTTACTCTAAAACAAGCTTAACTTACCTAAAAGGATATCAAACTTTAGGAAGAGAAGAACAAAATTTATGGACGGGGTTCACAGGAATTCAAGAGAATATTTAAGAAAAATATCAGGCAAGAAATAATTCATAATGTAAGGTTCAAAACAAGAACTTCAAAAGAACCAAATTCAATCAGAACGAGATATACATAAGATGCAAGACGTGAAGCAAAAGAACCAAACCGCATCTTAGGAAAAACAAATATCTCAGGAAATTCAAGTAAATGTATGTAGTTAAGATCAAACGAAAATAGCATATGAACAAGGAACAAGATTGGGGAATAATTAGTTCATTTTCAAAGAAAGAAACCCCAAACAAAACTTCAAGATAAACCATGGAAGAACAATATATGTGACCGAGCAATCCCGAGATGCAACTTCTAATGTTCCTAAAACCTGTAATTCGCATCACCTATTAATTCTATTTCATCTATGACAATCCATTAGTGTTTCCGTATGTACAAATCATCAGTATTAAGTTGGCCGGACCAAATACCATGAGAGATGCAACGGTCGACTAACAGTATTAATCAATAGACAATCATGCATTTGAAACTCAAACTCTTGTCATTAAGACAAGTCCTACTACATGACAGACACTCAGAGTATGCAGTGAAGCATAGTCAGTCTATTCTCAAGGCTCTAATAGGAACAACTGCTTTGATACCATAATGTAACACCCTAACTTTTACCACGTCATGATCGTACCAAAAGTAAGGCTTTACGGACCTGATTTCCTTTATTATCTATTTAATATTGACCCTTTATGTCGATATCACATTTGAGTTTTTAGGAAAATTCCAAAAAATTATTTTCAGTAATTAAAACTACATATCAAAGATCTTCAAATAATAATAATCACATAATTATTAATAAATATATAGGCTATACAGTTAAATTCAATATAAAATTCGAATACAATATTTATTCCTTTGACTAAAATAAAATCCTAATAAATAAAGGCGAAGGAACTCTATGAAAACAACTTAACTTATAAATAACTCCAACTATTCGTCTGCGACTTTATACTGAGTCTTCGAACCTATGTCACTGAAAGAGTGGAAAATTTTGGGGTGAGAACAAACCACACGTTCTCAATAGGGAATAGGAATGCCGTAAAGTAATGAAATAAAATGCAAATAATTAACTTTACTCAACAAAACTCTTTTTATTAAATCCCTAAAAATGCTTTTAGTTTTACTTTAGAAAATTAATTACTTTTCTCTAAATTCCTAAACTCAAAACAGATTTTAATCACAAAAGTAGTTATATTAACCATCTCTCAGCCACATAATCATTTCTTAACCACAATATTTTACCTCAATACATCCGTGAACTAACAGCACAAGTAAGAGATCCAAACCAACATACAAAGAAGTCAAATAGCACAATCACGGAGAAGTAATACAAGCAAACACAACAAAATGCAAATGTGCAAATAACATGATGCATCTCTATTCCTAACGCAGGCCATGAGCTCATGTGTCGGTTGCCTACCCGCTCCCGACATTACCCGGGTACAAGTCCCAGATATGGTTGTCCAGATGCATACAATGTGCTTATAAGTCATACGGCTACAGTGTGACTTTAAGTCGTACGGCTAGGCCGCATACAATGTGACTTTCCAAATCAATAAGCGTACATCTAGAAAACAGTTCTCAGTGTGTAGGCGTCTCCACTTTACATTTGGCACTAAGGCCCAAACAATGTCACATTTGCTCTCCTGTGGCAGAGATTCCTTTAAGTTAATATATTGTTTAAATCCTTGTTCTCTGCTCTTGATGCACGGAAACTTGTCTCTCAACAGATTTTCCTCGGCAAGTATACCGAATTATCGTCAAGTAAAAACTCACAATAGAGTGAGGTCGAATCCCACAGGGATTGATTGGTCAAGCAACTTTAATTGGAGGAATGTTCTAGTTGAGCTAAGCAGAATTTGATTTGAGAGTTGTAGAAAACTAAATGGCGGGAAAGTAAATGGCAGAAAATGTAAATGTTGAAAATAAAGAACTGAATGTAAATGACGGAAAGTAAATTGCAGAATCTTAAATGGGGATTCGGGGAAATGAACATAAAAGTAAATGGCAGAAAGTAAAAAGAATGGGTAAGATCAGAAATGGGGAGTTCATTGGGCTCAGGAGATGTTGTATTCTCCAGATCAAGTTCATTTTCATCTCTTCCTCAATCAATGTATTCATTGATCTCCTTGGCAATCTTAAGTGATTGGATTCCAATTCCTTGGCAACCCAATCTCTCAAATCTTGATCAATAGCCAATTCCTTGGTCTAATTGCTCATGAGAAGAGATGAAGTATGGTCATTGATTATACCACATGTATTCCCAAATCAAAGTATTGGTAGGATTATATGTCATCATATCCGTCCAAACCCCAATTTGGTCCAACATGAGAAAGCATTTCTAGCATGATCTCTTCATTCCTCTTCCAAGGTCCGAAGAGATCCAAGTATGAATAGCTTTTTTTCCAAGACAACTACCCAATTAGATGAAGATTGAAAGCTTTCTAGTAAAATCAAGAGAAAAGAAAGAAGAAGAATAATGAAAACTATTATTGATCCATCAAATTACAACAGAGCTCCCTAACCCAATGAAAGGGGTTTAGTTGTTCATAGCTCTGGGAATGGAAAGCAAAGATGGAAAATACATTTTAAAAGTAAAACTAGAAGTTGCAGAGAAAGTAAAATTATACAGAGAGTAGTTCTCCCAATGCCAAAAGCTCCCCCTCTAGTTCAAAACTACTCCTATATATACTACTCTTCTGATCTTCTAGTTGGCTCTTTAAGTCTTGGATATGGGCCTTTGGATCTTTGAGTTGAAGCAGTTATCATCTTCAGTGGGCTTAGCTTTGCTTGCAGGAAAAGTGTGAGTTAGGCATGGACGTTAGTTAGGACGTTAGTGGTGTTAACGTTAAGTGAAAATGTGGGTTCGAGAACGTTAGTGACGATCACCTTTTTCACTAACGTTCCTAACCCAAAATGGTCCACGTTAACTTCAACGTTAGTGGCACTAACGTGACCACTAACGTTGCCTCTTGGTCCTTCGCAAACGTTATTGGCATTCACCTTTTCCAATAACATTTGCTTGTTGCCCTTCCTCCCTACGTTAGAGTCCACGTTAGTGTAGCTAACGTGACCCTTAACGTAGGCATGCCTCAGCTTCGAGAGCGTTAGTGACACTTACCTTTGTCACTATCGCTCCAAACACCCCTTCCCACGTTAATGCCTCACGTTAATTGCATTAACGTGACCACTAACGTGGTGGTGATTGCCATCTCCAACGTTAGTGACAAAGGTGAGTGTCACTAACGTTGGCTCATCATTTCTTTCCTCCACGTTAGCTTCCACGTTAATGTAGTTAACGTGGCAACTAACGTGGCTAGTGGCTTGGTCCAACGTTAGTGACAAAGGTGAGTGTCACTAACGTTGGCTCTTCCTTGCTCCTCCACGTTAGAGTTCACGTTAATGTAGTTAACGTGACTCTTAACGTGGCCAATTGTATCTTTTGGAACGTTAGTGGTATTCACTTTTACCACTAACGTTGGGGCTTTCTTTTTCCTCCACGTTAATGTAGTTAACATGGACACTAACGTGGGCTATGATGGCTCACGAAGGCGTTATTGGTGTTCACTTTTCTTATTAACGTTGCAAGCTAGCCTCCATTCCACGTTAATGGTCACGTTAGTTAGACTAACATGGCTATTAACGTGGCATCTTTCTTGCTTCCTTTGTCCTGGAATCAAGCAAGTAAAGTACATCAAAGCTAGGTTCTAACTCATGAGATCATGCATCATCCAATTTATCATTCAATTCATGTATAATTCTCATAAAATCATGTAAAATTCATACTGTTTTCTTGAATCAAGATGTAAGTGATTATCTACCCAAAACTTGCTTATTAACTAAGAAAATGCATGAAACTACCCTAAAACAGTAAAAAAAAGGTCAGTGAAACTGGCCAAAATGCCCTGGCATCAGCTCTCCTGTGGTAGAGATTCCTTTTCTTAATAAACCAAACTCAAATCATTTTTATTTAAAATGAACACCTCTCTTTATAACCTTTCCAAACCTCCGAAACCACTTTACTTACAACAAGTTCTTCTTTCATACAAAAACCAGTTCTTACTTAACCATGATTTTCCCAAATCGACTTCAAAACCATTTCAGAATTAAACCTCTTTCAAAAGCTAAAATAATCATTTATTAAGTAAATCTCACGGCAGGGTCTCGAGACTTTAGGGAGGATGTCAATCAAACTCAAAACATAAGTCTTTCTTAGTAAATCAAATCTAAACGTACATATTTTCTTAATAAATCAAAAGCCAAATAATACAATTTCTCAAGTCCAACCTTTTTCTAAAATACTTCAAACAAAGTCTTAAGTTTCATAATAAAATTTTGACAGCATCTCCCCTAAATCTCGGACTCTGCCACCCTTTTCGGGTTCCAACCGAACCATTCTCAACCTCGTTTCAAACATTTCCAAAATCAAAAATCATTTTCAAATCTCAGTTCAATACCAACAAATCAAATCGACTTTCTAACTCAACAATCAAAATTCTCACCATTTCTAAACAATCAAGAAATCAAATACATATTCATCACATTCAGTCACAAATACAATTCAAACTTATCATTCAGTCATTCCAAACAATCATAAATTATTTGCAAATGTCCACTAAACTTTCATAGCATTCATAAATTAAAACAGTTAATTTCAAAATGAAATTCCCTACCTTCGTACGAAATCAGAATCAATGAAAATTTTGGAGAAACTGTTTGACTGAGCTGTTGAAGAAGAAAACGTCAGAAATCGTCTGTGCCTCCTAGAACTCCAATTGGCTAAACTTAAGGAGAAGAAAAGTGATAAACTACTATTTCATGGTTTATCTTGTGCTCAATTGAGTGGTTTTTATCAACTCTTTACCAACTTATTCATACTATTTGCATGGTTTCACATTTACCTTCCTAATTATGTGCTTTGATTGAAAACATGCTTCTTTAGCCTTAAGTTCCCTATGTTTAATCCTCTCTTATTACCATTAGATGCCTTGATATGTGTGTTAAGTGATTTCAGATATTACAGGGCAGGAATGGCTCAGAGGATGGAAATGAAGCATGCAAAAGTGGAAGGAATACAAGAAACTGAAGGAACTGCTAAAGTTGTCCAGTCTGACCTCTCTGCACTCAAACAGTCATAACTTGAGTTACAGAGGTCCAAATGATGCGGTTCCAGTTGAGTTGGAAAGCTAACATTCAGGGCTTCGATTTGATATATAATTTGCCTTAACTTCCCCGAAGTTAGGCGACACGAACACGTGAATGACGCGCCCACGTCGTATCTGCGAATTGCAATCTGTGCGAACGCGTGGACGACGCCTCCGCGTCACTTTCCCGCGATCTGAACGTAACAGAAACCACTGGGAGTGATTTCTGGGCTGTTTTTGACCCAGTTTTCAGCCCAGAACACACAGATTAGAGGCTATAAAGTGGGGGAATGCATCCATTCATAATCATGCTTTTCATAATTTAGATATAGTTTTTAGAGAGAGAGGTTCTCTCCTCTCTCTTAGGTTTTAGGATTAGGATTCCTCTTAAAGGATTTAGTATTCAAATCTTCATCAAGTTCAATATTTCTTTTACTTTATATTTATCTCTTATTTTCAGATACTTTAATGCTTGTATTAGTTATGTTGCCTAATTGGCTTATGAACTTTTCCATGTTAAGATTTGAATATTTTATTTAATATAATTGAGGTATTTCAGATTTATCACTTCTTCTATTGTTTGTTATTAATTAATGTTCTAAGTTGGATCCTAACTTGATTTTAGAGTTGATTAATATTCGGAGACCCTTGAGTTGAATTACTCAAGAGTTAAATTGTAATTGGGTTTATCGTTGGCTGGCTCTTTAGTCACTAACACTAATCCTTCCCAAGGGAGAGGATTAGAACTTGTGAATAGAAGTAGACTTCCAACTTACTTGACTTTCTTTTACTTTACTTGGTAAAGGATAACTAAGTAGAAGCAACCTTCAATTATCAATTGATCTTGAGAAAAATTCAACAAGGATAGAACTTCCGATTAATCTTCTCCGGGTCAAGGTTTTTAATTTAATTACAATAAAATTTCTTATTTATTTTTATTGCTTTAATTTATAAATATACCTGTGCCCATTGCCCAAACTCTAAAACCCCAATTTACAAACTCATAACCAATAATAAGAACATACTTCCCTGCAGTTCCTTCAGAAGACGACCCGAGGTTTAAATACTCGGTTATCAATTTTAAAGGGGTTTGTTACTTGTGACAACCAAAACGTTTGTAAGAAAGGTTGATTGCTTGGTTTAGTAACTATACTTGCAACGAGAGTTTACTATAACTTCTAAACCATCAATCTTCAGTTCTCTTTCAAAATGGCGCTGTTGCCGGAAAATTGCAAACGTGTGCCTTATTACTGGTTATTGTAAATATTTGCTTTTTACTTGTTTATTTGTTTTTTTTTTTGTTTTTTTTTTTTGCTTTTTCATAAATTAAGAGGTTATTAGTTTTTATTTAGTTATTAAAAATTTTTTCAAAAATTTGTTCTTCATGTTCATCTTGACCTTCAAGTTGTTCTTAGTTGTTTTCTTCGTTTTGATCTAAAAATTTTAAGTTTGGTGTCATTTTATTGTTTTTCTCTTTCCTCATTTAATTTAAAAATATCTTTTCTCTTTATTTTTATTGAATTTTCGAATTTTCCATAAAAAAAATTCAGATTTTGATTTTAAAATTTTTATCTAATCTTATCTTAGTTTTAAATTTCAAAATTCAAATATTTTTCAAAAATCATATCTTTTTCAAAATCTTATCTTATCTTATTTCAAAAATCAAATTTCAAATTTCAATATTTAATTTCCAAAATTCAAAATTCAAAATTCAAAATTTTAATTTCAAAATTTAAAAATTCAAAAATCAAAATTCAAATTTTAAAAATTCAAATTTCAAATTTCAAAATTTTAAATTTCAAAATTCAAATTTCAAAATTTAAAAACTCAAAATTCAAAATTTAATTTTTCAAATTCAAAAATTTTAATTTCAATAACCTTTTAATTTAAATTTGTTTTTATTTTCGTTTTTAATTTTTATTAGCTACCATGAATTCTCACCCCTCTCGCTTTGAGTTTGGTTCTAAATCTGTTGAAAGGAGTGGAAGCTATAACAGGAATATGCATCAAGGTCTAAGCAATCAAAGATGGATGAAGCCAAGAGGATCTGATCAACCCTTTAGGCAACAACACCCTCCAAGATATCATGGGCAAGGACCACTCTACAATGCATACCAAGCTGATAGATATGGTGGACCCCCTTGTAATTACCAACAAGCCCCACCCTGTGCTTATGAACCACCTCCCCAACATACCTTTGAACCACCAAACTCACAAGCCCCTTTACACCATTTACCTCCATATGACCCTAACCAGATCCACCATACCAACCACTCTATGAACCGAATGAGCCATACATAGATCCACCCCAACCTCTATTGGATAACAATACACTCATCTCTAACATCATTGGTCTCACCTCTACACTCCAAAATCTTATATCCCGCATGAACCAATCCTCTACCTCCAAAATTCAACCCTCAAGCTCTAGTGCACTTCTTTTTCAACCACATAATGAACTTTTCATCCCATCACCATCCTCCATGGAAGAGCACCCACATCCATCAATCCAAGAGCAAGATGATCCCAATTATGCTATTGATATGGAACAGAAAAGAAGGAATCATCTTCGCGAATCCATACTTCATAAAGAGCTAGAGGAGGCCCTAAAGGTGAAGGTAGTAAAGACCCTTGAAGTCGAAGGAGTGGTTGAAGAATTAGTGAAGGAAGACATCAAGGAGGAGTCTGATTTTGTCTTAGAGCAAGATGAGGCCCAAAATGTGGAGATAGGAAAGACCCTTGAAGATGAAAGAATAGTTGAAAGGAGTTGTCATGGAAAGAAAATCATCAAGGAGGAGTACGATTTTATATTAAAACTACTGGACAAAGCAGTAATTATTAAAGAGGAAAAAGTGGTTGAAGACTTGCGAGATGCTGAACCTCCATGGGAAAGTGAAGACACAGAGCCTCCTTCAAAGACATTTGAAATTGATGTTGAGGAGGGTGTACAACTTCCAAGGCATATCATGGCTAAAGACTTTGAGGTTGATCAAGAGATGGAGATTAAAGAAGAAGAAGAAGAAGAAGCTTGCAAATAGGTGGAAGTTGTCAAGGAAGAACTCAAGGGAGTAGAGCTTGATATCACTTTTCCAAAGTTGCTGGAAACCTCTCCACCTAAGTTGCCATCATCCTTCACAACATTCAAGTGGGTAAAATTCATATCTCTTAGCTTTCTAATTCCACTTGAATATGGGCTACTGGAGACGGATGGTCAACTTAGAGCTCTTTGTGGCATTAAGAGTAAAAGGAAGATGGTTAGTAGTTGGAGTTGTCAAGCAAGGTTCAACATGGTTGTATGCTCCAAGTTGAAATGCAAGGTTTGGTGTAAAGCTCAATTGAATGGGTCTAGGAAGTTGTTTGGATGCTTCAGTGAGAATTCTAAAGCTGAACCACCCGGATGGAATCATGATGATCAACAAGAAGACGGGTGCAATAGCAAGGTTTGGGATCCTGAAATCTGTTCTAACATCCAACACCCCGGGAGCCTAAGAATCTTTTTGAAGCTGCTCAAGGGCTTTATGTGCCTAGTTTGGAACCCCGGAGGCCATTGGAATCATAAACATTGGTGGAAATTCCTGGACGAGTTCAAGCACAAGCCACCATAACAAAGGACTCCCTAAATGTCCAACTTAAGGACAATAACTAAAAGTGCTAGGTGGGAGACAACCCACCATGGTATGATCGTTCCTTTTTTATTTTTATTTAGTTTTATTTGTTTTCGAGTTTTATTTTATTTTATTGAACCTGGAGTTTTACATAACATTCATATTAGCATTGCATTCTGCATTTTTTATGTATAAAAAAAAATACGCACGCGACGCGGCAGCGTCGCTGACGCGTCCACGTCACCAGTGCATTGTGAAGAAAAGAGAATTGAACAGAGAGTCACGCGAGAGCGTGGCTGGAGGCGTGCCCCTGGCACAAATCACCTCACGCGACCGCGTCACCGACGCGTCCGCGTCACATGGGAAAAATGCCTCCCACGCGTCCGCGTCACTCACGCGGCCGCGTGACCTGGAAATCGACGTAAGAAAGGGTGCACGACCGAAAGTTGTGCTAGAGTGGTGCTGGACTGGTGCTGAACGCACAATTCTTACCACGCGGACACATGGCTCACGCGTCCGCGTCATATCCCAATGATGGCCACTCACGAAATCGCGTCAACCACGCGACCGCGTCACCCTGGATTTTGGCAATACTAAGTTTTTGAACAGAGAGTTGTGCGAGCGCGAGGCTGCCCTCGCACCAATAGCACAAAACGCGTCACGTGTCCACGTGACCGACGCGACCGCGTCGATTAATTTAAGCGCAAATCACGTGACCGCGTCACTCACGCGTCCGCGTCGCTTTCGCCGCACAGCTTATCCTAATTTGCCAAATATCTTATCTTTTCTTCTCCAATCCTAATTTTTTCCTCCCTCCTTTCTTACTTACTTCTTCTTCCCTCCTTTCCCTTCTCATTCTTCTTATCTTTCATTTTATTTTACTTAATTTATTTGCATATTTCATTCATCACATTTTAATTTTGTGCATATTTTTATTTTATTTTTTAAATTAATTATTTTTCCTTTGGTGTTGAATTTTCTTAATTCACTGTTGCATCTTCTCTTGAATTATTTTAGGTGCTTAGAGACTTGTTTTATTCTAGTTAGATAATATTATTTAAATCAATGCCAATCTTTTATACCTGCATCAATTTTGCATTGACATGAATTTCCATTACCTCTCCTTACCCACACTATCCCTCATTGTTGCAAAATTTTACACCACTGATATGCCATGTGCTTCTATTATTTTATCACGAACATGTTGAAGCTTCCATGTAAATGAGACCCTTATCATCTGGCATTAATACCCATATTTCATTTATTTTCTATCTTTTGGGTTACTTTTCTTCTTTTTCTCTTCTTTCAGGCTGGCCACCGAAGACGGAAAAAGGGAGAAACTTCTAAAAGGAGAGACAAACAAGTCCATCTGCACAATCCTTGAAGAAAAGCATCAGTTGGAACAACCCGTCCACCTGCACATCTCAGCATGCACCGAGGATGGTGCAATCTTTAAGTGTGGGGAGGTCGATACCAATCTCCATGGGTTAGTTACTCTTCTATCTCAATACCAATGGTTTATTTTCCTTGTTAGTTGTTGCATTTGCATGTTTGATTGCATAATTATTTGATTTTGTGCATATTTTACCACTTGGTTGAAGAAATATTTTCTTTTTCACAAAACTTTTAGAGCATTTCACTAATTTGAATAAAATTTAATGTTACACTTGTTTGAAGAAATATTATACTGGAACAGGGTTTAGAGCTCGAACACACAAAACCTGTGAGATTTTTGAGCCTATTTGAATTGGTTGCATTTTACCAACCAATATTTTATTTTTGGTGTGTGTTGTTCTCTCTAAAATTGTGATCTTTGTCTTGCTTAATTCTATATTTCCATGGTTTGATGTATGCATACACTTACATGATTGAGGCCTTATTTCACTGAGCTTACATACCCATATGGCCTTAACCTTTTATTATCCTTTGCAAACTAATTTGAGCCTATTTTACCCCTTTTTATTCTTTACTTCAGCACATCATTAACTCTAAGCGGAAAATAATATTGTCCTTAATTTGAATCCTTGGTTAGCTTAGACTAGTGAAAGTGCTTATGATTTAAATGTGGAAAAAGTGGGTTTGGAAACATTTGGTTTAAGAATTGGGTACATCTTTATGAAAATGAAAAAAAAATGTTTAGGACATGTTCATGCATTCAATAATTTAATCATATGCATTGAGAAAAACTAAAGAAAAAAATAATAAAAAAAAGATGAAAAAGAGAAAAAGAAAAGAAAAAGAGCAAATAAGTAAAAGGGGACAAAATGCCCCAAAGTAAATGTTGGTAGCAATGCATATGAGTTGTACTCAAATCAGGATGCATGAATATGTGAAAAACATGGTTAATGGATAGTTAGATGTTGTATTATGATTACATGGATTGTCTAAGTTAGGTGGAAAGTTTAAGTTAATTAAAGATTCAGATTTTAGTCCACTTGACCAAATACAATCCTACCTTGACCCTAACCCCATTACAACCCTTAAAAGACCTCTTGATTTGTGTATTTGTGCATTAAATTTTTGTTGATTGGTAGAAGAAAAGCAAGCCTTAGAAAGCAAGGTTAGTAGAGAATTGAGAGAATCGAACCTTAAACACTTGAGTGATTAGAGTGTATACACTACCAGTGAGGGTTGATGCTCAATTCCTTGTTCCCTGCTTTTATGAGCTATTTTCTTCTTGCAAGTCTATTTGTACTTCATTTTTATGATTTGAATTAGTGAAATCCAGTTCATATTTCTTCTTGAAGGATTTGTTTACTTTTAACTAAGTAGGTAGAAATATTTTGTATGTAGTTGCATTCATATAGATAGGTTGCATTTCATATTAATCTACCATTCCTCTTCATCTTTATAGCTTCTCTTGAGCTTAGCATGAGGACATGCTAATATTTAAGTGTGGGGAGGTTGATAAACCACTATTTCATGGTTTATCTTGTGCTCAATTGAGTGGTTTTTATCAATTCTTTACCCACTTATTCATACTATTTGCATGGTTTCACATTTACCTTCCTAATTATGTGCTTTGATTGAAAACATGCTTATTTGGCCTTAAGTTCCCTATGTTTAATCCTCTCTTATTACCATTAGATGCCTTGATATGTGTGTTAAGTGATTTCATAGATTACAGGGCAGGAATGGCTCAGAGGATGGAAAGGAAGCATGCAAAAGTGGAAGGAATACAAAAAACTGAAGGAACTGCTAAAGCTGTCCAGCCTGACCTCTCTGCACTCAAACAGTCATAACTTGAGCTACAGAGGTCCAAATAATGCGGTTCTAGTTGCCTTGGAAAGCTAACGTCTGGGGCTTCGATTTGATATATAATTTGCCATAGCTTTCTCAACGTTAGGCGATCGTATCTGCGAATTGCAATCCGTGCGAACGCGTGGACGACGCCTCCACGACCTAAACGTAACAGAAACCGCTGGGAGTAATTTCTAGGCTGTTTTTGACCCAGTTTTCAGCCCAGAACACACAGATTAGAGGCTATAAAGTGGGGGAATGCATCCATTCATAATCATGCTTTTCATAATTCACTTTTCATAATTTAGATGTAGTTTTTAGAGAGAGAGGTTCTCTCCTCTCTCTTAGGTTTTAGGATTAGGATTCCTCTTAAAGGATTTAAGATTCAACTCTTCATCAGGTTCAATATTTCTTTTACTTTATATTTATCTCTTATTTTCAGATACTTTAATGCTTGTATTAGTTATGTTGCCTAATTGGCTTATGAACTTTTCCATGTTAAGGTTTGAATATTTTATTTAATATAATTGAGGTATTTCAGATTTATCACTTCTTCTATTGTTTGTTATTAATTAATGTTCCAAGTTGGATCCTAACTTGATTTTAGAGTTGATTAATATTCGGAGACCCTTGAGTTGAATTACTCAAGAGTTAAATTGTAATTGGGTTTATCGTTGGCTGGCTCTTTAGTCACTAACACTAATCCTTCCCAAGGGAGAGGATTAGAACTTGTGAATAGAAGTAGACTTCCAACTTACTTGACTTTCTTTTACTTTACTTGGTAAAGGATAACTAAGTAGAAGCAACATTCAATTATCAATTGATCTTGAGAAAAATCCAACAAGGATAGAACTTCCGATTAATCTTCTCCGGGTCAAGGTTTTTAATTTAATTACAATAAAATTTCTTATTTATTTTTATTGCTTTAATTTATAAATATACCTGTGCCCATTGTCCAAACTCCAAAACCCCAATTTACAAACTCATAACCAATAATAAGAACATACTTCCCTTCAGTTCCTTGAGAAGACTACCCGAGGTTTAAATACTCGGTTATCAATTTTAAAGGGGTTTGTTACTTGTGACAACCAAAACGTTTGTAAGAAAGGTTGATTGCTTGGTTTAGTAACTATACTTGCAACGAGAGTTTACTATAACTTCTAAACCATCAATCTTCAGTTCTCTTTCAAAATGGCACCGTTGCCTGGGAATTGCAAACGTGTGCCTTATTACTGGTTATTGTAAATATTTGCTTTTTACTTGTTTATTTGTTTTTATTTTTGTTTTTATTTTTGCTTTTTCGTAAATTAAGAGGTTATTAGTTTTTATTTAGTTATTAAAAATTTTTTCAAAAATTTGTTCTTCGTGTTCATCTTGACCTTCAAGTTGTTCTTAGTTGTTTTCTTCGTTTTGATCTAAAAATTTTAAGTTTGGTGTCATTTTATTGTTCTTCTCTTTCCTCATTTAATTCAAAAATATCTTTTCTCTTTATTTTTATTGAATTTTCGAATTTTCCAAAAAAAAATTCAGATTTTGATTTTAAAATTTTTATCTTATCTTATCTTAGTTTTAAATTTCAAAATTCAAATATTTTTCAAAAATCATATCTTTTTCAAAATCTTATCTTATCTTATTTCAAAAATCAAATTTTAAATTTCAATATTTAATTTCCAAAATTCAAAATTCAAAATTCAAAATTTTAATTTCAAAATTCAAAAATCAAAATTCAAAATTTAAAAACTCAAAATTCAAAATTTAATTTTTCAAATTCAAAAATTTTAATTTCAATAACCTTTTAATTTAAATTTGTTTTTATTTTCGTTTTTAATTTTTATTAGCTACCATGAATTCTCACCCCTCTCGCTTTGAATTTGGTTCTAAATCTGTTGAAATGAGTGGAAGCTATAACAGGAATATGCATCAAGGTCTAAGCAATCAAAGATGGATGAAGCCAAGAGGATCTGATCAACCCTTTAGGCAACAACACCCTCCAAGATATCATGGGCAAGGACCACTCTACAATGCATACCAAGCTGATAGATATGGTGGACCCCCTTGTAATTACCAACAAGCCCCACCCTGTGCTTAAGAACCACCTCCCCAACATACCTTTGAACCACCAAACTCACAAGCCCCTTTACACCATTTACCTCCATATGACCCTAACCCACATCCACCATACCAACCACCCTATGAACCGAATGAGCCATACATAGATCCATCCCAACCTTAATTGAATACACTCATCTCTAACATCATTGGTCTCACCTCTATACTCCAAAATCTTATATCCCGCATGAACCAACCCTCTACCTCCAAAATTCAACCCTCAAGCTCTAGTGCACTTCTTTTTCAACCACATAATGATCTTTTCATCCCATCACCATCCTCCATGGAAGAGCACCCACATCCATCAATCCAAGAGCAAGATGATCCCAATTATGCTATTGATATGGAACAGGAAAGAAGGAATCATCTTCGCGAATCCATACTTCATAAAGAGCTAGAGGAGGCCCTAAAGGTGAAGGTAGTAAAGACCCTTGAAATCGAAGGAGTGGTTGAAGAATTAGTGAAGGAAGACATCAAGGAGGAGTCTGATTTTGTCTTAGAGCAAGATGAGGCCCAAAATGTGGAGATAGGAAAGACCCTTGAAGATGAAAGAATAGTTGAAAGGAGTTGTCATGGAAAGAAAATCATCAAGGATGAGTACGATTTTATATTAAAACTACTGGACAAAGCAGTAATTATTAAAGAGGAAAAAGTGGTTGAAGACTTAAGAGATGTTGAACCTCCATGGGAAAGTGAAGACATAGAGCCTCCTTCAAAGACATTTGAAATTGATGTTGAGGAGGGTGTACAACTTCCAAGGCATATCATGGCTAAAGACTTTGAGGTTGATCAAGAGATGGAGATTAAAGAAGAAGAAGAAGCTTGCAAAGAGGTGGAAGTTTTCAAGGAAGAACTCAAGGGAGTAGAGCTTGATATCACTTTTCCAAAGTTGCTGGAAACCTCTCCACCTAAGTTGCCATCATCCTTCACAATATTCAAGTGGGTAAAATTCATATCTCTTAGCTTTCTAATTCCACTTGAATATGGGCTACTGGAGACGGATGGTCAACTTAGAGCTCTTTGTGGCATTAAGAGTAAAAGGAAGATGGTTAGTAGTTAGAGTTGTCAAGCAAGGTTCAACATGGTTGTATGCTCCAAGTTGAAATGCAAGGTTTGGTGTAAAGCTCAATTGAATGGGTCTAGGAAGTTGTTTGGACGCTTCAATGAGAATTCTAAAGCTGAACCACCCGAATGGAATCATGATGATCAACAAGAAGACGGGTGCAATAGCAAGGTTTGGGATCCTGAAATTTGTTCTGACATCCAACACCCCGGGAGCCTAAGAATCTGTTTGAAGCTGCTCAAGGGCTTTATGTGCCTAGTTTGGGACCCCGGAGGCCATTGGAATCACAAACATTGGTGGAAATTCCTGGACGAGTTCAAGCACAAGCCACCATAACAAAGGACTCCTCAAATGTCCAACTTAAGGACAATAACTAAAAGTGCTAGGTAGGAGACATCCCACCATGGTATGATCGTTCCTTTTTCATTTTTATTATTTTTATTTATTTTCGAGTTTTATTTTATTTTATTGAACCTGGAGTTTTGCATAACATTCATATTAGCATTGCATTATGCATTTTTCATGCATAAAAAAAACACACACGCGACGTGGCAGCGTCGCTGACGCGTCCGCGTCACCAGTGCGTTGTGAAGAAAAGAGAATTGAACAGAGAGTCACGCGGGAGCGTGGCTGGAGGCGTGCCCTTGGCACAAATCACCTCACGCGACCGCATCGCCGACGCGTCCGCGTCACTCACGCGGCCGCGTGACCTGGAAATCGACGTAAGAAAGGGTGCACGACCGAAAGTTGTGCTAGAGTGGTCTGGACTGGTGCTGAACGCACAATTCTTACCACGCAGACGCATGGCTCACGCGTCCGCGTCATATCCCAATGATGGCCACTCACGTGATCGCGTCAACCACGCGACCGTGTCACCCTGGATTTTGGCAATACTAAGTTTTTGAACAGAGAGTTGTGCGAGCGCGAGGCTGCCCTCGCGCCAGTAGCACAAAACGCGTCACGCGTCTGCGTGACCGATGCGACCGCATCGATTAATTTAAGCGCAAGTCACGCGACTGCGTCTCTCACGCGTCCGCGTCGCTTGCGCCGCACAGCTTATCCTAATTTGCCAAATATCTTATCTTTTCTTCTCCAATCCTAATTTTTTCCTCCCTCCTTTCTTACTTACTTCTTCTTCCCTCCTTTCCCTTCTCATTCTTCTTATCTTTCATTTTATTTTACTTAATTTATTTGCATATTTCATTCATCACATTTTAATTTTGTGCATATTTTTATTTTCTTTTTTAAATTAATTATTTTTTCTTTGGTGTTGAATTTTCTTATTTCACTGTTGCATCTTCTCTTGAATTATTTTAGGTGCTTAGAGACTTGTTTTATTCTGGTTAGATAATATTATTTAAATCAATGCCAATCTTTTATACCTGCATCAATTTTGCATTGACATGAATTTCCATTACCTCTCCTTACCCACACTATCCCTTATTGTTGCAAAATTTTGCACCACTGATATGCCATGTGCTTCTATTATTTTCTCACGAACATGTTGAAGCTTCCATGTAAATGAGACCCTTATCATCTGGCATTAATACCCATATTTCATTTATTTTCTATCTTTTGGGTTACTTTTCTTCTTTTTCTCTTCTTTCAGGCTGGCCACCGAAGACGGAAAAAGGGAGAAACTTCTAAAAGGGGAGACAAACAAGTCCATCTGCACAATCCTTGAAGAAAAGCATCAGTTGGAACAACCCGTCCACCTGCACATCTCAGCATGCACCGAGGACGGTGCAATCTTTAAGTGTGGGGAGGTCGATACCGATCTCCATGGGTTAGTTACTCTTCTATCTCAACACCAATGGTTTATTTTCCTTGTTAGTTGTTGCATTTGCATGTTTGATTGTATAATTATTTGATTTTGTGCATATTTTACCACTTGGTTGAAGAAATATTTTCTTTTTCACAAAACTTTTAGAGCATTTCACTAATTTGAATAAAATTTAATGTTACACTTGTTTGAAGAAATATTATACTGGAACAGGGTTTAGAGCTCGAACACACAAAACCTGTGAGATTTTTGAGCCTATTTGAATTGGTTGCATTTTACCAACCAATATTTTATTTTTGGTGTGTGTTATTCTCTCTAAAATTGTGATCTTTGTCTTGCTTAATTTTATATTTCCATGGTTTGATGTATGCATACACTTACATGATTGAGGCCTTATTTCACTGAGCTTACATACCCATATGGCCTTAACCTTTCATTATCCTTTGCAAACCAATTTGAGCCTATTTTACCCCTTTTATTCTTTACTTCAGCACATCATTAACTCTAAGCGAAAAATAATATTGTCCTTAATTTGAATCCTTGGTTAGCTTAGACTAGTGAAAGTGCTTATGATTTAAGTGTGGGAAAAGTGGGTTTGGAAACATTTGGTTTAAGAATTGGGTACATCTTTATGAAAATAAAAAAAATGTTTAGGACATGTTCATGCATTCAATAATTTAATCATATGCATTGAGAAAAACCAAAGAAAAAAATAATAAAAAAAAAAGATGAAAAAGAAAAAAAGAAAAGAAAAAGACCAAATAAGTAAAAGGGGACAAAATGCCCCAAAGTAAATGTTGGTAGCAATGCATATGAGTTGTACTCAAATCAGGATGCATGAATATGTGGAAAACATGGTTAATGGATAGTTAGATGTTGTATTATGATTACATGGATTTTCTAAGTTAGGTGGAAAGTTTAAGTTAATTAAGGATTCAGATTTTAGTCCACTTGACCAAATACAATCCTACCTTGACCTAACCCCATTACAACCCTTAAAAGACATCTTGATTTGTGTATTTGTGCATTAAATTTTTGTTGATTGGTAGAAGAAAAGCAAGCCTTAGAAAGCAAGGTTAGTAGATAATTGAGAGAATCGAAGCTTAAACACTTGAGTGATTAGAGTGTATACACTACCAGTGAGGGTTCGATGCTCAATTCCTTGTTCCCTGCTTTCATGAGCTATTTTCTTCTTGCAAGTCTATTTGTACTTCATTTTCATGATTTGAATTAGTGAAATCCAGTTCATATTTCTTTTTGAAGGATTTGTTTACTTTTAACTAAGTAGGTAGAAACATTTTGCATGTAGTTGCATTCATATAGATAGGTTGCATTTCATATTAATCTACCATTCCTCTTCATCTTTATAGCTTCTCTTGAGCTTAGCATGAGGACATGCTAATGTTTAAGTGTGGGGAGGTTGATAAACCACTATTTCATGGTTTATCTTGTGCTCAATTGAGTGGTTTTTATCAACTTTTTACCCACTTATTCATACTATTTGCATGGTTTCACATTTACCTTCCTAATTATGTGCTTTGATTGAAAACATGCTTCTTTGGCCTTAAGTTCCCTATGTTTAATCCTCTCTTATTAACATTAGATGCCTTGATATGTGTGTTAAGTGATTTCAGAGATTACAGGGTAGGAATGGCTCAGAGGATGGAAAGAAAGCATGCAAAAGTGGAAGGAATACAAGAAACTGAAGGAACTGCTAAAGCTGTCCAGCCTGACCTCTCTGCACTCAAACAGTCATAACTTGAGCATAGAGGTCCAAATGATGCGGTTCCAGTTGCCTTGAAAAGCTAACGTCCGGGGCTTCGATTTGATATATAATTTGCCATAGCTGTCCCGACGTTAGGAGACGCGAATGCGTGAATGACACGCCTGCGTCGTATCTGCGAATTGCAATCCGTGCGAACGCGTGGACGACGCCCCCGCGTCACTTTCCCGCGACCTGAACGTAAGAGAAACTGCTGGGAGTGATTTATGGGCTGTTTTTAACCCAGTTTTCAGCCCAGAACACACAGATTAGAGGCTATGAAGTGGGGGAATGCATCCATTCATAATCATGCTTTTCATAATTCACTTTTCATAATTTAGATGTAATTTTTAGAGAGAGAGGTTCTCTCCTCTCTCTTAGGTTTTAGGATTAGGATTCCTCTTAAAGGATTTAGGATTCAACTCTTCATCAGGTTCAATATTTCTTTTACTTTATATTTATCTCTTATTTTCAGATACTTTAATGCTTGTATTAGTTATGTTGCCTAATTGGCTTATGAACTTTTCCATGTTAAGATTTGAATATTTTATTTAATATAATTGAGGTATTTTAGATTTATCACTTCTTCTATTGTTTGTTATTAATTAATGTTCTAAGTTGGATCCTAACTTGATTTTAGAGTTGATTAATATTCGGAGACCCTTGAGTTGAATTACTCAAGAGTTAAATTGTAATTGGGTTTATCGTTGGCTGGCTCTTTAGTCACTAACACTAATCCTTCCCAAGGGAGAGGATTAGAACTTGTGAATAGAAGTAGACTTCCAACTTACTTGACTTTCTTTTACTTTACTTGGTAAAGGATAACTAAGTAGAAGCAACCTTCAATTATCAATTGATCTTGAGAAAAATCCAACAAGGATAGAACTTCCGATTAATCTTCTCCGGGTCAAGGTTTTTAATTTAATTACAATAAAATTTCTTATTTATTTTTATTACTTTAATTTATAAATATACCTGTGCCCATTGCCCAAACTCCAAAATCCCAATTTACAAACTCATAACCAATAATAAGAACATACTTCCCTGCAGTTCCTTGAGAAGACGACTTGAGGTTTAAATACTCGGTTATCAATTTTAAAGGGGTTTGTTACTTGTGACAACCAAAACGTTTGTAAAAAAGATTGATTGTTTGGTTTAGTAACTATACTTGCAACGAGAGTTTACTATAACTTCTAAACCATCAATCTTCAGTTCTCTTTCAAGAAGCTATGCCATTTTCAATTTTTATCGGACAAAAATAACACTAATATGTAGAAGAAAAAGATACGAATATTTTTATTGAATTAGATTTTTAATTAGAATTACGGATCACAGAAAATGAAGGCCAAAAATTAATGGAAGGTCACGGCTCATATAAGAGCTTTCTGAGTCTCTCTCTCTTTTTTTTTTTTCTTTAAGCTCAATTGGTGATGAATAAAGGGAAAAGGAAGATAACTACGGGTTAGTAATATTAATAGAAGATTTGTGGTTATTATGAGGTGTCACTAGTATGATATATATCTACATCCATACATGCCAATTCTTTTTCCTTTGGTTATATATATATATATATAGTAAGTATAGTAAGCCACATTCTATTTCTTTCTTCGTTCTCTTAAATGGGTTCGGCCATTCTTTTTTTTTTTTTTTAAACTTTAATAATAATAATAATAATAATAATAATAATAATAATAATAAAATTGATTTAATATTTATTTAATTAAAATATATTTTTTATAAATAGTATAAATTTAATAAAATAAATAATAATTAAATTAAACTTTAATAATTATAAAATTTTATTTAATTATTTTTGTTAAAATTAATTTTTTTTAAAATTAGATTTTAATATAATATATTAGCTCATAAACAGTTAATTATTTAATTTTCAAAAATTCGGAGTTTTATATCTTCATTGCTCTATTCTCTTTTCTGCCGTGAACATTTATTTGTTTTTTCAGTTTTTTTCGTAAAATTTTTTCTGTTATTGTTGTGTTTTCTTATTCATTGATTTATGAGCTGATTAGAAATAACTATGGTAATAGTTGAATTTGTTAAAGTATAAATAAAAATAACAAATATATTAAAGAAAGAAGTTAAGAAGACTCATATTCTAAAGAAAGAGATATAGATAATTGCTTTTATATACATTTTTTTTCTTACACTAATAAAGAGGTATATTCATATTACAATAGGTTACTGGTTTTCGTTATGTTTTCTCAAAAGGTTCCTTTGTTGTTATTTGTTCTTCAAGCTATTGCTTAGTTCTTCATTCAGATTTGGTTTTTTGACAGAATTAAAATTTTGAATTTGTTTTAAATTGCTGAATTAGTTGAATGGTTTTGGATTGGTTTTTAATCAGTTGTAAATTAGTTTATGAATTGCTAAATTTCTTTATTGTTGAATTTTTGAATTGCTAAATTAAGATACCATTGTAACTGACTAATTTAAATTTTAATATTAAGTTATTAACTGTTTTATATTTTTTTTATTTATATGGGACTGAGTTATCGATTGAACCAATGATCCATCGATTGAACCATTAACTAATGAACCAGTAATTTAACCGGTTTGGTTCGGACAACTATAAATGGAGGACTGGGAAATGTGTTTTCTTTTTTTTTTTAAATAACAAAACGGTGTTGTTTAGGGAGAACCGATCGGACTGGAAAGACTAGTTTTCGGTCCGGTCCATCCGGCCAGTTCAGCAGTTTTTGGCTAGTTCTATCATCAACTGTGTTAGGCATGAAATCGAATTGTTAGCACCATCGATTTTCGGTTGGACCGATTTGACTGACCGGTCCGATCTGATTTTCAGAATCATGGATAAAACCTACACTATGTTAAATAAAAATTATGTGATCTTTCAGAATCATACAAATAAAAATTTTATTTTAAAATATTCATAAAATATAAAAAACAATAATCCTACTATATTTTTATACGTTAAATAACAAAAATTAAAAAATTTAAATACATAAAAGAATATAATTTATCAACTTACATAAATTGGATGATCCAAATAATTTATAATATGTTACTCTGAGTGTCGTATAATTACGTACCATTTTGTAAATAAATACAAATTAATATTTTTTTTCTCTATTTTTTTTAGCACCCTTCTTTTTTCTTTTCTCGCAATCCTTCTTCTCTCTGACATACACTAACAACAACCATTCTCTCTAACATACACTAACACACTCTAATGCATGTACTGAGTTTTTATAGAGCCCAAGAATAATGTTTGCTGCTTACCGGGATGGAGGAGTTGTGTCCCCTGTATGCAGACAGTCTCCAACACGCCCACCCCATGTTGCTGTAGCACATTGGGAAGGCGCGGAACACTGCAAAGCCTGCTTGATTCGCAGGCAACACGCCTTCCGTGTGTTGTCAGGGAGCCGCATACGCGCCGCGTCACCACGTCCACTGCGTGTTGCTGGGGTGCTGACACGCTTTTAACGGACGGCGATACCATATTCCCTACGTGTTGACCGTAACATCCATATACCAGCAAAATACTTCATTCCTCAATATTCAGCTAAAATACTAATACACCCTCCATATAAAAAATAATTTCTGATTCTATAACTGTACTTAATTATTTTCCTTTACTTTTATTACTGATCTCCCTTCAGTCCCAAAATACATTGAGTTTATTTCGCAATTCATTTTTTTTGGCATGCTCATGCAAGACACAGGTACATGCACCAATAACATGATTTTTGAGAGATGAAGGAAAAAACTTTATAAAAAATACAAATCACTTTGCAATCTTACGAAACATTGCATAAGTCAGTAAGGTAATAAAATAAATTTTGAAATTCAGAGTAAAATTTTGATTTAAAACATAATAAATTTTAGTTATATTTATTATAGTTATATTTATATTGTTATATTGTTATATTTTCGTGAATTTTCTTTTTTGAAAAAATATTTTTATTTAAACATTTTATTATAAATTATTTGATATTACTAAAGACATCTTGAACAGTTAAATGGTGTTTTTATTTTCTAAAATAATTCACGATATCTATTATAATTCATAGAGAAAGATATTTTTATAAAAGAAAATCTTTGTACATTCCTATACAATATAACATGGGAAATAAATTAAATTTAAAAAGATAAAATATGATGTTTTAGGAGATATAAAGAATAAAAAATATTTTATAATCCTAAAAAATGATCACACATAATTCTTAACATTTTAATATATATATATATATATATATATATATATATGAGAGATACTTTTAAAAATATAAAAATCACAAAACATTTCTTATTTAACACAAATTTGCTGTAAAATCTTTTTATATTAATAATTAATATTTAATAATAATAACAAATGTTTTCTGTAAGGCCCACATCGGTTGGAGAGGGGAACGAAGCATGCTTTATAAGGGTGTGGATACCTCTCTCTAGCACGACGCGTTTTGACGAGTGAGTGTGGGGGGTTTCGGCTATCATCCCTGTCGTCAAAGACAAAACCGTGCCAAAGCGGACAATATCGTGTTAGCGGGTGGTCTTGATCAAAAGTAAGTTTGTGTTAAAGTGATTTATATTTGGTAACAAGTGTGCCATGCACGTGATAAGATTGAAATTATAATTTTAAATTCTTCAATTAAGAGGTTGCGGGTTCGAGTCTCCTATCTTTCCAAATATGTCAATGAGTAATAGCTCAAATGGCATAGTCTCCCCATACTCAATTAAAGAGGTTGCGGGTTCGACTCTCCTATCTTTGGTAAAAAAAAAAATTTGAATTATAATAATTTAATTAATAAAAATGTAACATATTATGTATTGTTTATTTTTTCTTAATCTAGTATTAAATGTATTAACTCTAAAATAGTTATTAATTAGTTTTAGTAATTTACTTTTTTTAATAAATCAAACATATATACTCAATGTGATTATAAATAACCTAGTAATACTTAGACCCACCAACAATTTTTTATATGTTATTTTACTGTCAAGTAAGAACATATCCAAATTAGATCAAAATAAATAATAAATTATTAGAGAATTCTAATGCATAAAATTCTCTAATAAACAATAAATAATTTAAACCCACTAAAAAATAACTCAACACTTTTCTTTGATACCTGCAAAACATATACCTGAAATAATATTATATCGATGTTAGTATACAGTTTTACAATCATCGACCGTATTTACTATACGTGACTCCTTCTTAAAAGTTATTCTACATACGTGTGCAGTCGAAAGATAAATTACTAGACTTTATTTTATTTTACTAAATTACTATAATTATGCATTATTCATTAAATGCTACTTGTAATATAATTGTAATATTGTAATATAATTATAATAAAGATATTTTTCTAAAATAAAATTAGAAGAGATAATAGTGCTTTCATTTTGGAGGAAAAATGAATTCATGAGGAATTGACACTTCACTTTTATTAGTTGATAATGTATTAAATATTGATTTTATATAATTATAATAAAGATATTTTTCTAAATTAGTATAATCATGCATTATTCGTTAAATTTTAATTGTAATATAATTATAATAAATATATTTTTCTAAAATAAATTTAGAAGAGAAAATAGTGATTTCATTTTAGAGGAAAAATGAATTCATGAGAAATTGACACCTCACTTTTATTAGTTGGAGGAAAAATCCAATTTTAGTATATTTCTCGTTATTATATATTTTTCTCTAATCATATATCCACTGTTTTCTTTCCTTCGTTTCAACATTTTGAATCTGGGTTTAACTTGTCGTAGTTCTCACTTCTCAGTCATTCTATTAGATGTAGTTGATAACTATTGAAATTTTTTTATTAACATAGGAGAAAAATATATTATTATATGATAGAATTAATATGAGTATATTTTGTTATTAAATACACAAAGTTAATGTAAAATAAAATTACACATAAAAAAACAAAGAAAATAAAATTAAAATAGCAAAAACGATAAAAAAATTATTTTTACAATTTTGTTTTGTCATATGGAAGATTAGAAAATAATAAAATTTAAACTAAATTAATTTTGTATTTGTTGTATTCAAATTAAATAAGTAATAAGTTATATTATTTTAATTTATTCCTTAAATTTATATATCATAAAAATCAAATCAATATACATAATTTTAAATTGTGTGATACTTAAATATCTAATCAAATCAATTAGTTGATATAATTAATGCATCATAATGAATTATATTTAATGAGTTAAACAAAATAAATTAAGAAACACTCTAAAAAATATGCTATGTTGACTCTATCATTAAATGTAAAAAATCGATTTTTATATAATAGAATCGATAATATAATAGACGGCGAGAAAGAGAAAGATAAATATTTTAGATCTTAGGTTATTTTATTTGGATGTTGTAATGTGGGTATTACATTATTTTACTTATTCTACCCCAGGGACGGATCCAGAAATATTATTCTGGAGGGGCCAATAACATATATAATATTAAAAATTATACAAAAAATTATATAATGTAAAATGTATTACAAAAATATATCGATAGAGAATATATTTTAAAGTAAAAAAAATATGTATGTACTTTTTATTAACGATATGGTCGATTCTTCGTATCATAAAATTTATCGATAATAGAATTTGTGTCAAATTTTTCAGCAATTTTCTTTTCAATATAATTAAAAGAAAATTAGCAAGAAATTAACCTTTCATTTTGTTTATGAGTTATTCTTCGTAATATTCATTGCTGAAAAATATCTCTCAGTTGTAATAGTTGAAACAGAGAAAATTAATACCAAATGAATCAAGAAGGACGCTCACAAGAAAAAAAATTCACTTTATGGGATTTGAAAAAATTAATTTAATTAAAAATATTAGTAATAATATCTTTTCAGATTTTTTTAATATTGTTACTTACTTTTTTAGATATTAGAAATCATTAATATTTAGGTTAGGCTGGACTTTTATTTATATTAGACTAAATACTAAATAAATTTTAAAAAAATTTAAATCATACTTAATAACTTATTACTATTAATCTTTTTTTAAAAAAGTTGGGGGCCGAGGCCTCCACTCGCCCCCGTACGTCTGTCCCTATTCTACCCTATGGACCTTTTTGCAACTTTATTTCAGTATCAATAGAATTTCACTAACTTTTAGTAATAAATTAAAATCCAAAATAAAATTGAAAAAAAAATAAAGAATATAAAATTATTGATTAAAATTTTATTATTTTTATTATTATAACAGGTATTTTTATTTAATATACCAACACCATACAAAATTAATCGTAAAAAAGTATAAAATATAAATAAATATACTGAATTAAGAGATAAAATTATATTTGTTATCTCATTTTTACTTTTAGCAGCACAATAGAATATCATGTACTCAACATAATTTAAGATGCAAATTATAATTAATTATACTTTTTATTTTAAAATATTTAAAAACAATCTTAATATAAATAAAATAATTTAATATATTAAATAAATTAATAGAATAATATAAGTTAACTATTTTTTTATTAATTTTGTTATTTTTTTTACTACCTTTAAAATTACGACATTTTTTTTTTAAATTTGACCGTGAAATAAAATTAGAGTTGTTGGTCTACACCATTAAAAAAAAATAATACATATAATTACATTTGTGCATATAACATGTTCCTAAATTTTTATATGCTAAACTTAAGATTCTGTATTTTTTTGTTTATGCCATAAATAAGTATTATTTACAATGATTCGTCTTGATTTAAAAGCTTAAAATTTTTTGTACGTATTAATTTTATATTTAATATTAAAACATGAAAATTTATTATGTTATTTTACTATTAATGTATGTAGTATTACATTATAAAATATAAAAATTAAAATGATTATTATATAGCTTAGATGGATTGAACTAAATATAAAAATATAAAACAGAATTGTATTATTAAATTTTAGTAATTTTAATTTGTTAATAATATAAAATAAGATAGAAGTGACTATTTATAATTGAATAGTTTTGGTTGATTAAACTAAAAAAATCGAAAAACACTCTATTAGTAAAAGCAAATGGAATGATGATTTTAATTAGTATTTGATAAAATATTCATTTAGAATAATTAAAAAAAGTAAAAGTATGATATTATTAAAAATAATACATTTTTATGTTTAAAATACATTTAAATAAAATATTTGTAAAATATAAAATTTAGAATAATATAGTTTCATGAATATTAATCATTAATCAATTATGAACTAACATAAAGTTATAATATAATTTATTGACGAAAAATAATCAATAATTAATATTAATAAATATAAAAATTATCCAAACACTTTGATTAAAAGTATGAGTGGTTAATTATCATTTATTATTAATAATATTTTGTTCATAATTAAAACTAAAAATATAATTATTCAGATTTAGATTTTAGAAGAATAAACGTATAAGTAACAAATAATCTATTTTATTATGCATATTATAAATTAATGAATTAAACTAAATGATATAATGAATTATAATTAATTAGTTGGTATAAATTATAATAATTATATGGTATTTAAAAAAAAATAAAATGAATAAAAAGAAAATAAAAAGAAATAGAAGAGATAAAAGACTACAATAAAATAAATTAAGTGTGAGAGTTTTAATTTTTTTTTTACAAATTTTATATCACATCCATTTCAATAATAATAAATAAAAATACATCAACTTGATATCTAAGAGAAATGATGAGATAAAATCATAACACAGTTCTAAAAGAAAAGCTTAAATTAAACCATAATATCATTGCACAACACAAATTGAAAGTAATTTTACATTATAATATACCACACAAACAGGTAAATGACTTAAGCTTAATTACGAAATTTTTTTTATTTATGCATACATGATAACACCATGGTCTATAAATGCTTCATGGATAACATATCATATATTGCTCTGAATAATGAGCACGGGAATTGAAGAGTGTGTGGTGGTTTGTATCCACGTTGACTTCTTGAGACGACGCCTTATAAAAAGAAAAAGAATTGTTGTAAAAGCTACCTAATGAAAGAGTAATTGGTAAATGAATGATATTTTCTTCTAGCATATATGGTTTTTTATAGTGGTAAAATAAAAATAGAAGGAATAAAATTTTATATTTTTATATTCAGAATAGAATTTGATATTTATCGTAATAAAATTAAATAACTAATCAGTTATAATTCATGTATTTAAATAAATAAAATAAATTAAATAAAAATATTTTTAAGAATTAATTAAATCAAGTTAGTTGATACAAATAATTAGTATAATTGATTTTATTTGATTTATTGAATTCAAAAAAATAAATTAGAAAATAATTGATTAAATTAATTAGTTGATATAATTAATTTATTATAATTGATTGGATTTAATAAATTAAAAAAATAAATAGTAAAACATATGAGACAATGATTTTTTTAACTAAATTAATCTGTATTTATTGTATTTAATCATTATAAGTAACAAATCATCTATGCTATTATGTACCTTATAAATTAATGAATTAAAATAATTGATATAATAAATTACAATTATTTGATTGATATGAATTATAATAAATCGTGTGATATTTAAATATCTAATCAAATCAATTAGTTGATATAATTAACTTACTGCAATAAATTGTATTCAATAAATTATAAAAAATAAATTAAGAAACACGCTCAAAGGTAGTAATGGATCCATAAATTTTAAATAGTGGAGATAAACATATAGCATATAAAAATAATAAAAAATATTTATAAATATATCAAAATATATAAAAAATAAATAATATAAAAATATTAAATATTAAATAATTTTTATGTAATCATTATCAATATTAATATATTGATAAATAATAATATGGTTATTAATTTATCTTTCTGTAAATTAAATATAATAATAATAATAAATAAAATTAATCAAAATATAAATAGGTTATCTTTTAATCAATAATAAAAGTGAAATATATTTTTTTTATGAATTATATATAATAAATGATATTTTAAATAAATGATATTTTTTTATGTTATATTTTTTCAATAAATGATATCATGGGTAATTATCATTATTATTATTATTATTATTATTATTATTATTATTATTATTATTATTATTATTATTATTAAAAGTATTTTTAATTAATAATTGATAAGTAGTTTAATAATACATTAAATATTAATTTGATATAATTATAATAAAGATATGTTTCTAAATTAGTATAATTATGTATTATTTATTAAATATTAATTATAATATAATTATAATAAAGATATTTTTTATAAAATAATTTAGAACAGAGAATAGGAAAGTTTATTTTGGAGGAAAACAGAGTCACGAGAGATCGACACCTCACCTTAATTAGTTGGGAGAAAACCCAATTTTAGTATATTAAGTAGATAGATAGATAAGTAGATAAGTAGATTTTTATATCAAAATGGATTATAGTAAAATAAATGTTGTTTGGCTTATACCATTCAAAATCACTTTTAGATAAAAAATTACTAAAATAGACATCAACTTAAAATTTTATTTATAGAGTAAAGTATCGTTTTTGTGCCCAACGTTTGGGGTAAATCCTATTTGTGTCCCTATCGTTTAAATCGTCCTATTTGTATCCCTAACGTTTGTAAAAGTGATTCAATGTTATCCTGCCATCAATTACACATCATGAGCGCTTTAGTTTGAGTTTTAAAAACCTCTTCTTGAAGTTAGAATATAAATGTTTGGGATAGAATCGATGATCTACTTCAAAAAAAATAGCTCATCAAATGTTGAAACTAATTCTTACAACATTTACATAATTTACTTTTCTAAGGACATAATTGAATCTAAACACAAATAGTGGATATAATATTAAAATCGACCACATCCAAGTGAGACCTAATTGAGAATGAATACATCCAAGTGAGAATAATTGAAAAATATAATCTGATTTGTTAGTATAATTGATAGTAAGATAACATTGAATCACTTTTATAAACGTTAAGGATACAAATAGGACGATTTAAACGTTAGGGACACAAATATGACTTACCCCAAACGTTGGGGACAAAAACGATACTTTACTCTTTTTTATATTATCCTATTATTTTAATTAGATATTTAAATAGATCTTATTAGTTAATTTTATAATAAAATTAATATTTAAATAGATATTTTAAAATAGCATATAAAAATGGACAAAATATATTTTAAATAAAAATAAAAAATATAAATTATATATATATATATATATATATATATATATATATATTTAATCAAATATGTTACAATTTTTTAAGTATTAAATATTACTTTAGTATTTTTTTACATCGTACTCTTATTCTAGTACTCTCAATAATCTTATTCTTAATATTAATTTGGAATCCAACGTTTATGATTTTATTATTGAATTAATTTTTTATTTAATTTATCTTTTTTAATGGAATCATAATCTATATTATAAAAAATTACACTAAAACATAGTATACAAGAATTACCATTATAAAAGAGAGTACTGAAAATAATAAAAAAATTAAATATTTACTTTATAGTGATCGAAACAAATTTGAAAGTTCTTAATAATTTTTTTATATAATATATTTTTAGTATTCTTTTTTTAGTATGTTATAATTTTTTACCATTATTATTATTTATAATTAATTTTTTGTCTAATTTACTTTACTTAATAGAATCAATAAATCATATTATAAAAAGATAATAACATACATAATACACAAAAATCACAATAACATATATAAATAGAAATAACAAGAATCTTATAAATAATACAATAACATATATAAAGGATCAAGTTGGTAAAAGGTAAATAAATGGTTACTATCTATGGCTAAAAGCCCGTTAAGAAAACGCAGAAGTTAAAAATAGTTGGTTCTTATAAACATGGTTTTGACAGCAAAATCACTTCTACGTTGATGAGAAAAAATTTGCCAAACCAAAAGTTAAAGCTTTCAAAAAATTTAAATGCGCTTCTTCCTTCCAATAGATTTCTCAAACACACCCTTAAACATTCATATCTAATGACTAATTAAATATTTATATACTCAAATCCGCATATCTAAATTTTCAACCCTTACTAATAGATAAAAATTTCATAATCCATAATCCAGACTATTATAAAAAAAAAATAATTGAATTTTTATGTAAATGATATTTGATATAAAAATCCATATAATTAAGTTAAAATTAAGAAATTCTAAGTTTAATTTATTTACAAATGTAAATAAAATATGACATATTACGTATTTTTATAAAAATACTACAAATTACAAAAATTAATAATTAATATATTTAATTTATTTATATAAATAAAAATGACAGAGCCATTGAGTAAATAAGGATCGAGGGAAGACCTCTATGCAAATTGCATTAACTATCTAGAAATTATCTAGAAACTAACAAATCAAAACGAGTAAACTATTATTTTTATCTATAAAAATTTTAAATATTGATAAATCTGTTGACAAAAAAATTATTATTTATATTCATAAAAAATAAATTATATATAATAAAATTATTTAAACGTTAAAAAATAACCTAAAAATTCTAAATTACCCTCTTCCTAAGCTTAAGGCAGCTAGCCAGCCACCATTCTCTCTTCGTCTGCCTCACTTTTTATCTTCCCGTAACCGCGGTGCATTCGCCGTTCACTTCATTCTCACCGTTGTCTTACTCGCGTCTCCGCCAAGCTCCATTCCCCCTCTCCCAAAATCCGCCAAGCTCTCCCGACGCCGTCGCCTTCCCAGCGTCTCTTCACCGCCTTCACATCGTCCTCTCCTTCACCGTCGTCCTCACCTTCGAGTTGTGCCTTCCAGCGGCTGCCGTCCAAGTTCCAGCTGTCGCCTTCTAGTCATCTCCTTCCTGCAGTCGCCATCGGTGCCTCGTTCCGGTTGGTATAGTTCTCTTACTCATATACTCCTCTTTGACCCTTGCTGCGTTCTTGTTCGCTCCTTTGCTGTGTTGTTTGGTTTTGGCATTTTGATGCTGTGTTGTTATTTAATTTATGAATTTATTAATAATTTATGTTTAAGATTTTACAATTTTTTTTCTTAATCTGTTAATTGCTGTTGACTCAGTTAATTGTTTCTTGATGCGTTTATTAAATTTTTTGAATGTGTTACTGCTGGCTTTCATGCTGAGTTAATTGTTTCTTGTTGGGATTATTAATTTGTTTTGCAATGTTTGTTACTGTTGGCTTGCTTGCTGAGTCAATTGTTTTTTTGTTGGGATTATTAAGTTTTTTGCAACGTTTGTTACTGCTGGCTTGCTTGCTGAGTTAATTAGTTCTTGGAATTATTAAATTTTTTGCAATGTTTGTTAATGCTGGCTTGCTTGATGAGCTAATTGTTTTTGTTATTGCTGACTGATTGTTTATGGTCGATAGTATTAATCAAGAAGCACCTGTGGATATTTTATAATCAAGAAGCTCGTCTCTTCACTTTCTTCACTTTCCCAGTCGTGCACGTCGTTGCATACTTGTCGCCATCGTCGGTGTTGTTTCTCAGTTCCAGTCCTACAATGAAGATGTTTCGGGTAATTTTGTTATTATTATGTTGTTTTGTTTTATGATTGTGTTAATGATTGTGTGGTGTTCTGTTCTGGATTTGGATTGCTGAGAAGTATTTGAATTTAAATGTGCTTTATGTCAAATCCAGTTTTAATTTTGGTTGCTCAGAAGTATATGATTTCATTTCCATTTTGTAGGTTATATTCATGGAAAAGTTTTTAATTTCCAGAAGTATATCAGTTCAAATGCCAATTTTAATTTGCTTCAAGTCAAATGCCGATTTTAATTTCTAGAAGTTTGGCATTCATGCTTTAAGTCTTAGCTTTGACATGAAATTGTTGAATACTAGAATGTATACATCTGTTCATGATGTTTCGTCGTCATCAGGTATTAGATATTTAAATTTACTTTGTATTTCTGTCTTGGCCAGAATACCAAACTGATCAAATCTGTTCCAGTTCAGTTTGGTTCGGTTCGGTTGGGGAGCTAGAAAAAAACCTAATGAATGGTTTAATGCATCAATTGATTGGATTGGATGGTTTTTTTCCCCCTTAAAACTGATCTAATCTGCACTGCAAACATCCTTGGCATCGAACTTCACTTACAAGTTAATTAGACTCCCGAGGGACCACTCATTCTTTTGGCTCTCTTATTTTGCCTAATTCCTAAACTATCCCTAAATTTCCTGCAATTATACACCAACAGACCCTTAGGAAATTTATCATTAAAGTTTCATGGAGTTACCAGCTGCCGTTTACTTTCTGTGGCCTTCCACAGGAGAAAAGGAAGGTCCTTCTTACGCTTCTCTGAAAGCTTGCTTTATAAAGCTTGGCGAGAAAGGGTCGGTTAAGAATCATTTACTCTAAACCATATAGACAGTGACACCGCTTCTATGTTGTAATCTAAAGCTAAGTAGAATTATATAATAAAAAAGGTTGAATTGTTGAAATTAACTCCCAAGGAAAGCTATATGTGTTGTTGAGATGTTACAAAGTTGTTTATTATCTGTGTTTAGTTACTTATGATGAGAAACGAGAATTCTCATACGCAAACATGTTTCCAAGATCATTCGTTTGGACCATTTATTCTTTATTTTATTAGTTATATTGTTTCTTTTTTTGAATTGGAATTGTATTATAGCCTCAACATATTGGAGAAGTACCTAAAATGATTGGGAACATATTTGAGATTGATGCTAGTACACTTTATGGTGAATCTTTTGAATCTTCTAGTCATACATCATAATGATGGAGATGATGAATTTGTGCACTTGTACTATTTGTGTAGTTTGTTTTGTTGTAATGTTTATGATGTTTAGAATTTAGAAATCAGGAATTGAGACATGAGACTTTGGTTGATGATTATACATTTTATGATTTTATAACTTATTTATTTTGTATTTTAGTCTCCTTTTTAATGATCTATTGTGCTTTTCCTTTTGTTTTCGTTGATGATTAGAGCATTTTATGAGTTTAAAAATTATATTATATCATATTTTTGTCTCCTTATTTATGGTCTGTTGTGTTTTTTCTTACTAAAACTGTTTTTACTTGGTTAAAGCCTTTGTTCTTTATTTTTCTTTATTATGACCTGGTTGAATCTGGTTGGACCCAAGTTCAATTGGTTGGACCAAATCACGGAACCATTAGCTTGATAGTTTGATATCTGGTCCTGACGTCCTGTTCTCAAAACCATGCTGCTGATACAACCTCTGTGATGAAGGTCGAGGAGACCAAGGCTCTTCAACACACCGCAGTACAAGAACAAGAAGTTGCTGCATTTCACCAAATAAACAAGACCAAAAGAAAGAAAAAGAGGGCAAAAGTTATAGAGGAAAATGAAAACACTGAGATCGGTACAGAGGTGAATAACAACAACGTTTCAACGACCTCACCACCAGACGAACCTAATTGCGTCATATCTAAATTGAAAAAGAAGAATAAGAAGCCTATGGAAGTTGCAGAGGAAGAAGAAAAGGCAGAGAATGATGCAGAGGTAGTAGCAACAGGAACATGCTTGAATGAACCTAATGGCTCAGAATCAAAATTGAAAGATAAGAAGAAAAGATTGTTAAAGGAAGCAGAGAAGGCGGACAAGCGAGGCGTTTGCTATCTGAGTCGGATCCCTCCTCACATGGACCACGTCAAGCTTCGTCACATTCTATCTCAATTCGGAGACGTACAACGCATCTTTCTTGCCCCTGAAGGTCTTTAATTCATATTTTCACTTGTTTTTCTCAAATTTTGAAATAATGAAATTAAAACGCCCTAATACTTGCAGCATTTTTATTTTGATTTTGCAGATTCTAGTGCTCCAGTCACAACTAAACGGTCACGGGGTGCACGAGACCAAGCATATTCAGAAGGGTATTTGTTTTCTTTTTCGAAAATAACAAAAAACCCTCCACTTATAGATTTTGGGAAGATACTAAATAGCTCATAACATACTAACGGCTCTTTGGTTTAAGAAAATGGTGAAGACCAGACCATACCAAACACTCTTGAAAAGTAGCGTATTTTGATGAGCTTAGTTTTGTTGAGTTCAAATGTTTGTGTAGATGATTTCAAGGTGTAGTGAGATTTTTTGTGCATCATTTGTGGTCTGATCCTCTGGGTGAATTTCTTTTTTTTTTTTTTATCTTTACCTTTTTCTCAGAACTAAAAATAGGTATATAAATGTTAATTGTTTTATGTTGGTAGGAATTGACCATTGGATCTTTCTCTGTAACTCTGTAGATGGGTTGAATTCAAGAATAAAAGTCTAGCAAAGAGGGTTGCCAATATGTTGAATGGTGAACAAATAGGTACGTATGTATGAATTTGAGTTGTGCTGGCTCTTTGTTCTTGATTCTCAAATGGAAAATCGTAATGACTTCCCATTGATTCTATAATATCAGATTCGTTACATCACATCCATTCTATTATATATGGTGCTTAGTTTTACCTATAGTAGGTAGTAGTGGAATTATTATTTACTTTCTATGGAATTGGGAGTATTGTCCTATAAAGGCTTGTCCTATCAACCTTTTTGGCAATTAGCTTAATAAGGTGGAAAAAGAAAGGAGGTCAAAATACAATTATACATATTCTTAGATCATGCTCAGATCAGAGTCCTTAGGTTTTTGGACTGTCTAGAGCTCAGTTCATGATTTCTTAAAGGACTTCACTATTTCTGATTTACATAGAAATTGGGCTTCTGTTATCCACTTTATGGAGGACATCTTATACTCCTGCCTTTGTAAGTCTCTTCTTTATAATTAAATTTCTTTCAGTGTAAATATACAGGGAATAAATAGTATGTGGTGTGTTCATTCTGGTGTTCACTTGTAGTAGCAGCCTAGCAGGACTATTCATTGAGTGGTTTATTCCTCATAGATTTGGTTGTCAAGTTTCAATTTTGTGATTTGCATAACTCCATGCTCTATGTCCAGGGGGGAAGAAGAGGTCATCATTCTACTATGACCTTTGGAATATTAAATACCTAAGTAAATTCAAGTGGGATGATCTCACTGAAGAACTAGGTAGGACTATACATCCGTATCCTGTTTTCATTTTTTGGTTAACGTATCTTGTTTTTGTTTAGTCAAAGCTTAAACAAGTCTTGTTACAACAGCACTAAAGAAAGCTATTCGGGAGCAAAAGTTAGCTTTAGAACTTTCTGCTGCCAAGAGAGAGAGGGACTTATATCTTTCCAAAGTTGATAAGTCACGTGCTTTGAATGCAATAGAGGAGAGGCTAAAGAAGGTACTCTATCTTGTCCAGGTTATATTGAATACAATTTTGAAGGGTGCATTTGCATAAGTATTTGTCTGACAAGAAAAAACTTATATGCTGGTTAAAAACTGATTGGTGAACAATCCCACTAGCAAAAAAGAGGATAAAATAAAAGTAAAAAAGAAATATGTTCTTGTCTCTAATATTTATTTATTAAAAGACTCACCCCTCTGCCTTAGTTTGTCGTATACTAATTTTTGGTAGAAGAGTAACTGAAGATTTCCATAAGGAAATTAAGTATTAATTTATTTCCTCTTAAATTGTTGCTTCCAATACCTTATGCTGGTTAATTGGCTTTGACTATTGAGAAAATGACCAGCATAAAATATATTAAAAAGGTTGTCCGATAGTTGGTGCTTTAAATTGAGCAAGCAATGAAGTTTACAACTGGAACTAACTTGAAAGAGTCATGCTACATAGTCAACAATCTAACATAAATAAAAATAAGGAAACCAACTAACGAGGTGTGTCTCCTCTCCTTTTTGAAAGGAGAGTAAAAATGGCATTGTTGGCTATATGTTGATAAAAACTATTGTTTTTTCACTTAGATTTCCCAATTTATGATTTCATGTTTATTTTACTCATTTGGCTTGTAATTAAAGTTCTTTGCAACAATGTTAAAGAATTGTAAAAGAAACCACCCTTTACTATCCAATTCTTAAGGTTTTATCTGTATAGCTGTTGTAGGTGGAGATTCTGGCAAGACCATAATCCAGCATTTTCCTCTTTGGCTTTCTATTGACACACATACCCTTTTGGATCTTCATCTAAAATAGATTATTCATTACATGTCTTTTACTTCTGGAGATGACATATGATAGTTATATTTTACTTTTAGATCCATGAAGACTTTCTCTTTCTGAAGTAGTAGTGACTAGGGAATAGGGATGTCAATCTATTCTATAAATGTTTAGGGAGCGACATATCAACATTCTTTTTTTTTCTCCAGCAAATGATTGCCATGCCACATTTTCTGTCATTTATGTTTTGATTGCAGTGTTATCTTGGGATAAGCCAATTTTTTAATTATTTTTTTAAAAAATGATATTGGATTTGAAATCTATGGAAAATCTTAGATGTTGGTTGCACTTGCACCTTGCAAGACAAATTTGAAACACTTAGGTTTTGATGGGCTCAGAAAATCTTTTATATATATACTCATTGTGCTGACTAAAAGTTCTATTATTTAATTCTAGCCTTTAATGCTACTATGCCTATGATATTTCAGACAATTTATGATTTTTAATTAATTTAATTTCAGATGGTTTAAAATATTTTACAAGTATGAAATTCCAATGTTTGAATCGCTGTTATTCACAGTATACTATTTTTTGGATCCGTTGCATGGCTTTGCATTTTGACTTTTATAACTTATCTTTACGTGTACTATACTGCTATTTAACTCCATAAAATTAGGGTAGATCTATAATCTGGCTATGATTTTCATTTGTAATTTAAAACCTTATTTTGGATTATTGATGTAGCAAGTTACTTTTCTTATCCTTCATCTTTATTTGTAAAGTACGATGTACTTCTGGAAGTTTATTATTTTCTTTGTCATACACCCCATGATCTGTAATTTCAAATGATTCCATTTCTGATTCCATTTCTGATTCCATTTCATTTGGCCTCACCAGAAGCAGAAGATTCAACAAGACTCTGGACAAGTCGCAAAAGTGATTCGCCATTTCCCCCAAACGAAGCCGATAACTTATAATGCTAAAGAAAGTAAACATGGACTCTCTGATGATATACTGGATGCTGTAAGAATCAATGTGATTTTGATTTATAACCAAATAATTCATGTTTTGGTGTCTCTGTTTCGTTTATTTAGGCCGTAGCTTAATGTTTACTATACCCTTTACAGGTATTTGGTGGTTCGTAATCCATGTGTTGATACTTCAGCATCAGGAGTTCAGAACCCAAAGAATAGCACTGCCAATTTTGTAACATGCATATAGCAATTTTCTGTATTCAACCTTGCTTTTTTTGGTAATATCTAGAAGATGTTTTTTAGTGACAGAAGGTTTTTGAAGTGGAAAATTGAAGTAATCTAGAAATATAAGTGAGTTTTTGTATGCAATGAATTTTTGTTCCATTGCTATACGCCTTCTAACGGTTAGTTTTAGCCTTGTAGGCTATTGACCGAAGTACGATATTTGGATTCAATTTTTTTTCCTCTAATCGCATTGTTTTGTAAAAAAGAAATACTTTGGCCATTATAAGGACAAAAAAAAAAAAAGGGATCTTCCACTTTGCTAAATACTAAACACTCTCAAAAGGAAAACTAATTGAAGCGATGGGGGATTTACAAAGAATGATGTTTTAATTTGAGTCATTTTTTGTTGGAGTTTTTTTGCTGTTTTCACAATTATTGATATCGCCAGCTTTTAACCTTTAAAGATTTCTAAATTTTTTTTATATTCTACAATGCCCAACACAGAGATGTAAGGAGGGTCATAGAAGATTGTTCTCTTTCAATGTCTTTACTTACTATTTGCTACCAGACTACAAATTTTATGGTTTTATTTTGCACTATAGCATATATAAAAGGAGAGGAAGACCAAATTTTAGGAGCGGGACTACATTGCACTAAGGTGTAAAGGATTGTTTCGTTGCCATTTCTGCATTTTGGGCACATCTGGTAATCAAATTGAGTACATGTAATTTTTTTATGGGCTGCTCTCCACATAAAAATTTACTTTAGATGGTAATTTTAATTCTCAAATTAATTTTCAAAGCGTTGAATTTGTCATCGCCGTTGAAAGGTGCTCAATATGAAAAAAATCAGTTTTGTTGTGTCATGATTCACAGTTTACATGTATACTTCAATTTTATCATCAATTAATAAACATCTCAAATTTGCTGGTTAACATTTGACGAATAAATTATTCAGTGAGCTTCTAAATTTCTAAATTTGTAAATAATAAAAAAATATTTTAAAATGTGACTATAGTATCAAATGATTAAATATATATTTTCACAACGGTTTTAGAAACTAGATTTCAACTGTGATGTTTTACAAGTATGATAAAAAAAATTTTATATATAAAATTTAGTGATGGTATAGAGTTAATATTTAAAATGGTCCTTGAAATTTGGTCATCAACTCAATTTAGCCTTCTAATTTCTAATTGGCTCACATTGTACCATGAAATTTTAAGGTGCGACTCAAGTTGGCTTCTTCGTCCATTTTCGTCACTAGAGAGATGACGTGGCTAGGGGTGGAAAACGGGTCTAAACCCGCCGTGTCGGCTCGCGTAATCCGCCAAAAAGGCGGGTCGGGTTGGAAAATTGAGACCGCCACACATTAAAAGCCCACCTAACCCGCACCACTTAAACCATGGGCTTTGGTGGGGCGAGGCGAGCTTTCTCGCCGGGCTTAAGTTTTTTTTGAAGATATTCTAATTTAGTATTTTGGATTATGTTTTACATTTGATTGATTATGTTCTAAACTTGTAGATGTTTAATTATATATTTTAGACAATATTTATTCTATTTTGGACAATGTTGGTTTTATTATTTTGTTTCAGAAAACTTGGTTTATGATTATGTTTATTACATATTTATAATATAAAGACTTTAATGTTTGTGAATTTAGAAATTATAATTTTTTTTATGTCTTTACAAATTATAAATTTATTAAAATGGTTGTGAAATTATATATATTATTTAATATTTTTTTGATAATTTATAATATTTAATACTTAATAGTTAAAAAATAAATAAAAAAAAGGAGATTTGGCAGGCGTGGCCCGCCAACCTGCCAGCCTGCTGTTAGGCGAGGTGGGGTGAGATTTCAAGACCGCCTCATCAGGTGAGGCGGGCTTCCCCACTTGCCACCCCTAGACGTGGCACGATTAAGAGTTAAGCTCCTCTTTGATCCTTGAGATTGGCAAGTTGCACGGATTTAGTCTTCGAGATCCCAATTGTTCTAAATTAGTCCCCCTATATTCGAAAAAATGCACCACGTTAGCCCCTCCCTCATTTTCTGTTACCAGAACACTAACGCCGTTTGACTCAGAAAGAGAAATAAACGTTACCCTCTTTTGTCATCATTCTTCATCTTTAACTTCTCCATCATAGTTGCACAAAAAAAATATCTCTTCCGTGAGTGACGAAAATTAGTGAGTGGTAGCTGCGTTAGGGTTTCTGGAAACCATTAGATCACCATGCAGTTTGTATAGGGTTGGACTCCGTTGTAGACCACTAGAAAACAGGACAGTAGCCACACCCACACCACTCTAACGCAGAAACCCACTCACTATAACACTTGCAATCATGATCCCAAAATCGAAAATATGCACAATGAAGAAGAAGAAGAACAAGAAAAAAAAGGAAGAAGAAACGGCAGAAGAAGTAGGTCAAGGAGAGTGACACAAATTTGATTTAGGTTATAAAAGGGAAAAAGGACTAAATTGGAGCAGCCCCACTTTTATGCCATGTTATCTAACCGTTATTATGTCCAGAGTGGAAAGAATTGGCCACGTCACTAACGACATTAGTGCTTCGATGACGAAAAATGTGGGAAGGACTAATATGGTGCATTTTTTCGAATCTAGGGGACTAATTTAGAGCAATTGGGATCTCGAGGACTAAATCGGTGAAACTTGCAATCTCAAGAAACAAAGTAGGACTTAACTCCACGATTAAATGACATCGTTTTGCTGTTCGTGCCTAAACAACGTCATTTTACTGTTCCTTTGTTACACAAACCCTCAATTCACCCCCTTCTTTTTCTTCCTCCTCCTCAATTTGATCAGTAAATATCTCTCTCTCTCTCTCTCTCTCTTTCTTGGTTTGCTGTCAATGCGCCTCTTGCCGGATCTACCACATCATGTGCTCACGAGTTGCGTCTCGCCTACCTCTCACTCTCTCACACAGTCACACTCACAAATCTGCCACCGTCCACTGCACGATTGCTTCCTGATGAGCGGATAATTTATACAGTTTTTGGCATTGTTTTTAGGTAATTTTTAGTATGTTTTAGTTACTTTTTATTATATTTATATTAGTTTTGTGCAAAATCACATTTCTAGACTTTACTATGAGTTTGTGTGTTTTTCTATAATTTCAGGTATTTTCTGGCTGAAATTGAGGGACCTGAGCAAAAATCTGATTCAGAGGCTGAGAAAGGACTGCAGATGCTGTTAGATTCTGACTCTCCTGCACTCGAAATTTTCGGGAGCTACAGAAGCCCAATTGGTGCGCTCTCAATTGCGTTGGAAAGTAGACATCTTGGGCTTTCCAGCAATATATAATAGTCCACACTTTACCCGATATTTGATGGCCAAAACTGGCGTTAAATGCTAGCCAGAGACCCTTTTCTGGCGTAAAACGCCAGAACTGTCACAATTCTTGGCGTTAAACGCCCATTTTGGCACCCAGGGTGGCGTTTAACTCCAATTTGAGGCATATGCACGTGGAAGCTTGAAAGCTCAGTCCAAACACTCACTAAGTAGGCCCCGGAAGTGGAATTCTGCACTATCTACACCTAGTTACTCATTTTCTGTAAACCTAAGTTACTAGTTTAGTATAAAAACTACTTTTAGAGATTCATTTTGCAACTCATGACATTTTACATTTCATATTGTATCTTCTACGGCATGAGTCTCTAAACCCCATAGGTGGGGGTGAGGAGCTCTGCTGTGTCTCAATGGATTAATGCAATTACTATTATTTTCTATTCAATCACGCTTGATTATGTTCTAAGATACTCACTCGTACTTCAATATAGAGAATATGATGATCCGTGACACTCATCATCATTCTCAATTTTATGAACGCGTGCTTGACAACCACTCCCGTTCTACCTGAGCTCAACGTAGTCATTGAGCGACAGCTTGAGTGCGTATCTCTTGGGTTTCTAATCCACGAGTTCGATTTGCATCTCCTGACAAAAGACCATTCGAATCCATGAGATTAGAACCTTCGTGGTAGAGGCTAGAACCAATCGGCAGCATTCCTGAGATCCGGAAAGTCTAAACATTGTCTGTGGTATTCAGAGTAGGATCTGGAACGGGATGACTGTGACGAGCTTCAAACTCGCGAATGTTGGGCGCAGTGACAGTGTGCAAAAGGATAGAGAGATCCTATTCCGACACAATCGACAGATGATTAGCCGTGCGATAGCTGTACCTGGCATTTTTCATCCGAGACGAGAGATCCGACAGTTGATTAGCCGTACAGAAACCGTACCTGGTATTTTTCATCCGAGAGAACGGATGGTAGCCATTGACAACGGTGATCCACCAACATACAGCTTGCCATTGAAGGAAGCCATGCGTGTTTGGAGAAGAAGACAGTAGGAAAGCAGAGATTCAGATGACAGAGCATCTCCGGAACCTCAACCTGTTCCTCATTACTGAATCACAAGTACCATTCATTTCATGTTATTTACTTTTCATAAACAAAATCTTTTTTATCATTAATTTCCTGACTAAGATTTACAAGATAACCATAGCTTGCTTCAAGCCGGAAATCTCCGTGGGATCGACCCTTACTCACGTAAGGTATTACTTGGATGACCCAGTGCACTTGCTGGTTAGTTACACCGGAGTTTTGAAAAGTGTGATTACATATCCGTGCACCAAGTTTTTGGCGCCGTTGCCAGGGATTGTTCGAGTTTGGATAACTGACGGTTCATCTTGTTGCTTAGATTAGGAAAAATTTATCTTTTTGGTTTAGAGTCACTAAATTTGAGTATTTTATTTTCTTTTCAAAAATCTTATTTTTCTTTATTAATCTTTAATTTTTCTTTGAGTCTTCTGTTTGAGTTTAGTTTCATGTTTTAAGTTTGGTGTCAATTGCATGTTTTTATTTTCCTTCAATTTTTCAAATTGTATGTTCTCTTTATTCTTCATATTTTCGAGTTTTATGTTCCTTGTTCTTTCTTGATCTTCAAGTTGTTCTTGTTTATTTTCCTTGTTTGATCTTTAGTTTTTCTTGTTTTGTGTCTTTCCTTGTTTTTCTTGTGCATTTTCGAATTATTAGTGTCCAAAGTATAAAAATTTTTAAGTTTGGTGTCCTTTGTGTTTTTATTTTCCTAAAGATTTCAAAAATTTGTTCTTGGTGTTCATCTTGATCTTCAAAGTGTTCTTGGTGTTCATCTTGACATTCAAAGTTTTCTTGTTTGTTTTCTTTGTTTTGATCTAAAAGTTCTAAGTTTGGTGTCCTTTTATTGTTTTTCTCCTTCCTCATTAAATTCAAAAAAAAAAAAAAATCTTTTCCTTTTTTTTTCTCATCATTTTCGAATTCCTTAGGTTAACTTAGTCAAAATTTTTAAAATTTGGTAGTTTCTTGTTAGTCAAGTTAAAATTTTAATTTTAAAAATTTATCTTTTTAAATCTTTTTCAAAACAAATTCTTTTTCAATTTTCTTTTTATATTTTTCGAAAATCTTTTATAAAATTTTTCAAAATCTTTTTCTTTTTTTTTAAATTTTTGAATTACTTGTCCTATTTTATTATTTTGATTGAAAAATTTTAAGTTTGGTGTTTTCTTGTTAAGAAAGTTTCAATCTTTAAAATTTTAAAATCATATCTTTTACAAATCTTTTATTTTATTTATCTTACAAGTATCTTTAATTTTACGGCATATCTTTTGCAAAATTTCCTAACTACTTTCTCTCTCTTCATTTTTCGAAAATCCTCACCCACAAATTTTCAAATCTTTTTAATTAATTAATTAATTTAGTTTTCTAATTTCTTTTATTTCTTTTTCTTTTCTTAATTTTTGAAACTTGCATTAATTTTTTAATTTACTTTATTTTAATTTCTTTAATTTCAAAAAAAAAAGGAATAAAATTTTTATTTACAATCCACATCATCCCCCTTTCTCCATCATGGACCTAAGTGAAAATGAACAGTCCAGAAGGACTCTGGGGTCATATGCTAACCCCACTACTGCTTTATATGGGAGTAGTATCTGTATACCCCCCATCAGAGCCAGCAATTTTGAGCTAAACCCTTAGCTCATTATCATGGTACAGCAAAATTGCCAGTATTCCGGTCTTCCACAGGAAGAACCTACTGAGTTTCTGGCACAGTTCTTACAAATTGCTGACACAGTACGTGATAAGGAAGTAGATCAGGATGTCTACAGATTATTACTGTTTTCATTTGCTGTAAAAGATCAAGCTAAGAGGTGGTTAAATAACTAACCCACAGCAAGCATAAGAACATGGAAACAGTTATTAGACAAATTTCTGAATTAATATTTCGCTCCAAAAAGGATGACACATCTAAGGCTGGACATTCAAGACTTTAAACAAGAGGATAATGAATCTCTTTATAATGCCTGGGAGAGGTACAGGGAGATGCTAAGGAAATGTCTCTCTGAAATATTTTCAGAATGGGTGCAGTTAGACATCTTCTACTATGGGCTTACAGAAAGGCCCAGATGTCTCTAGACTACTCAGTTGGTGGATCTATACACATGAGAAAGACAATTGAAGAGGCTCAAGAGCTCATTGATACATTTGCTAGCAATCAACATCTGTACTTAAGCAGTGAGTCCTCCATGAAAGAAGAGGCTAAAGCACTATCCACTGAACTTAGTCCTCCAGAACAAGTTGTTGAACTCAATCAGCAATTGCTTCTTATAAGAAAACAGTTAGCAGAATTTAAAGAGATGCTACAAGATACTAAAAATGCTAACAAGAATATGGAAGCACAATTGGATCAGACAAGACAGCAGTTATCTAAAAGAGAACAGAAGAGTGCCAGGCTGTTCATTTAAGGAGTGGGAAGACATTGAATGTCTCAACTCAAGGTAGCAGAAAGCCAAGAAAGGAACAATTGACAGAAGATGACCAAGTCACTGCCCAAAATCCCTCTAAGGACAGTAAGAGCCCAGGGAGGAATGATTCTGGCATTCAAACGCCAGAAAAGGGTGGCAATCTGGCGTTAAACGCCCATACAACACCCAATTCTGGCGTTAAAATTTCAACGAGGGATTAGACACCTACAAGTGCTGATAAAAACCCCCTTAGGAAGGCTTCTCCAACCATTTCTGTAGGAAGTAAACCTGCAGCAACTAAGGTTGAAGAATATAAAGCCAAGATGCCTTATCCTCAAAAACTCCGCCAAGCGGAACAGGATAAATAATTTGTCCACTTTGCAGACTATCTCAGGACTCTTGAAATAAAGATTCCATTTGCAGAGGCACTTGAGCAAATACCCTCTTATGCTAAGTTCATGAAAGAGATCTTAAGTCATAAGAAGGATTGGAGAGAAACTGAAAAAGTTTTTCTCACTGAAGAATGCAGTGCAGTCATTTTGAAAAAGTTTACCAGAGAAGCTTAAAGATCCCGGAAGCTTTATGATACCATGCACATTAGAGGATGTTTGTACCAAGACAGCTCTATGTGATCTTGGGGCAAGTATCAACCTAATACCTGCATCCACTATAAAAAAGCTTGGTTTGACTGATGAAGTTAAACCAACCCGGATATGCCTCCAACTTGCTGATGGCTCCATTAAGATTCCATCAGGCGTAATTGAGGACATGATTGTCAAGGTTTGGCCATTTGCCTTTTCCACTGACTTTATGGTACAGGAAATGGAGGAGCACAAGAGCGCAACTCTCATTCTAGGAAGACCATTCTTAGGGACTGGACGAACCCTCATTGATGTCCAAAAAGGGGAGGCAATCTTGAGAGTCAATGAGGATGAGTTTAAGTTAAATGCTGTCAAAGCTATGTAGCATCCAGACACCTCAAAAGACTGCATGAGCGTTGATATTATTGACTCTTTGGTGGAAGAAGTCAATATGGCTGAGAGTCTCGAATCAGAGCTAGAGGACATTTTTAAAGATGTTCAGCCTGATTTGGAGGAACCAGATAAAACAGAAGAATCTCTGAAGACTCCTCAGGAAGAGGAGAAGCCTCCTAAACCCGAGCTCAAACCACTACCACCATCCCAGAAATATGCATTTCTGGGAGAAGATGACACTTTTCCCGTGATCATAAGCTCTGCTTTAGAGCTACAGGAAGAGAAAGTACTAATTCAGGTGCTAAGGACACAGAAGATAGCTCTTGGGTGGTCCATAAGTGATCTTAAGGGCATTAGCCCAGCCAGATGCATGCACAAGATCCTATTGAAGGATGATGCTAAGCCAGTGGTTCAACCACAGAGGCGGCTGAATCCAGCCATGAAGGAGGTGGTGCAGAAAGAGGTCACTAAGTTCCTAGAGGCTGTGATTATTTATCCTTTTTCTGATAGCCCCTGGGTGAGCCCTGTCCAAGTTGTCCCCAAGAAGGGAGGCATGAAAACAAATCCATATGCGCTGTCACTGCAGGTTTGAAGCTCATCACAGTCATCCCTTCCCAGATTCTACTCGGAATACCACAGACAAGGTTTAGACTTTCCGGATCCCAGATCCTACTCGGAATACCACAGACAAGGTTTAGACTTTCCGGATCCCAGGAATGGCTGCCAATAATTCTATCCTATACCACGAAGCTTCTAATTTTAGATTAGAAACCCAAGAGAGTATACTCCAGCTGTCGTCCAATGACTACGTTGAACATCATGTAGATCGCTTTGTGGTTGTCAGGCACGCGACCTTGGCTAAGCGAGTAACGAAGATTGGGTGATTGTCACGGGTCACCCCTTCATTCTGACTTAACTGAATTAAGTATGAGAGTATATCTTGGAGAAGAAGTAGGCATGAATTGAGTAGAAAAACAGTAGTAATTGCATTAATTCATGAAGAACAGCAGAGCTCCACACCTTAATCTATGGGGTGTAGAAACTCCACCGTTGAAAATACATAAGTGAAAATAGTGTAGGCATGGCTGTGTGGCCAGCCTCCCATGGAGGTCTCAAAGTGTAAAAGTTACATGATATGGTCCAAGACCTGAAATAAATCACTAAAAGTAGTTTTTATACTAAACTAGTTACTAGGGTTTAAAGAAAATGAGTAACTAAGTGCAGATAATACAGAAATCCACTTCCGGGGCCCACTTGGTATGTGTTTGGGCTGAGCATTGAAGCTTTTTCGTGCTTGGGCTGTTCCTGGAGTTAAAGGCCAGCTTTGGTGCCATTTTGGGTGTTTAACTCCAATTCTGGTGCCAGCTTGGGCGTTTTACGCCAAAATTCCTTGGGCTGACTTTGAACGCCAGTTTGGGCCATCAAATCTCGAGCAAGGCTTGGACTATTATATATTGCTGGAAAGCCCAGGATGTCTACTTTCCATCGCAATTAAGAGCGCGCCAATTTGGTTTCTGTAGCTCCAGAAATTCCACTTTGAGGGCAGGGAGGTCAAAATCCAACAGCATCTGCAGTCCTTTTTCAGCCTCTGAATTAGATTTTTGCTCGGGTCCCTCAATTTCAGGCAAAAAATACCTGAAATCACAGAAAAACACACAATCTCATAGTAAAGTCCAGAAATGTGATTTTTTCTTAAAAACTAATAAAAACATAATAAAAATTAACTAAAACATACTAAAAACTATGTAAAAATAATGCCAAAAATGGTATAAATTATCCGCTCATCACAACACCAAACTTAAATTGTTGCTTGTTCCCAAGAAACTGAAAACAAAATAGGATAAAAAGAAGAGAATATACAACAAATTCCAAACTTATCAATGAAGATTAGCTTCAATTAGATGAGCGGGACTTGTAGCCTTTTTGCTTCTGAACAGTTTTGGCATCTCACTTTATCCTTTGAAGTTCAGAATGATTGGCATCTATAGGAACTCAGAATTCAGATAGTGTTATTGATTCTCCTAGTTCAGTATGTTGATTCTTGAACACAGCTACTTTATGAGTCTTGGCCGTGGCCCTAAGCATTTTATTTTTCAGTATTACCACCGGATACATAAATGTCACAGACACATAACTGGGTGAAGTGAACCTTTTCAGATTGTGACTCAGCTTTGCTAGAGTCCCTAATTAGAGGTGTCCAGAGTTCTAAAGCACACTCTCTTTTTTTTTTTGCTTTGGATCACGACTTTAACCGCTCAGTCTCAAGCTTTTCACTTGACACCTTCACGCCACAAGCACATGGTTAGGGACAGCTTGATTTAGCTGCTTAGGCCAGGATTTTATTCCTGTGGGCCCTTCTATCCATTAATGCTCAAAGCCTTGGATCCTTTTTCTACCCTTGCCTTTTGGTTTAAAGGGTTACTGGCTTTTTCTGCTTGCTTTTCCTTTTTCTTTCTTCTTTTTCTTTTTCTTTTTTGCAAGCTTCTTTTTCACTGCTTTTTCTTGCTTCAAGAATCAATTTTATGATTTTTTAGAATATCAATAACATTTCTCCTTTTTCATTATTCTTTCAAGAGCTAACAATTTTAACATTCATAAACAACAATATAAAAAATATGCACTGTTCAAGCATTCATTCAGGAAACAAAAAGTATTGCCACCACATCAAAATAATCAAGCTAACTTCAAGATAAAATTCGAAACCATGCACTTCTTGTTCTTTTGCAATTTAAAAATATTTTTTTCATTTAAGAAAGGTGATGGATTCATAGGATATTCATAGCTTTAAGACATAGACACTAGACACTAATGTTCATGTAATAAAGACACAAACATAGATAAAACATAAAGCATAGGGAACAAAAAACAGAAAAATAAAGAACAAGGAAATTAAAGAACGGGTCCACCTTAGTGATGGCGGCTAGTTCTTCCTCTTGAAGATCTTATGGAGTTCTTGAGCTCCTCAATGTCTCTTCCTTGCCTTTGTTGCTCCTCCCTCATGGCTCTTTGGTCTTCTCTAATTTCATGGAGGAGGATGGAATGCTCTTGGTGCTCCACCCTTAGTGGTCCCATGTTGGAAATTAATTCTCCTAGGGAGGAGTTAATTTGCTTCCAATAGTTTTGTGGAGAAAAATGCATCCCTTGAGGTATCTCAGGGGTTTCATGATGAGGAATTTCCTCATGCTCTTGTTGAGATCCATGAGTGGGCTCTCTTGTTTGCTCCATCTTTTTCTTAGTGATGGGCTTGTGAGATGAATCTCTCCATCTCCCATGACTCGGAGGTGGAAGCAATTGCCTTCCCTTTCCTCTTTCTAGAGGTTTCTATGGCCTTTGGTGCCATTAGTGGTTATGGAAAAATAAAAAAGTAGTACTTTTTCCACACCAAACTTAAAATGTTTGCTCATCCTCGAGCAAAAGAAAAAAGAAAGGAGGAGAAGAAGAAGAAATGGAGGAGATTGAGGGAGGTGAGTGGTTCGGCCAAGGGGGTAGGAGTGTGTATGTTGTGTGAAAATGAAAGTGGTAAGGAGGGGTATTTATAGGGTAAGGGAGAGAGGGTATTCGGCCATGTGTGGGTGGGTTTGGGAGGAAAATGGTTTGAATTTGAATGGTGAGGTAGGTGGGGTTTAATGATGGATGGATGTGAGTGGTGAAGAGGTTATGGAGAAGAGGGTAAGATTTGATAGGTGAAGGGTGTTTGGGGAAGAGGTATTGAGGTGATTGGTGAAGGGTGTATAGGGAAGAGTGTTATGGAAAGGTGTGAGAGGAGAGAAGAAGAGGAGAGTAGGTGGGGATCCTGTAGGGTCCACAGATCCTGAGGTGTCAAGAAAATTGAGTCCCTGCACCATTCTGGCGTTCAAACGCCCATTCTGTGCCAAATCTAGCGTTTAACGCTAGCTCTGCTATCTTTTCTGGCGTTAAACGCCAGTCTGTTGCCCATTTCTGGCGTTAAACGCCAGCCAGATGCCTATTTCTGGCGTTTAACGCCTGCCAGATGCCAGACAGCCCTTTCTGGCGTTAAACACCCAGAGTGCTGCCCATTCTGGCATTTAACGCCCAGAATGCTGCTAGGCTAGGCATTAAACGCCCATTTTGCTATCCTTACTGGCGTTTAAACGCCAGTAAGCCTGTCCTCCAGGGTGTGCTATTTTTAATGCTGTTTTTCATTCTGTTTTTGATTTTTTTAGTTGTTTTTGTGACTTCACATGATCATCAACCTAAAGAAAACAGAAACTAACAATGGAAAAATAAATAAATATAATTAAATAATATTGGGTTGCCTCCCAACAAGCGCTTCTTTAATGTCAATAGCTTGACAGTGAGCTCTTAGAGAGCCTCACAGAGATTCAGAGCTTAGTGTTGGCCTCCCAACATCAAACTTAGAAGTTGAGTGTGGGGGCTTTATTTGACTCTGTATTGAGAGAAGCTTTTCATGCTTCCTCTCCATGGTTACAGATGGAGATCCTTGAGCCTTAAACACAAGATAGTCCTTATTCAATTGAAGGACTAACTCTCCTCTGTCCACATCAATCACAGCTCTTGCTATGGCTAGGAAGGGTCTTCCTAGGATGATGGATTCATCCTCATCCTTCCCAGTGTCTTGGATTATGAAATCAGCAGGGATGTACTGGCCTTCAACCTTCACTAAGACATCCTCTACAAGTCCATAAGCACAATTTATTTTTGGCTACAAAAACTTGGTGCACGAAATTGTGATCTCTGAAATGACGCCAAAAACTTGGTACGCACGATCATAATCTCAACTCTTTTTCACAACTCCACACAACTAACCAACAAGTGCACTGGGTCGTCCAAGTAATAAACCTTACGTGAGTAAGGCTCGATCCCAAGGAGATTGTCGGCTTGAAGCAAGCTATGGTCATCCTTGTAAATCTCAGTCAGGTGGATTCAAATGGTTATGAGGTTTTGGTGATTAAAACATAAATAAAATATAAAATAAAATAATGTTACTTATGTAATTCAATGGTGGGAATTTCAGATAAGCGTCTAGAGATGCTTTGTTGCTTCTGAACCTCTGCTTTCCTACTGCCTTCTTCCAATCATGCGTTACCTCCTTCCGTGGCAAGCTGTAAAATCCTCTCGGATGAAAACAAATCCATATGCGCTGTCACCACACGACTAATCATCTGTCGATTCCCGCTAGCGCCGGAATAGGACCATTGTCCTTTTGCACACTGTCACTGCACCCAACATTTGCAGGTTAGAAGCTCTTCACAGTCATCCCTTCCCAGATCCTACTCGGAATACCACAGACAAGGTTTAGACTTTCTGGGTCCCAGGAATGCTGCCAATGGTTCTAATCTATATCACGAAGGTTCTAATCTTAGATTAGAAACCCAAGAGAATATACTCCATCTATCGTCCAATGACTACATTGAACATCATGTAGACCGCTTTGTGGTTGTCAGGCACACAATCTTGGCTAAGCGAGTAACAAAGATTGGGTGATTATCACGGGTCACCCTTTCATTCTGACTCAACTAAATTAAGTACGAGAGTATATCTTGGAGAAGAAGTAGGCGTGAATTGAATAGAAAAATAGTAGTAATTGCATTAATTCATGAAGAACAGCAGAGCTCCACACCTTAATCTATGGGGTGTATAAACTCCACCGTAGAAAATACATAAGTGAAAAAGGTCTAGGCATGGCCGAATGGCCAGCCTCCAAAGGTGTACAAAATGATCTATGATAGCATAAAACTGATCAAGGATGGTCAAAAGACATAAAATAAATCACTAAAAGTAGTTTTTATACTAAACTAGTAACTAGGGTTTACAGAAAATGAGTAACTAAGTGCAGATAGTGCAGAAATCCACTTCCAAGGCCTACTTGGTGTGTACTTGGGCTGAGCATTGAAGCTTTTTCGTGCTTAGGCTGTTCCTGGAGTTAAACGCCAGCTTTGGTGCCAGTTTGGGCGTTTTACACCAGAAATTTTAGGCTGACTTTAAACGCCGGTTTGGGCCATCAAATCTCGGGCAAAGTATAATCTATTATATATTGCTGGAAAGCTCAGGATGTCTACTTTCCAACGCAATTGAGAGCGTGCTAATTAGGCTTCTGTAGCTCCAGAAAATCTACTTCAAGTGCAGGGAGGTCAGAATCCAACAGCATCTGCAGTCTTTTTTCAGCCTCTGAATCAGATTTTTGCTCAGGTCCCTCAATTTCAGCTAGAAAATACCTGAAATCATAGAAAAATACACAAACTCATCGTAAAGTCCAGAAATGTAATTTTTGAATAAAAACTAATAAAAACATAATAAAAACTAACTAAAACATACTAAAAACTATGTAAAAACAACGCCAAAAAGGGTATAAATTATCCGCTCATCACAACACCAAACTTAAATTGTTGCTTGTCCCCAAGCAAATAAAAACAAAATAGAATAAAAACAAGAGAATATACAATGAATCTCAAAAATATCAATGAAGATTAGTCTCAATTAGATGAGCGGGACTTGTAGCTTTCTGCTTCTGAACAGTTTTGGCATCTCACTTTATCCTTTGAAGTTCAGAATGATTGGCATCTATAGGAACTCATAATTTAGATAGTGTTATTGATTCTCCTAGTTCAGTATGTTTATTCTTGAACACACCTACTTTATGAGTCTTGGCCGGGGCCCTAAGCATTTTGTTTTGCAGTATTACCACCGGATACATAAATGCCACAAACACATAACTGGGTGAACCTTTTCAGATTGTGACTCAGCTTTGCTAGAGTCCCCAATTAGAGGTGTCCAGGGTTCTTAAGCAGACTCTTTTTGCTTTGGATCACGACTTTAACCACTCAGTCTCAAGCTCTTCACTTGACACCTTCACACCACAAGCACATGGTTAGGGACAACTTGGTTTAGCCACTTAGGCCAGGATTTTATTCCTTTGGGCCCTCCTATCCATTAATGCTCAAAGCCTTGGACCCCTTTTTTTTATTTTACCTTTGCCTTTTAGTTTAATGGGCTATTGGCTTTTTCTGATTGCTTTTTCTTTCTCTTTCTCTTTTTTTCTTTATTTTTTTCACCATTTTTTTCGCAAGCTTCTTCTTTTTCACTGCTTTTTCTTGCTTCAAGAATCAATTTTATGATTTTTCAGATTATCAATAACATTTCTCCTTTTCTATTATTCTTTCAAGAGCCAACAATTTTAACATTCATAAACAACAGTATCAAAAATATGCACTGTTCAAGCATTCATTCAGAAAATAAAAAGTGTTGCCACCACATCAAAATAATTAAAATAACTTCAAGATAAAATTCGAAACCATGCACTTCTTATTCTTTTGTAATTAAAAAGTGTTGATTTGCTCCCAATAGTTTTGTAGAGGAAAGTGCATCCCTTGAGGCATCTCAGGGATTTCATGATGAGGAACTTCCTCATGCTCTTGTTGAGGTCCATGAGTGGGCTCTCTTGATTACTCTATCCTTTTCTTAGTGATGGGCTTGTCCACTTCAATGAGGGTGTCTTCCTCTATGACAATTCCAGTTGAATTGCAGAGGTGACAAATGAGATGAGGGAAGGCTAACCTTGCCAAAGTAGAGGACTTGTCAGCCACCTTGTAGAGTTCTAGGGATATGAACTCATGAACTTCTACTTCCTCTCCAATCATGATACTATGGATCATGATAGCCCGGTCCACAGTAACTTCAGACCAGTTGCTAGTAGGAATGATTGAGCGTTGGATGAACTCCAACCATCCCCTAGCCATGGGCTTGAGGTCAAGCCTTCTCAATTGAACCGGCTTGCCTCTTGAGTCTCTCTTCCATTGAGCTCCTTCCACACAGATGTCCAAGAGGACTTGGTCCAACCTTTGATCAAAGTTGACCCTTCTAGCGAAAGGGTGATGATCTCCTTGCATCATTGGCAAGTTAAATGCCAAACTCACATTTTCCGGACTGAAATCCAAGTATTTCCCCCGAACCATTGTGAGCCAATTCTTTGGGTTCGGGTTCACACTTTGATCATGGTTCTCAGTGATCCATGCATTAGCATAGAACTCTTGAACCATTAAGATCCCGACTTATTGGATGGGGTTGGTGAGAATTTCCCAACCTCTTCTTCGAATCTCACGTCGGATCTCCGGATATTCACTCTTTTTTAGCATGAAGGGGACCTCGGGGATCACCTTTTTCTTGGCCACAACTTCATAGAAGTGGTCTTGATAGACCTTTGAGATGAATCTCTCCATCTCCCTGGATGGCGTTAAACGCCAGAAATCCTTCTTCACTGGGCGTTTTTCTAAACGCCAAGAATGCTACCTTTACTGGCGTTAAACGCCCAGAATGGTAGCCATTCTGGCGTTTAACGCCCAGTTTGCCTCTTTATTGGCATTTTGACGCCAGTGAGCTCCTTTCCTCTGTGATTTCTCTGTTTTATGTCTTGAACCTCCATTTTCCTGACTTTTTCACTGAAAATATATTAATTAACAAGGAAAACAAAATTAAAAAGACTTATCTAACTGTTACAATATCTAATTATTGATAATGGCTGGGTTGCCTCCCAGCAAGCACTTCTTTACTGTCTTTAGCTGGACTTTTACTAAGCTTTTAACTTAGTCTCAACTTTGAGCATTCTTGCTCAACATTGCTTTCAAGATAGTGTTTGATTCTTTGTCCATTAACAATGAACTTTTTGTCTGAATCAATATCTTGAAGCTCTACATAGCCATATGGTGACACACTTGTAATCACATATGGGCCCCTCCACCGGGATTTCAATTTCCCTGGGAACAATCTGAACCTAGAGTTAAACAGCAGGACCTTCTGTCCTGTCTCAAAGACTCTAGATGACAGCCTTTTGTCATGCCATCTTTTTGCTTTCTCCTTGTAGATTTTAGCATTTTCAAAAGCACTGAGTCTGAATTCTTCTAGCTCATTCAACTAGAGTAATCTCTTTTCTCCAGCTACCTTAGCATCAAGGTTTAGAAACTTGGTTGCCCAGTAGGCCTTGTGTTCCAGTTCTGCTGGCAGATGACAAGCTTTTTCATACACAAGCTGGTATGGAGAGGTTCCTATAGGAGTCTTGAATGCTATTCTGTATGCCCACAGAGCATCATCTAGACCTCTTGCCCAATCCTTTCTACGGGTACTTACAGTCCGTTCTAGGATTCATTTTAGTTCTCTATTTGAGACTTCAGCCTGCCCATTTGTCTGCGGATGATATGGAGTGGCCACTTTATGGTTAATTCCATATCTGACCAGAGCATAGTCAAGCTGTTTATTGCAGAAATGAGTGCCTCCATCACTAATAAGTATCATAGGGACACTGAACCTACTGAAGATATGCTTCTGAAGGAACTTCATCACTGTCTTAGTATCATTAGTAGGTGTTGCAATTGCCTCTACCCATTTAGATACATAGTCTACTGCCACCAGAATATAAGTGTTTGAATATGATGGTGGGAAAGGCCCCATGAAGTCAATACCCCATACATCAAACAACTCAATCTCTAAGATCCCTTGCTGAGGCATGGCATAACTGTGAGGCAAATTACCAGCTCCCTGGCAACTGTTACAGTTACGTACAAACTCTCGGGAGTCTCTGTAGAAAGTAGGCCAGTAGAAACCACATTGGAGAACCTTGGTGGCTGTCCGCTCACCTCCGAAATGTCCTCCATATTGTGATCCATGGCAATGCCATAGGATCTTCTGTGCCTCTTCTCTAGGTACACAACTACGGATCATTCCGTCTGCACACCTCTTAAAAAGATATGATTCATCCCACAAGTAGTATTTTGCATCAGTAATCAGTTTTTTTGTTTACTGCTTACTGTACTCTTTGGGTATGAATCTCACAGCTTTATAGTTTGCAATGTCTGCAAACCATGGTACTTCCTCAATGGTAAAGAGTTGCTCATCCGGGAAGGTTTCAGAGATTTCAATAGGAGGGAGGGACGCTCCTACTACTGGTTCTATCCGGGAAAGGTGACCAGCTACCTGGTTTTCTGTCCCCTTTCTGTCTCTTATTTCTATATCAAACTCTTGCAGAAGCAACACCCATCTTATGAGCCTGGGTTTTGAATCCTACTTTGTGAGGAGATATTTTAGAGCAGCATGGTCAGTGTACACAATTACTTTTGATCCTACTAAATAAGATCTAAACTTGTTGATGGCATAGAGCACTGCAAGTAACTCCTTTTCTGTGGTTGTGTAATTTTTCTGTGCATCATTTAAAACACGGCTAGCATAATAAATGACGTGCAGAAGTTTTTTATGCCTCTATCCCAATACTGCACCAATGGCATGGTCACTGGCATCACACATTAGTTCGAATGGCAATGTCCAGCCTGGTGCAGAAATAACTGGTGCTGTGACCAGCTTAGCTTTCAGAGTTTCAAACACCTGCAGAAACTCCGTGTTAAAGATGAATGGCGTGTCAACAGCTAGCAGATTGCTCAGGGGTTTTTCAATTTCTGAAAAATCCTTTATAAACCTCCTATAGAACCCTGCATGCCCCAGAAAGCTTCTGATTGCCTTAACATTGGCAGGTGGTGGTAATTTTTCAATTACCTCTACCTTAGCTTGATCTACCTCTATTCCCTTGTTTGAAATTTTGTGCCCAAGGACAATTCCTTCAGTCACCATAAAGTGACATTTCTCCCAGTTTAAAACTAGGTTAGTCTCTTGGCATCTTTTTAGAACAAGTGCTAGATGGTCAAGACAGTTGCTGAATGAGTCTCCAAATACTGAGAAGTCAACCATGAAGACTTCCAGAAATTTTTCTACCATATCAGAGAAAATAGAGAGCATGCACCTCTGAAAGGTTGCAGGTGCATTGCACAGACCAAATGGCATCCTTCTGTAGGTAAATACTCTAGAAGGACATGTGAATGTTGTTTTCTCTTGGTCTTGAGGGTCTACTGCAATTTGGTTGTAACTTGGATAGCCATCCAAAAAGCAGTAGTATTCATGACCTGCTAATCTCTCTAGCATCTGGTCTATGAATGGTAAAGGAAAATGATCCTTCCTGGTGGCTGTATTAAGCCTTCTATAGTCAATACACATACGCCACCCTGTAACTGTTCTTGTAGGAACCAGTTCATTCTTTCCATTTTGAACCACTGTCATGCCTCATTTTTTGGGGACAACTTGGACAGGGCTTACCCAGGGGCTATCAGAAATAGGATAAATAATCCCAGCCTCCAGTAACTTAGTGGCCCCTTTTTACACCGCCTCCTTCATGGCTGGATTTAGCCACCTCTGTGGTTGAACCACTGGCTTAGCATCATCCTCCAATAGGATCTTGTGCATGCATCTTTCTGGGCTAATGCCCTTGAGATCACTTATGGACCATCCAAGAGATGTCTTGTGTGTCCTTAGCACCTGAATTAGTGCCTTTTCTTCCTGTTGATTTAAAGCAGAGCTTATGATCACCGGAAAAGTCTCACCTTCTCCCAAAGCATTTTATTTTGCAATATTACCACCGGATACATAAATGCCACAGACACATAACTGGGTGAACCTTTTCAGATTGTGACTCAGCTTTGCTAGAGTCCCCAATTAGAGGTGTCCAGGGTTCTTAAACAGACTCTTTTTGCTTTGGGTCACGACTTTAACTGCTCAGTCTCAAGCTCTTCACTTGACACCTTCACGCCACAAGCACATGGTTAGGGACAACTTGGTTTAGCCGCTTAGGACAGGATTTTATTCCTTTGGGCCCTCCTATCCATTAATGCTCAAAGCCTTGGACCTTTTTTTTATTTTACCTTTGCCTTTTAGTTTAATGGGCTATTGACTTTTTCTGCTTGCTTTTTCTTTCTCTTTCTCTTTTTTTTCTTTATTTTTTTCGCCATTTTTTTTTTGCAAGCTTCTTCTTTTGCACTGCGTTTTCTTGCTTCAAGAATCAATTTTATGATTTTTCAGATTATCAATAACATTTCTCCTTTTCCATTATTCTTTCAAGAGCCAACAATTTTAACATTCATAAACAACAGTATCAAAAATATGCACTGTTCAAGCATTCATTCAGAAAATAAAAAGTGTTGCCACCACATCAAAATAATTAAGCTAACTTCAAGATAAAATTCGAAACCATGCACTTCTTGTTCTTTTGTAATTAAAATATTTTTTATTTAAGAAAGGTGATGGATTCATAGGATATTCATAGCTTTAAGACATAGACACTAAACACTAATGATCATGTAATAAAGACACAAACATAGATAAAACATAAAGCATAGGGAATGAAAAACAGAAAAATAAAGAACAATGAAATTAAAAAAATGGGTCCACCTTAGTGATGGTGGCTAGTTCTTCCTCTTGAAGATCTTATAGAGTGCTTTAGCTCCTAAATGTCTCTTCCTTAACTTTGTTGCTCCTCCCTCATGGCTCTTTGGTCTTTTCTGATTTCATGGAGGAGGATGGAATGCTCTTAGTGCTCTACCCTTAATTGTCCCATGTTGGAACTCAATTCTCCTAAGGAGGTGTTGATTTTCTCCCAATAGTTTTGTAGAGGAAAGTACATCCCTTGAGGTATCTCAAGGATTTCATGATGAGGAACTTCCTCATGCTCTTGTTGAGGTCCATGAGTGGGCTCTCTTGATTACTCTATCCTTTTCTTAGTGATGGGCTTGTCCACTTCAATGAGGGTGTCTTCCTCTATGACAATTCCAGTTGAATTGCAGAGGTGACAAATGAGATGAGGGAAGGCTAACCTTGCGAAAGTAGAGGACTTGTCTGCCACCTTGTAGAGTTCTAGGGATATGACCTCGTGAACTTCTACTTCCTCTCCAATCATGATACTACTATGGATCATGATAGCCCGGTCCACAGTAACTTCAGACCGGTTGCTAGTAGGAATGATTGAGCATTGGATGAACTCCAACCATCCCCTAGCCACGGGCTTGAGGTAAAGCTTTCTCAATTGAACCGGCTTGCCTCTTGAGTCTCTCTTCCATTGAGCTCCTTCCACACAGATGTCCAAGAGGACTTGGTCCAACCTTTGATCAAAGTTGACCCTTCTAGCGAAAGGGTGAGGATCTCCTTGCATCATTGGCAAGTTAAATGCCAAACTCACATTTTCTGGACTGAAATCCAAGTATTTCCCCCAAACCATTGTGAGCCAATTCTTTGGGTTCGGGTTCACACTTTGATCATGGTTCTCAGTGATCCATGCATTAGCATAGAACTCTTAAACCATTAAGATCCCGACATATTGGATGGGGTTGGTGATAATTTCCCAACCTCTTCTTCGAATCTCACGTCGGATCTCTGGATATTCACTCTTTTTTAGCATGAAGGGAACCTCGGGGATCACCTTTTTCTTGGCCATAACTTCATAGAAGTGGTCTTGATGGACCTTTGAGATGAATCTCTCCATCTCCCATGACTCGGAGGTGAAGCAATTGCCTTCCCTTTCCTCTTTCTAGAGGTTTCTCCGGCCTTAAGTGCCATTAATGGTTATGGAAAAACAAAAAAAAGTAGTGCTTTTTCCACACCAAACTTAAAATGTTTGCTCACCCTCGAGCAAAAGAAGAAAGAAAGGAGGAGAAGAAGAAGAAGAAATGGAGGAGAAAGAGGGAGGTGAGTGGTTCAGCCAAGGGGGTAGGAGTGTGTATGTTGTGTGAAAATGAAGATGGTAATTAGGGGTATTTATAGGGTACGGGAGAGAGGGTATTTGGCCATGTGTGGGTAGGTTTGGGAGGGAAATGGTTCGAATTTGAATGGTGAGTTAGGTGGGGTTTAATGATGGATGGATGTGAGTGGTGAAGATGTTGTGGGGAAGAGGGTAGGATTTGATAGGTGAGGGGTGTTTGGGAAAGAGGTATTGAGGTGATTGGTCAAGGGTGTATGGGGAAGAGAGTTGTGGAAAGGTGTGAAGAAGAGGAAAGAGGATATGGGATAGGTGGGGATCCTGTGGGGTCCATAGATCCTGAGGTGTCAAGGAATCTGAGTCCCTGCACCATTCTGGCATTCAAATGCCCATTCTGTGCCAAATCTGGCGTTTAACGCCAGCTCTGCTACCATTCCTGGCGTTAAACGCCAGTCTGCTGCCCATTTCTAGTGTTTAACGCCAGTCAGACACCCTTTTCTGGCATTAAACTCCAGCCAGATGCCCATTTCTGGCGTTTAACTCCCAGAATGCTGCCAGGCTGGGCGTTAAACGCCCATTCTGCTATCCTTACTGGTGTTTAAATGCTAGTAAGCCTGTCCTCCAGGGTGTGCTATTTTTAATGCTATTTTTCATTCTGTTTTATATTTTTCAGTTGTTTTTGTGACTTCACATGATCATCAACCTAAAGAAAACGTAAAATAGCAATAGAAAATAAATAAATATAATTAAATAAAATTGGGTTGCCTCCCAACAAGCACTTTTTTAATGTCAATAGCTTGACAGTGAGCTCTTAGAGAGCCTCACAGAGATCCAGAGCTTAGTGGTGGCCTCCCAACACCAAAATAGAATTTGAGTGTGGGGGCTCTGTTTGACTCTGTATTGAGAGAAGCTTTTCATGCTTCCTCTCCATGGTTGCAGAAGATGATCCTTGAGCTTTAAACACAAGGTAGTCCTCATTCAATTGAAAGACTAGCTCTCCTCTGTCCACATCAATCATAGCTCTTGCTGTGGCTAGGAAGGGTCTTCCAAGGATGATGGATTCATCTTCATCCTTTCCAGTGTCTAGGATTATGAAGTCAATAGGGATGTAAAAGCCTTCAACCTTTACTAAGACATCCTCTACAAGTCCATAAGCCTGTTTTCTTGAATTGTCTGCCATCTCTAGTGAGATTCTTGCAGCTTGTACCTCAAAGATCCCTAGTTTCTCCATTACAGAGAGGGGCATGAGGTTTATCCCTGACCCCAACTCACACAGAGCCTTCTCAAAGGTCATGGTACCTATGGTACAAGGTATTAAGAACTTTCCAGTATCTTGTTTCTTATGAGGTAATTTCAGTTGAACCAGATCATTTAGTTCATTGATGAGCAATGGAGGTTCATCCTCCCAAGTCTCATTACCAAATAATTTGGCATTCAGCTTCATGATTGCTCCTAGATATTGAGCAACTTGCTCTTCAATAATATCTTCATCCTCTTCAGAGGAAGAATACTCATCAGAGCTCATGAATGGCAACAGTAAGTTTAGTGGAATCTCTATGGTCTCTATATGAGCCTCAGATTCCTTTGGTTCCTCATTAGGGAACTCCTTGGAGGCCAGTGGACATCCATTGAGGTCGTCCTCTCTGGAAATCACTGCCTTTCCCTCCTCTATGCATTCGGCCATGTTGGTTATATTTATGGCCTTGCACTCTCTTTTTGGATTCTCTTCTGTATTGCTTGGGAGAGTATTAGGAGGAAGTTCAGTAACTTTCTTACTCAGCTGACCCACTTGTGCCTCTAAATTTCTAATAGAGGACCTTGCTTCAGTCATGAAACTGAGCGTGGTCTTAGATAGATTAGAGACTATAGTTGCTAAGTCAGAGTGGCTCTGCTTAGAATTCTCTGTCTGTTGCTGAGAAGATGATGGAAAAGGTTTGCTATTGCCAAACCGGTTTCTTCCACCATTATTATTATTGAAGCCTTGATTAGGCTTCTGTTGATCCTTCCATGAGAGATTAGGATGATTCCTCCATGAAGGATTGTAAGTGTTTCCATAGAAATCTCCCATGTAATTCACTTCTTCCATTCCAGGATTCGCAGGATCATAAGCTTCTTCTTCAGAGGAGGCTTCCTTAGTACTGCCGGATGCAGCTTGCATTCCAGTCAAACTCTGAGAAATCATATTGACTTGCTGAGTCAATATTTTATTCTGAACCAATATGGCCTTCAGAGTATCAATCTCCAGAACTCCTTTCTTCTGAGTTGTCCCATTATTCACAGAATTTCTTTCAGAAATGTACATGAACTAGTTATTTGCAACCATTTGAATGAGTTCCTGGATTTCTTCAAGTGTCTTCTTCAGATGAAGAGATCCACCAGCAGAGTTGTCCAATGACATCTTGGATAATTCAGACAGACCATCATAGAATATACATATGGTGCTCCATTCTGAAAGCATGCCAGAAGGACATCTTCTAATCAATTGCTTGTATCTTTCCCAAGCTTCATAGAGGGATTCACCTTCCTTCTGTCTGAAGGTTTGGACTTCCACTCTAAGCTTACTCAACTTTTGAGGTGGAAAGAACTTGGCCAAGAAAGCATTGACCAGCTTTTCCCAAGAATTCAGGCTTTCTTTAGGTTGTGAGTCCAACCATGTCCTAGCTCTATCTCTTATAGCAAAAGAGAAAAGCATGAGTCTATAGACCTCAGGATTAACCCCCTGGGTCTTAACAGTATCACAGATTTGCAAGAATTCAGCTAAAAACTGATGAGGATCTTCCAATAGAAGTCTATGAAACTTGCAATTCTGCTGCATTAGAGAAACTAGTTAAGGCTTAAGCTCAAAGTTGTTTGCTCCAATTGCAGGAATTGAGATGCTCCTTCCGCAGAAGTCAGAAGAGGGTGCAATAAAGTCACCAAGCATCTTCCTTGCATCTCCACCATTGTTGTTGGGTTCGGCCATCTCTTCTTCTTTTTCGAAAAATTCTGTTAGGTCCTCTCCAGAGTGTTGTGCTTTAGCTTCTATTAGCTTCCTCTTTAGAGTCCTTTCAGGTTCCGGATCAGCTTCAACAAGAATGTTCTTATCCTTGCTCCTGTTCATATGAAAAAGAAGAGAACAGAAAATAAGAAAAATCATCTATGTCACAGTATAGAGATTCCTTTATGTGAGTAGAAGAAGGAAGAATAGAAGAATGAGAAGAGAAAAATTCGAACACAGAGAGGGAGAGAGGGTTCCAATTTTTAAGAAGAAGATGAGTGTTAGTGATTAAATAAATAAATAGAAAGAGTTGAGAGAGGGAGAGAATTCGAATATTAGTTTAAAATAAAATAAAATTATTTTTGTTTTTATTTAAATTTTGAGTTATAATTCAAAAATTAAGAGAAAAAATAAAATAAAATTTGAAAACTAATTAAATTAATTAATTAAAAAGATTTTTGAAAAAGTGATTAGTGATTTTCGAAAATTAGAGAGAGAGAAAAGTAGTTAGTTAGTTTTGAAAAAGATATGATTGAAATTTATTTTGAAAAAAGATTTGAAAAATAAATTTAAAAAGATTTGATTTTAAAAATTAAAGTTGATTACTTGACTAACAAAAAACTAAAAGATATGATTCTAGAATTTAAAGATTGATCCTTTCTTAATAGGCAAGTAACAACTTGAAAATTTTTGAATCAAAACATTAATTGTTTTCATTAATTTCGAAAATATGAAACAAAAATAAGAAAAAGATTTTGAAAATCGATTTTTAAAATTTTTGAAAATATATAAAAAAATGGAAAAAGATTTTATTTTTGAAAAAGTTTTGAAAAGTTAGGATTTTTAAATTGAAATTTTGACTTGACTCATAAGAAACAACTAAATTTTAAAAATTTTTTACTAAGTCAATCCAAAAATTCGAAATTTATGAGAAGAATAAGGGAAAGATATTTTTTATTTTTGAATTTTTATAAGGAGAAAGAAAAACACAAAAATGACACAAGACATAAAAATTAAAGATCAAAACTAATAATGCATGCAAGGACACTTTGAATGTCAAGATGAATACCAAGAACACTTTGAATGTCAAGATGAACACCAAGAACTTATTTTTGAAAATTTTTAATAAAAGAAAAATATGCAAGACACCAAACTTAGAAATTTTTAATGTTGAGACACTAACAAATTGAAAATGCATATGAAAAACAACAACAAACACAAAACAAGAAAATCACAAGATTAAAAAAAGACAATCATCAAGAACAACTTGAAGTTCATGAAGAACACCATGCATGAGTTTTTTTCGAAAATTTTAAGAAAAATTAAAAAGATGCAATTGACACCAAACTTAAAAATTGACACTAGACTCAAACAAGAAACACAAAATATTTTTGGTTTTTATAATTTTATTAATTTTTTTGGTATTTTTTGAAAATTAATTAGGAAAAGAAAATAAAAGAAATCCAAAATTTTTAATAAGAATTTCCAGGAATCATGCAATGTTAGTCTAAAGTTTCGGTCCAAAAATCTAGACATGGCTTAATAGCCAGCCAAGCTTTATATGAAAGCTTCGGTCCAAAAGATTAGACATGGCCAATGGCCAGCCAAGTTTCAGCAGAGCATTACATACAACAGACAAATTGATGGGAATCAAAAGGCTCCTGCAATGATAAGTGGAAGCCTCGGTCCAAAAAAAAATTAGACATGGCTTGACAGCCAACCAGGTTTCAACAGATCATGATGAAACTCTAGAATTCATTCTTAAAAATTCTGAAGAACAAAATAAAATATTATTTTTTTGGATTTTTTTTCGAAAATAAAAAAAATAAAATGATTAAAAATAAAATAAAATTACCTAATCTGAGCAGCAAGATGAACCGTCAGTTGTCCAAACTCAAACAATCCCCGACAAGTGCGCCAAAAACTTGGTGCACGAAATTGTAAATCACACTTTTCACAACTTCGCACAACTAACCAACAAGTGCACTGGGTCGTCCAAGTAATACCTTACGTGAGTAAGGGTCGATCCCACAGAGATTGTCGGCTTGAAGCAGCTATGGTTATTTCATAAATCTTAGTCAGGAGATTAATGATAAGAGTGATTGTATTTATGAAAAATAAATAACATAAAATAAATGGTACTTGTAATTCAGTAATGAGAAACAGGTTGAGGTTCTGGAGATGCTTTGTCATCTGAATCTCTGCTTTCCTACTGTCTTCTTCTCCAAACACGCACGGATCTTTCCATGGCAGGCTGTATGATCCTCTCAGATGAAAACAAATCCATATACACTGTCACCGCACGGCTAATCATCTGTCAGTTCCCGCTAGCGTCGGAATAGGACCATTGTCCTTTTGCACACTGTCACTTGTGCCCCACATTTGTAGGTTTGAAGCTCTTTACAGTCATCCCTTCCCAGATCCTACTCGGAATACCACAAACAAGGTTTAGACTTTCTGGATCCCAGGAATGCTGCCAATTGGTTCTAGCCTATACCACGAAGGTTCTAACCTCCAGACTCGGTCTGTGGATCAGAAACCCAAGAGATACGTATTCAAGCTGTCGCCCAATGACTACGTTGAGCTCAAATAGAACGGAATGGTTGTCAGGCATGCGTTCATAGGGTTGAGAATAATGATAAGTGTCACGGATCATCATCTTCTCCAGATTGAAGTACGAATAAGTATCTTAGAATAGAATCAAATGTGATTGAAAGGAAAACAGTAGTAATTGCATTAATCCATTGAGACACAACAGAGCTCCTCACCCCCAACCATGGGGTTTAGAGACTCATGCCGTCAGAAATACAATATGAAGTGTAAAAATGTCATAAGATACTCAATGAATCTCTCAAAGTAGTTTTTATACTAGACTAGTGACCTAGGTTTACAGAACATGAGTAACTAAGTGCAGATAGTGCAGAATTCAACTTCTGGGACCCACTTGGTGTGTGTCTAGGCTGAGCTTTCAAGCTTTCACGTTTATATGCCCAAAGCTAGCATTAAACACCACCCCAGGTGCCAGAATGGGCGTTTAACGCCGAAAAAGGTGCCAGTTCTGGCGTTTTACGCCAGACAGTTTTAGGCTGATTTTGGACGCTGGTTTGGGCCATCAAATCTCGGGCAAAGTATGGCCTATTATATATTGCTGGAAATCCCAAGATGTTACTTTCCAACGCAATTGAGAGCATGCTAATTGGGCTTTTGTAGCTCCAGAAACTCCACTTCAAGTGTAGGAGGGTCAGAATCCAACAGCATCTGTAGTCCTTTTGCAGCCTCTGAATCAGATTTTTACTCAGGTCCCTCAATTTCAGCCAGAAAATACCTGAAATTACAGAAAAATACACAAACCCATAGTAAATCCCAGAAATATGATTTTTGAATAAAAACTAATAAAAATATAATAAAAAGTAACCAAATTATACTAAAAACTACTTAAAAACACTTCCAAAAGGGTATAAATTATCCGCTCATCACAGACAAGGAACTTAAATTGTTGCTTGTCTCCAAGCAACTAAAAATAAAATAGGATAAAAAGAAGAGAATATACAATGAATTCCAAATTTATCAATGAACTTAGTTCCAATTAGATGAGCGAGACTTGTAGCCTTTTTACTTCTGAACAGTTTTGGCATCTCACTTTATCCTTTGAAGTTCAAAATGATTGGCTTCTTTAGGAACTCAGAATTCAGATAGTATTATTGATTCTCCTATTTCAGTATGTTGATTCTTGAACACAACTACTTTATGAGTCTTGGCTGTGACCCTAAGCATTTTGTTTTACAGTATTACCACCGGATACATAAATGCCACAGACACATAACTGGGTGAACCTTTTCAGATTGTGACTCAGCTTTGCTAGAGTCCCCAGTTAGAGGTGTCCAGAGCTCTTAAGCACACTCTTTTTGCTTTGGACCACGACTTTAACCGCTCAGTCTCAATTTTTTCACTTGACACCTTCACGTCACAAGCACATGGTTAGGGACAGCTTGGTTTAGCCGCTTAGGCCAAGATTTTATTCCTGTGGGCCCTCCTATCCATTAATGCTCAAAGCCTTGGATCCTTTTTACCCTTGCCTTTTGGTTTAAAGGGCTATTGGCTTTTTCTGCTTGCTTTTCTCTTTCTCTTTCTCTCTCTTTTTTTTATTAGCTTCTTCTATTCACTGCTTTTTCTTGCTTTAAGAATCAATTTTTTTTATTTTTCAGATTATCAATAACATTTCTCCTTTTTCATTATTCTTTCAAGAGCCAACAATTTTTAACATTCATAAATAATAAATTCGAAAATATGCATTGTTCAAGCATTCATTCAGAAAACAAAAGGTATTGTCACCACATCAAAATAATTAAACTAATTTCAAGATATAATTCGAAATCATGTACTTCTTGTTCTTTTGTAATTAAAAATATTTTTCAATTAAGAAAGGTGAAGGATTCATAGGATATTCGTAGCTTTAAGACATAGACTCTAAATTTTATTAATCATGAAATAAAAAAAATAAGACATAAAATAAACATAAAAGCAGATCAATAATAATAAAAGCAAGGAAATTAAAAATATAAAAATAAATGACTCTTAAAATAGATCTCTAATAACAAAAGCTATCACAGAGTTAGGACTCAACAACCTGCATTGGGAGAGGTAGGTGCTCCTTCAATTTGTGGGACGCCTGGTTCTTCAAGGGACAGCTTCTGGCGCTTTAGCTCCTGTATCTCACGCCTTTGTTTCTCTTGTTCTCTGAGCAGTTTGTAGAGCATGCTGTTCTGATTTTACTGTTCTTCTTTGAGTTGATCTATAGATTCTTGCAGCTTGTTGACAAATTCTTCTAAGCGGGCCCAATAGTCAAATTGGGGAATTTCTGGGAGGAGCTCATGCGCTCTCCTCTTGGTGAGGTTATCTTGAACTTGAGGTCCATCCATCACCCTTTTGGTGATTGGGTGTTCGACTGGGATATACTCATCAACACCTATTTGTACTCCCACATCTTTACATAACAGACTGATCAAGCTTGGGTAGGCCAACTTGGCCTCAATGAATTCCTTGTTTGCAATTGTGTAAATTTCACAAGGAATTAATTGATGGACCTCCACTTCTTTTTTCAGCATAATACAGTAGATCATCACTGCTCTTTTGACAGTGACTTTAGAACGGTTACTGCTAGGAAGTATGGATCGCCCAATAAAATCCAGCCAGCTCCTAGTAACTGGCTTGAGGTCTCCTCTCTTTAGTTGGTTTGGGATACCTTTTGAATTAGTTATCCACTTGGTTCCAGGGAGGCATATGTCCTCTAGAACTTGATCCAACTTTTTATCTTTATCCATTCTCCTGTTAAAGGATTCTGGATCATCCTGCAGTTGAGGAGGTTTGAGGACTTCTCTCACTTTGTCAAGATGGAAGTAGATAATCCTGCCCCTGACCATGGTTCGAAAAGTGTGGAAGGCAGTTCCCTCCATTCTTTTCTTATCTGTCAGCCACAGATTTGCATAAAATTACTGGACCATGTTTCTTCCCACATTCATCTCAGGATTAGCTAGGATTTCCCAGCCTCTGTTTCGAATATGCTCTTGGATCTCCGGATATTCGTCATCTTTCAGATTGAACTTGACTTCCAGGATCACTGATCTTCTGCACACTATTTTGAAGTAATGATCTGCATGTTCTTTGGTGCAGAACCTCTCATGCATCCATTGTGGTTTTGGATTATTTTCTTTCTTGCCTCTTGGAGTGGTTTGTTTTCCTTTAGAGGCCATGATCTTGGTCAGTGATCACGGAAAATCACACCAAACTTCGAGGTTTGCTTGTCCTCAAGCAAAAGCAAAGAAAGAAGATGAGTAGATGGAGAGAGTAATTCGAATGATGGAGGAGGGGTGATGGCCGAATGCATAAATAGAGGGGAGGGAGGGTATGGTTTCGAAAAGATTTGAAAAAGATATGATTGAAGGATATGATTGATACAAGATAAACATGATATGCAAAAGAGAATATTGTTTTCAAAAATTAAAAGATACGAAGAAGATATAAGGAAGTTAAATCTAAATTTTTGTTTATGCATCTAAGAAATAAAAGATAATATGAATGAATTGAAAAGATTTGAAAAGAAATTGAAAAGAATTTGAAGTAGAGTCAATAAAAATATATAATTTTATAAATTTTTGTGAATGGAGTTTAAAAGATGAATGTTTGTAATCTTTGGATGCAGAAAATTTTGATTTAAAACATGAAAATTCAAAAACAATTGAATTGAAACGAAATTACCTCTCCCCTAGCTGTTCTGGCATTAAACGCCCATAATGATATCCATTCTGGCGTTGAACGCCCATCTGGTGGCCATTTTAGGCATTTAACGCCCAGCCAGGTACCCTGGCTGGCGTTAAACGCCAGAAATCCTTCTTCACTGGGCATTTTTCTGAATGCCCATAATGCTACCTTTACTGGCGTTAAACGCCCAGAATGGTAGCCATTCTGGCGTTTAACGCCCAATTTGCCTCTTTACTGGCATTTTGACGCCAGTGAGCTCCTTTCCTCTGTGATTTCTCTGTTTTATGTCTTGAACCTCTATTTTCCTGACTTTTTCACTGAAAATATATTAATTAACAAGGAAAACAAAATTAAAAAGACTTATCTAACTGTTACAAACATCTAATTATTGATAATGGCTGGGTTGCCTCCCAGCAAGCACTTCTTTACTGTCTTTAGCTGGACTTTTACTAAGCTTTTAACTTAGTCTCAACTTTGAGCATTCTTGCTCAACATTGCTTTCAAGATAGTGTTTGATTCTTTGTCCATTAACAATGAACTTTTTGTTTGAATCAATATCTTGAAGCTCTACATAGCCATATGGTGACACACTTGTAATCACATATGGGCCCCTCCACCGGGATTTCAATTTCCCTAGGAACAATCTGAACCCAGAGTTAAACAGCAGGACCTTCTGTCCTATCTCAAAGACTCTAGATGACAGCCTTTTGTCATGCCATCTTTTTTCTTTCTCCTTGTAGATTTTAGCATTTTCGAAAGAACTGAGTCTGAACTCTTCTAGCTCATTCAACTGGAGTGATCGCTTTTCTCCAGCTACCTTAGCATCAAGATTTAGGAACATGGTTACCCAGTAGGCCTTGTGTTCCAGTTCTACTAACAGATGACAGGCTTTTTCATACACAAGCTGGTATGGAGAGATTCCGATAGGAGTCTTGAATGCTGTTCTGTATGCCCACAGAGCATCATCCAGACCTCTTGCCCAATCCTTTCTACGGGTACTTACAGTCCGTTCTAGGATTCATTTTAGTTCTCTATTTGAGACTTCAGCCTGCCCATTTGTCTGCGAATGATATGGAGTGGCCATTTTTTGGTTAATTCCATATCTGACCAGAGCAGAGTCAAGCTGTTTATTGCAGAAATGAGTTCCTCCATCACTAATCAATATCATAGGGACACCGAACCTGCTGAAGATATGCTTCTGAAGGAACTTCATCACTGTCTTAGTATCATTAGTGGGTGTTGCATTTGCCTCTACCCATTTAGATACATAGTCTACTGCCATCAGAATATAAGTGTTTGAATATGATGGTGGGAAAGGCCCCATGAAGTCAATACCCCATACATCAAATAACTCAATCTCTAAGATCCCTTGCTGAAGCATGGCATAACCGTGAGGCAAATTACCAGCTCTCTGGCAACTGTTACAGTTACGTACAAACTCTCAGGAGTCTCTGTAGAGAGTAGGCCAGTAGAAACCACATTGGAGAACCTTGGTGGCTGTCCGCTCACCTCCGAAATGTCCTCCATATTGTGATCCATGGCAATGCCATAGGATCTTCTGTGCCTCTTCTCTAGGTACACAGCTACGGATCATTCCGTCTGCACACCGCTTAAAGAGATATGGTTCATCCCACAAGTAGTATTTTGCATCAGTAATCAGTTTTTTTGTTTGCTGCTTACTGTACTCTTTGGGTATGAATCTGACAGCTTGATAGTTTGCAATGTCTGCAAACCATGGTACTTCCTCAATGGCAAAGAGTTGCTCATCCGGAAAGGTTTTAGAGATCTCAGTAGGAGAGAGGGACACTCCTACTACTGGTTCTATCCGGGACAGGTAACTAGCTACCTGGTTTTCTGTCCCCTTTCTGTCTCTTATTTCTATATCCAACTCGTGCAGAAGCAACACCCATCTTATGAGCCTGGGTTTTGAATCCTGCTTTGTGAGGAGATATTTTAGAGCAGCATGGTCAGTGTACACAATTACTTTTGATCCTACTAAATAAGATCTAAACTTGTTGATGGCATAGAGCACTGCAAGTAACTCCTTTTCTGTGGTTGTGTAATTTTTCTGTGCATCATTTAAAACACGGCTAGCATAATAAATGACGTGCAGAAGTTTTTTATGCCTCTATCCCAATACTGCACCAATGGCATGGTCACTGGCATCACACATTAGTTCGAATGGCAATGTCCAGCCTGGTGCAGAAATAACTGGTGCTGTGACCAGCTTAGCTTTCAGAGTTTCAAACACCTACAGACACTCTGTGTTAAAGACGAATGGCATGTCAGCAGCTAGCAGATTGCTCAGAGGTTTTGCAATTTTTGAAAAATCCTTTATAAACCTCCTATAGAATCCTGCATGCCTCAGAAAGCTTCTGATTGCCTTAACATTGGCAGGTGGTGGTAATTTTTCAATTACCTCTACCTTAGCTTGATCCACCTCTATTCCTTTGTTTGAAAATTTGTGCCCAAGGACAATTCCTTCAATCACCATAAAGTGACATTTCTCCCAGTTTAAAACTAGATTAGTCTCTAGGCACCTTTATAGAATAAGTGCTAGATGGTCAAGACAGGAGCTGAATGAGTCTCCAAATAATGAGAAGTCATCCATGAAGACTTCCAGAAATTTTTCTACCATATCAGATAAAATAGAGAGCAAGCACCTCTGAAAGGTTGCAGGTGCATTGCACAGACCAAATGGCATCCTTCTGTAGGCAAATACTCCAGATGGACATGTGAATGCTGTTTTCTCTTGGTCTTGAGGGTCTACTGCAATTTGGTTGTAACCTGAATAGCCCTCCAAAAAGTAGTAGTATTCATGACCTGCTAATCTCTCTAGCATCTGGTCTATAAATGGTAAAGGAAAATGATCCTTCCTTGTGGCTGTATTAAGCCTTCTGTAGTCAATACACATACGCCACCCTGTAACTGTTCTTGTAGGAACCAGTTCATTCTTTTCATTTTGAACCACTGTCATGCCTCCTTTTTTGGGGACAACTTGGACAGGGCTTACCTAGGGGCTATCAGAAATAGGATAAATAATCCCAGCCTCCAGTAACTTAGTGGCCCCTTTTTGCACCACCTCCTTCATGGCTGGATTTAGCCACCTCTGTGGTTGAACCACTGGCTTAGCATCATCCCCCAATAGGATCTTGTGCATATATCTTGCTGGGCTAATGCCCTTGAGATCACTTATGGACCACCCAAGAGCTGTCTTGTGTGTCCTTAGGACCTAAATTAGTGCATTTTCTTCCTGTTGATTTAAAGCAAAGCTTATGATCACCGGAAAAGTCTCACCTTCTCCCAAAAATGCATATTTCAAGGATGGTGGTAGTGGTTTGAGCTCGGGTTTAGGAGGCTTATCCTCTTCCTGAGGAGTTTTCAGAGGTTCTTCCGTTCTCTCTGGTTCCTCCATATCAGGCCGAACATCCTTAAAAATGTCCTCTAGCACTGATTCGAGACTCTCAGTCATATTGACCTCTTTCACCAAGGAGTCAATAACATCTGCGCTCAGGCAGTCTTTTGGTGTGTCTGGATGCTGCATAGCTTTGACAGCATTTAACTTAAACTCATCCTCATTGACTCTCAAGGTTATTTCTCCCCTTTGGACGTCAATGAGGGTTCGTCCAGTTGCTAGGAAGGGTCTTCCTAGAATGAGAGTTGCACTCTTGTGCTCCTCCATTTCCAGCACTACAAAGTCAGTAGGAAAGGCAAATGGCCCAACCTTGACAATCATGTCCTCAATTATGCCTGATAGGATTTTTATGGAGCCATCAGCAAGTTGGAGGCAAATCCGAGTTGGTTTAACTTCATCAGTCAAACCAAGCTTTTTGATAGTGGATGCAGGGTATTAGGTTGATACTTGCCCCAAGGTCACACAGAGCTGTCTTGGTACAAGCATCTTCTAATGTGCATGGTATCATAAATCTTCCAGGATCTTTAAGCTTCTCTGGTAAGCTTTTCAGAATGATTGCACTGCATTCTTCAGTGAGGAAAACTTTTTCAGTTTCTCTCCAATCATTCTTATGGCTTAAGATCTCTTTCATGAACTTAGCATAAGATGGTATTTGCTCAAGTGCCTCTGCAAATGGAATCTTTATTTCAAGAGTCCTGAGATAGTCTGCAAAGTGAGCAAATTATTTATCCTGTTCCGCTTGGTGGAGTTTCTAAGGATAAGGCATCTTGGCTTTGTATTCCTCAACCTTGGTTGCTGCAGGTTTATTTCCTTCAGAAGTGGTTGGAGAAGCCTGCTTAAGAGGGTTGTTACCAGCATTTACAGGTGTCTGGTCCCTTAGTTGCATTTGAACGCCAGAGTTGGGGGCTGCATGGGTGTTTAACGCCAGATTGCCACCCTTTTCTGGCGTTTGGACGCCAGAACTAGCCATCCCTTGGGCGTTTAATGCCACTTTTTTGCCCTTTTCTGGCATTCGAACGCTAGAATCATTCCTCTCTGGGCTCTTACTGTCCTCAGAGGGATTTTGGGTAGTGGTTTGGTTATCCTTTCTTGGCTTCCTGCTACCTTGGATTGATACATTCAGTGTTTTCCCACTCCTTAGTTTAACAGCTTGGCATTCTTCTGTTATCTATTTAGATAGTTGCTGTCTTGTCTGATCCAATTGTGCTTCCATATTTTGATTAGAATTTTTAGTGTCTTGGAGCATCTCCTTGAATTCTGCAAACTGTTTTGTTATAATAAGCAATTGCTGATTGAGTTCAGCAACTTGTTCTTGAGGACTAAGTTCAGTGGAGACTGCTTTAGCCTCTTCTTTCAGGGAGGACTCACTACTTAAGTACAGATGCTGATTCCTAGCAACTGTATCAATGAGCTCTTGAGCCTCTTCAATTGTCTTTCTCATGTGTATAAATCCACCAGTTGAGTGATCTAGAGATATTTGAGCTTTTTCTGTAAGCCCATAGTAAAAGATGTCTAACTGCACCTACTCTAAAAACATTTCAGAGGGGCATTTCCTTAGCATCCCTCTGTACCTCTCCCAGGAATTATAAAGGGATTCATCATCCTCTTGTTTAAAGCCTTGGATGTCTAGCCTTAGCTGTGTCATCCTTTTTGGAGGGTAATATTGATTCAGGAACTTGTCTGATAACTATTTTCATGTTCTTATGCTTGCTGTGGGTTGGTTATTTAACCACCTCTTAGCTTGATCTTTTACAGCAAATGAAAATAGTAGTAATCTATAGACATCCTGATCCACTTCTTTATCACGTACTGTGTCAGCAATTTGTAAAAATTGTGCCAGAAACTCAGTAGGTTCTTCCTGTGGAAGACCGGAATATTCGCAGTTTTGCTGCACCATGATAATGAGCTGAGGATTTAGCTCAAAATTACTTGCTTTGATGGGAGGTATACAGATGCTACTCCCATATGCAGCAGTAATGGGGTTAGCATATGACCCCAGAGTCCTTTTGGACTGTTCATTTCCACTTAGGTCCATGATGGAGAAAAGGGAATTGATGTGAACTGTAAATAAAATATATTTTTATTCTTATTTTATTTAATTAAAAACAAATTGAATTAAAAAAATAAGATAAAATAAAATAATTAGAAATTAAAATATAAATTTCGAAAACTAAAAGAAAAAGGAAAAATAAATTCGAAAACTAAAATAATTACTTAATTAAGAATATTTGAAAAACTTTGGATATGATTTTTGAAAAGAATTTTGAATTTTGAAATTTCAAAACTAAGATAAGATAAAATGGAAGTTTTAAAATAAAAATCTGAATTTTTAAATGAAATTTTTGAAAATTCAATTAAATAAATAGAAAAGATTTTTTTGAATTTAATGAGGAAAGAGAAAAACAATAAGATGACACCAAACTTAGAATTTTTAGATCAAAACAAAGAAAGCAAACAGGAAAACCTTGAGTGTCAAGATGAACACCAAGAACAAATTTTTAAACATTTCTAAGAAAATAGAAACACAAAGGACACCAAACTTAAAAATTTTTGTATTTTGGACACCAATAATTCGAAAATGTATAAGATAAACAGCAACAAATATCAAACAAGAAATTTTAAGGATCAAATAAGAAAAATTATCAAGAACAATTTGAAGATTAATAAGGAATTAAGAACACATGTAATTCGAAAAATTGAAAGAAAAAATAAAAACATGTAATTGACACCAAACTTAAAACATGAAACTAAACTCAGACAAAAGACTAAATTATGAAGTTATTGTTTTTAAAAAAAATTCGAAAATAATTTAGAAAAAGAAAATAAGGATTCTAAAATTTTAACTAAAAACAATAATAGAAGACTCTAAACCAAAATGATAATTTTTTTCCTAATCTAAGCAACAAAATAAACCGTCAGTTGTCCAAACTCAAACAATCCCCGGCAACGGCGCCAAAAACTAATTGTCCCATTATTCACAGGATTTCATCAGTCTAAAAGTCATGGACCAGGAGGCTAAGAGATACACACTCAAGCTATTACAGATAGAACGGACGTGGTTGTCAGGCACGCATTCATAAGTGAGAATGATGATGAGCGTCACGGATCATCACATTCATCAGGTTGAAGTGCGAGTGGATATCTTAGAATAAGAATAAGCTTGAATTGAATAGAAGAATAATAGTACTTGCATTAATTCATGAGGAACAACATAGCTCCACACCTTAATCTATGGGGTGTAGAAACTCCACCGTTGAAAATACATAAGTGAAAATAGGTTAGGCATGGCCTAATGGCCAGCCTCCAAGTCCAAGGTCTAAGGACTAAACGTCCAAAGATTCCAAAATAAATCACTAAAAGTAGTTTTTATACTAAACTAGTACCTAGGGTTTACAGAAAATGAGTAACTAAGTGCAGATAATGCAGAAATCCACTTTCGAGGCCCACTTGGTGTGTGCTTGGGCTGTTCCTGGAGTTAAACGCCAGCTTTGGTGCCAGTTTGGGCGTTTAACTCCAATTATGGTGCCAGTTTGGGCGTTTTACGCCAGAATTCCTTGGGCTAACTTTGAACGCCAGTTTGGGCCATCAAATCTCGAGTAAAGTATGGACTATTATATATTTCTGGAAAGCCCAAAATGTCTACTTTCTAACGCAATTGAGAGCGTGCCAATTGGGCTTCTGTAGCTCCAAAAAATCCACTTCGAGTGCAGGGAGGTCAGAATCTAACAGTATCTGCAGTCCTTTTTTAGCCTCTGAATCAGATTTTTGCTCAGGTCCCTCAATTTCAGCCAAAAAATATCTGAAATCACAGAAAAATACACAAACTCATAGTAAAGTCCAAAAATGTGATTTTTAAATAAAAACTAATAAAAATATAATAAAAATTAATTAGAACATACTAAAAACTATGTAAAAATAATGCCAAAAAGCGTATAAATTATCCTCTCATCACAACACCAAACTTAAATTGTTGCTTTTCCCCAAGCAACTAAAAACAAAATAGGATAAAAAGAAGAGAATATATAATGAATCTCAAAAATATCAATGAAGATTAGTCTCAATTAGATGAGCGGGACTTGTAGCTTTCTGCTTCTGAACAGTTTTGGCATCTCACTTTATCCTTTGAAGTTCAGAATGATTGGCATCTATAGGAACTCATAATTTAGATAGTGTTATTGATTCTCCTAGTTCAGTATGTTGATTCTTGAACACAGCTACTTTATGAGTCTTGGCCGTGACCCTAAGCATTTTGTTTTCCAGTATTACCACCGGATACATAAATGCCACAGACACTTAACTGGGTGAACCTTTTCAGATTGTGACTCAGCTTTGCTAGAGTCCCCAATTAGAGGTGTCCAGAGCTCTTAAGCATACTCTTTTTGCTTTGGATCACGAATTTAACCGCTCCGTCTCAAGCTCTTCACTTGACACCTTCACGGCACAAGCACATGGTTAGGGACAGCTTGGTTTAGCCGTTTAGGCCAGAATTTTATTCCTTTGGGCCCTCCTATCCATTAATGCTCAAAGCCTTGGATCCTTTTTACCCTTGCCTTTTGGTTTAAAGGGCTATTGACTTTTTCTGCTTGCTTTTTCTTTTTCTTTCTCTCTTTTTTTTTTTTGCAAGCCTTGTTCTTCATTGCTTTTTCTTGCTTCAAGAATCAATTTTATAATTTTTCAGATTATCAAATAACATTTCCCCTTTTTCATTATTCTTTCAAGAGCCAACAATTTTAACATTCATGAACAACAATATCAAAAATATACACTATTCAAGCATTCATTCAGAAAATAAAAAGTATTGCCACCACATCAAAATAATCAAGCTAACTTCAAGATAAAATTTGAAACCATGCACTTCTTGTTCTTTTGCAATCAAAACATTTTTTCATTTAAGAAAGGTGACGAATTCATAGGACATTCATAGCTTTAAGTCATAGACACTAAACACTAATGATCATGTAATAAAGACACAAACATAGATAAAACATAAAGCATATGGAACGAAAAACAGAAAAATAAAGAACAAGGAAATTAAAGAATGGGTCCACCTTAGTGATGGCGACTAGTTCTTCCTCTTGAAGATCTTATGGAGTGCTTGAGCTCCTCAATGTCTCTTCCTTGCCTTTGTTGCTCCTCTCTCATGGCCTTTTGGTCTTTTCTAATTTCATGGAGGAGGATAGAATGCTCTTGGTGCTCCACCCTTAGTTGTCCCATGTTGGAACTCAATTCTCCTAAGGAGGTGTTGATTTGCTCCCAATAGTTTTGTGGAGGAAAGTGCATCCCTTAAGGCATCTCAGGAATTTCATGATGAGGAATTTCCTCATACTCTTGTTGAGGTCCATGAGTGGGCTCTCTTGTTTACTCCATCCTTTTCTTAGTGATGGGGTTTTTCTCGTCAATGAGGGTGTCTTCCTCTATGACAATTCCAGCTGAACTGCAGAGGTAACAAATGAGATGAGGGAAGGCTAACCTTGCCAAAGTAAAGGACTTGTCCGCCACTTGTAGAGTTCTAGGGATATGATCTCATGAACTTCTACTTCCTCTCCAATCATGATACTATGGATCATGATAGCCCGGTCTATAGTAACTTCAGACCGATTGCTAGTAGGAATGATTGAGCGTTGGATGAACTTCAACCATCCCCTAGCCATAGGCTTGAGGTCAAGCCTTCTTAGTTGAACCGGCTTGCTTTTTGAATCTCTCTTCTATTGAGTGCCTTCCACACAAATGTCCCTAAGGACTTGGTCCAACCTTTGATCAAAGTTGACCCTTCTATTGAAAGGGTGAGGGTCTCCTTGCATCATTGGCAAGTTAAATGCTAACCTCACATTTTTCGGACTAAAATCCAAGTAATTCCCCCGAACCATTGTGAGCCAATTCTTTGGGTTCGGGTTCACACTTTGATCATGGTTCTTAGTGATCCATGCATTGGCATAGAACTCTTGAACCATTAAGATCCCGACTTGTTGAATGGGGTTGGTGAGGATTTTCTAACCTCTTCTTCGAACTTCATGTCGGATCTCCGAATACTCACTCTTTTTGAGCTTAAAGGGGACCTCGGGGATCACCTTTTTCTTTTCCACAACTTCATAGAAGTGGTCTTGATGGACCTTTGAGATGAATCTCTCCATCTCCCTTGACTCGGAGGTGGAAGCAATTGCCTTCCCTTTCCTCTCTAGAGGTTTCTCCGGCCTTTGGTGCCATTGTTGGTTATGGAAAAACAAAAAGCTTTAGCTTTTCCCACACCAAACTTAGAAGATTTGCTCGTCCTCGAGCAAAAGAATAAAGAAAGGAGTAGAAGAAGAAGAAATGGAGGAGATGGAGTTGAGTAGAGGGTTCGGCCAAGGGGGTAGTAGTGTGTATGTTGTGTGAAAATGAAGGTGGTAAGGAGGGGTATTTATATGGTAAGGGAGAGAGGGTATTCGGCCATGTGTGGGTGGGTTTGGGAGGGAAATGGTTTGAATTTGAATGGTGAGGTAGGTGGGGTTTGATGATGGATGGATGTGAGTGGTGAAGAGAGTATGAGGAAGAGGGTAAGATTTGATAGGTGAAGGGTGTTTGGGGAAGAGGTATTGAGGTGATTGGTGAAGGGTGTATGGGGAAGAGTGTTATGGAAAGGTGTGAAGAGGAGAGAAGAAGAGGGGGTAGGTGGGGATCCTGTGGGGTCCACAGATCCTGAGGTGTCAAGGAAATTGAGTCCCTGCACCATTCTGGTGTTTAAACGCCCATTGTGTGCCAAATCTGGCGTTTAACGCCAGCTCTGCTACCTTTCTTGGCGTTAAACGCCAGTCTGCTGCCCATTTCTTGCGTTAAACGCCAGCCAGATGCCCTTTTCTGGCGTTAAACGCCAGCTAGATGCCAGACAGCCTTTTCTGACGTTAAACGCCCAGAGTGCTGCCCATTATGTCGTTTAACGCCTAGAATGCTGCCAGGCTGGGCGTTAAATGCCCATTTTGTTATCCTTTCTGGCGTTTAAATGCCAGTAAGCCTGTCCTCCAGGGTGTTCTATTTTTAATGCTATTTTTCATTCTATTTTTGATTTTTTTTGTTGTTTTTGTGACTTCACATGATCATCAACCTAAAGAAAGCATAAAATAGCAATGGAAAATAAATAAATATAATTAAATAAAATTGGGTTGCCTCCCAACAAGCGCTTCTTTAATGTCAATAGCTTGACAGTAAGCTCTTAGAGAGCCTCACAAAGATTCAGACCTTAGTGTTGGCCTCCCAACACCAAACTTAGAAGTTGAGTGTGGGGGCTCTATTTGACTCTGTATTGAGAGAAGCTTTTTGTGCTTCCTCTCCATGGTTACAGATGGAGATCCTTGAGTCTTAAACATAAGGTAGTCCTCATTTAATTGGAGGACTAGCATTCCTCTGTCCACATCAATCACAGCTTTTGCTGTGGCTAGGAAGGGCCTTCCAAGGATGATGGATTCATCCGCATCCTTTCCAGTATCTAGGATTATGAATTCTGTAGGGATGTACTGGCCTTCAACCTTCACCAAGACATCCTCTACAAGTCCATAAGCCTGTTTCCTTGAATTGTCTGCCATCTCTAGTGAGATTCTTGCAGCTTGTACCTCAAAGATCCCTAGTTTCTCTATTATAGAGAGGGGCATGAGGTTTATACTTGACCCCAGGTCACACAGAGCCTTCTTAAAGGTCATGGTGCCTATGGTACAAAGTATTAAGAACTTTCCAGGATCCTATTTCTTTTGAGGTAATTTCAGTTGAACCAGATCATTCAGTTCATTAATGAGCAATGGAGGTTCATCCTCCCAAGTCTCATTACCAAATAACTTGGCATTCAGCTTCATGATTGCTCCTAGATACTGAGCAACTTGCTCTTCAATAATGTCTTCATCCTCTTCAGAGGAAGAATACTCATCAGAGCTCATGAATGGCAACAGTAAGTTCAGTGGAATCTCTATGGTCTCTGTATGAGCCTCAAATTCCTTTGGTTCCTCATTAGGGAACTCCTTGGAGGCTAGTGGACGTCCAGTGAGGTCTTCCTCACTGGAAATCACTGCCTTTCCCTCCTTCTTGCACTCTCTCTTTTGGATTCTCTTCTGTATTGCTTGGGAGAGTACTAGGAGGGAGTTCAGTAACTCTTTTACTCAGCTGACCTACTTGTGCCTCCAAATTTTTAATAGAGGACCTTATTTCATTCATTAAACTTTAAGTGATCTTAGTTAGATCAGAGACTACAGTTGCTAAGTCAGAGTGGCTCTGCTTAGAATTCTCTGTCTGTTGCTGAGAAGATGATGGAAAAGATTTGTTATTGCCAAACCGTGTTCCCCCATGGTGTACGAAATTGTGATCCCTGGTAATGAAGCAAGTACACTGGGTCGTCCAAGTAATAAAACCTTACGTGAGTAAGGGTCGATCCCACGGAGATTGTTGGTATGAAGCAAGCTATGGTCATCTTGTAAATCTCAGTCTGGAAGATATCAAATGGTTATGGAGTTTTCGAATAATAATAATAATAAATAAACAGAAAATAAAGATAGAAATACTTATGTAAATCATTGGTGAGAATTTCAGATAAGCGTATAGAGATGCTTTTGTTCCTCTGAACCTCTACTTTCCTGTTGTCTTCATCCAATCATTCCTACTCCTTTCCATGGCAAGCTTTCTGTAAGGCATCACCGTTGTCAATGGCTACATCCTATCCTCTCTGTGAAAAAGGTCCAAATGCTCGGTCATGGCACGGCTAATCATCTGGAGGTTCTCGATCATACTGGAATAGGATTCACCCTCCTTTTGCGTCTGTCACTACGCCCAGCACTCGCGAGTTTGAAGCTCGTCACAGCCATCCCTTCCCAAATCCTACTCGGAATACCACAGACAAGGTTTAGACTTTCCGGATCTCAGGAATGGCCATCCATGGGTTCTAACTTATATGACGAAGACACTAATAACTCGGACTCGGTCCCCTGTATTAGATATCCAAGAGATATTCATTCTAGCTTGTTTGCATGTAGAACGGAAGTGTTTGTCAGGCACGCGTTCATAAGTGAGAATGATGATGAGCATCACATAATCATTATATTCATCATGTTCTTGGGTGCGAATGGATATCTTAGAAGCGGAATAAGTTGAATTGAATAGAAAAATAGTAGTACTTTGCATTAAATCATGAGGAACAGCAGAGCTCCACACCTTAATCTATGGAGTGCAGAAACTCTACCGTTGTAAATACATAAGAAATGAAGGTCCAGGCATGGCCGAATGGCCAGCCCCTCCAAACGTGATCAATAGATCAAAAGATAATCCAAAGATCATAAGATGTTCTAAATACAATAGTAAAAAGTCCTATTTATACTAAACTAGCTACTAGGGTTTACAAAAATAAGTAAATGATGTAGAAATCCACTTCCGGGGCCCACTTGGTGTGTGCTTGGGATGAGCTTGAAGTTTACACGTGCAGATGCTTCTTTTGGAGTTGAACGCCAAGTTGTAACGTGTTTTTGGCGTTCAACTCTGGTTCGTGACTTATTTCTGGCGTTTAACTCCAGATTGCAGCATAGAACTGGCGTTCAACGCCCTTTTGCATCATCTAAACTCAGACAAAGTATGGACTATTATATATTTCTGGAAAGCCTTGGATGTCTACTTTCCAACGCAATTGGAAGCGCACCATTTGGAGTTCTTTAGCTCCAGAAAATCCACTTTGAGTGCAGAAAGGTCAGAATCCAACAGCATCAATAGTCCTTCTTCAACCTCTGAATCTGATTTTTGCTCAAGTCCCTCAATTTCAGCCAGAAAATACCTGAAATTATAGAAAAACACACAAACTCATAGTAAAGTCCAGAAATGTGAATTTAACATAAAAACTAATAAAAACATCCCTAAAAGTAACTAGATCCTACTAAAAACAAACTAAAAACAATGCTAAAAAGCGTATAAATTATCCGTTCATCACAACACCAAACTTAAATTGTTGCTTGTCCCCAAGCAACTAAAAATCAAATAGGATAAAAATAAGAGAATATACTATAAATTCCAAAATATCCATGAAACATAGCTCCAATCAGATGAGCGGGACTTGTAGCTTTTTGCCTCTTGAATAGTTTTGGCATCTCACTTTATCCATTGAACTTCAGAATGATTGGCATCTATAGAAACTCAGAGTTCAGATAGTGTTATTGATTCTCCTAGTTTAGTATGTTGATTCTTGAACACAGGTACTTTATGAGTCTTGGCCGGGGCTCTAAGCACTTTGTTTTCCAATATTACCACCGGATACATAAATGTCACAGACACATAATTGGGTGAACCTTTTCAAATTGTGACTCAGCTTTGCTAAAGTCCCCAATTAGAGGTGTCCAGGGTTCTTAAGCACACTCTTCTTTTTGCTTTGGACCTTGACTTTAACCGCTCAGTCTCAAGTTTTCACTTGACACCTTCACGCCACAAGCACATGGTTAGGGACAGCTTGGTTTAGCCGCTTAGGCCAGAATTTTATTCCTTTAGGCCTTGATGCTTGCATAAACTAGTTATGCCACGATTTAGGAAATTGCACGATCGGCAAAATTCCTTCCGGCAAGTGCACCGGTTATCGTCAAGTAAAAACTCACAATAGAGTGAGGTCGAATCCCACAAGGATTGGTTGAGTGAGCAATTCGGATTAGAAGTGTGTTCTAGTTGAGCGGAATCAAGATTTAGATGAGAATTGCGGAATGTAAAATTGGCGGGAAACGTAAATGACAAGAAATTGAAATGACAAGGAATTTAAATGGCGGAATCTTAAATTGCATGAATTAAAGAGCAGAAGCTAAATTGCTGAAAATTAAAAGGGAATGGGGGTGATTGCATGAATTGATTTGCAGAATGTAAAAAGAAAGTGGAAATCAGAAATGGGGAATTTATTGGGTTATAGGAGATATTGAGATCTCCGAATCAAAACATGTTTATCTCTTCCTCAACCAATGCGTTCATTGAATTTTGCTTGGCAATCTTATATGATTGGATCCCAATCCCTTGGCTCACCAATTCTCTCTAAAAACAAACAAATTCCCAATCCCTTGGTTTAAATGTTCATAAGAAGAGATGATGCTCGATCACTGATTATACCACACAGTTTCATGAACCACAATTTGGTAGGATTACATGTCACAATATCCATCCAAACCCCAATCCAATTCACTGTGAGAAAGCTTCTCTAGCATGAATCCTCCATTCCTTTCCCAAGGTTCCGAAGGATTCCAATTATGGGTAGTTTCTTTCCCAAGACAACTACCCAATGGAATTAGATCAAGAAGCTTTCTAACAAAATTCAAGAGAAAAGATTGAAGAAGAAGATAAACTATTATTGATTCATTGAATTACAATAGAGCTCCCTAACCCAATGAAAGGGGGTTTAGTGAGTCATAGCTCTGAATTCAATTACAAAGATATGAAAACTAGCAAAAAATGAAAAGGTAAAAGTCCCTCCTAACTTAAATTCTATCCTATTTATACACTTTCTATATTGAGCTTCTGTTGTGTTTCTTGGGCTTTGAGGCCTCTCCCTGCTTTCCTTTTGCTTTGGGTTTATGATCCATAATCTTGATGAGGCTGCTGATCCAAATTCTGTAACATTCATTGAGCCAACTTAGTGATAATCAAATAATAATACATGACTCAACAAATTGAAATTTCAGACTCATCAATCCTTCAGGCCCAATCCCATAAACCATGATATTCAATTGGGTTTCATACCAGAGTAAGTTTAAGTTAATGTTTGTGCTCAAAGACTAACTTAAACCGCAATATTTTTGGCCCAGAAACCTTTTCCAAGAGTGGCGTTTAAGTTGCAGTTTAAGCTTAAACTGCAGCTTAAACGCCAGACACTTCCAGTGAAGCCTTTTGTAGAAGCACGTTTAAGCTTCAGTTTAAGGTTAAACTGAAGCTTAAACGTGGAAATGGAAGATGGCAGCCCTGGAGAGTCATGTAGTCGAACACGTTTAAGCTTCAGTTTAAGGTTAAACTGAAGCTTAAACGTGGAGATAGGAAGGGCATCCCTGGAGGTCGAACACGTTTAAGCTCCAGTTTAAGGTTAAACTGGAGCTTAAACGTGGAAGAGGAGAAAGCCATCCTGGAGGTCGAACACGTTTAAGCTCCAGTTTAAGGTTAAACTGGAGCTTAAACGTGGAAGAGGAGAAAGGTAGCCCTGGAGGTGTCGAACACGTTTAAGCTCCAGTTTAAGGTTAAACTGGAGCTTAAACGTGGAAGAGGAGAAAGCCATCCTGGAGGTCGAACACGTTTAAGCTCCAGTTTAAGGTTAAACTGGAGCTTAAACGTGGAAGAGGAGAAAGGTAGCCCTGGAGGTGTCGAACACGTTTAAGCTCCAGTTTGAGGTTAAACTGGAGCTTAAACGTGGAAATGGAGAGAGCAACCCTGGAGGAGAAAACTTGGTCGAACACGTTTAAGCTCCAGTTTAAGGTTAAACTGGAGCTTAAACGTGGAAATGGCTCCCTGGTGCTTTTCCCATTTCCGGCGTTTAACCTCCAGTTTAAGGTTAAACTGGAGGTTAAACGTGGAACTCTTCCTGAGTGGCATTCTCATTCTGGCGTTTAACCTCCAGTTTAAGGTTAAACTGGAGGTTAAACTTCAATTCCAGCATTTCTTAGCCTTCATGATTCTGGCGTTTAAGCTCCAGTTTAGGCTTAAACTGGAACTTAAACTCCACATGTGATATTCAAGCTTCCTTTATTGATTTTGTTGCTTCCTTGCTTAGCCTCTTCTTCCCTGAAATCATCCAAACAATTGCATCAAAGTCTTGCAAAATTTCATGAGAAATCTTCCATTCATAGCATTCAAGTAATATAACTAAAACTCATGGAATTTGCATCAAAATCATACTGTTTGGATGGTTCATTGCTTTGTTATTCATTTAACCATTCTTGGTTACTTAAAGCTCAAGAAAATGCATAAAACTACTAAAACTAACAGAAAAATGCTAGTGAAACTAGCCTAAGATGCCTTGGCATCAGGCCTCCTATCCACTGATGCTCAAAGCCTTGGGATCCTTTTTATTACCCTTGCCTTTTGGTTTTAAGGGCTATTGGCTTTTTCTGCTTGCTTTTTCTTTTTCTTTCTATTTTTTCTTTTTTTTCGCATTTTTTTCTGCAAGCTTTTTGTATTCACTGCTTTTTCTTGCTTCAAGAATCATTTTTATGATTTTTCAGATTATCAAATAACATGTCTCCTTGTCATCATTCTTTCAAGAGCCAACATATTTAACATTCTTAAACAACAACTTCAAAAGACATATGCACTGTTCAAGCCTTCATTCAGAAAACTAAAAGTATTGTCACCACATCAAGATAATTAAACTAAGTTCAAGGATAAATTCGAAACTCATGTACTTCTTGTTCTTTTAAATTAAAACATTTTTCATTTAAGAGAGGTGATGGATTCTTAGGACATTCATAACTTTAAGATAAAGTTACTAAATACTAATGATCATGTAATAAGACACTAACATAGACAAGCACTTAACATAAAGAAAACGAAAAATAGAAAATTTGAGAACAAGGAATGAGTCCACCTTAGTGATGGTGGCGTTTCCTTCTTGAGGAACTAATGATGTCCTTGAGCTCTTCTATGTCTCTTCCTTGTCTTTGTTGCTCCTCCCTCATTGCTCTTTGATCTTCTCTAATTTCATGGAGGATGATGGAGTGCTCTTGATGTTCCACTCTTAATTGTCCCATGTTGGAACTTAATTCTCCTAGGGAGGTGTTGATTTGCTCCCAAAAATTTTGTGGAGGAATATGCATCCCTTGAGGCATCTCAGGGATTTCTTAGTGATGAGCTTCTTCATGCGTCTCTTGAGATCCATGAATAGGCTATCTTGTTTGCTCCATCCTTTTCTTAGTGATGGGCTTGTCCTCATCAATGAGGATATCTCCCTCTATGTCAATCCCAGCCGAATTGCATAGGTGGCAAATGAGGTGAGGAAAGGCTAACCTTGCCATAGTAGAGGACTTGTTAGCCACCTTGTAGAGTTCTTGAGGTATAATCTCATGAACTTCCACCTCTTCTCCAATCATGATGCTATGGATCATAATGGCCCGGTCTATAGTAACTTCAGACCGGTTGCTAGTGGGAATGATTGAGCGTTGAATGAACTCCAACCATCCTCTAGCTACAGGCTTAAGGTCCAGTCTTCTCAGTTTAACCGGTTTGCCTTTTGAGTCAATCTTCCATTGAGCTCCTTCCACACATATGTCCATGAGGACTTGGTCCAACCTTTGATCAAAGTTGACTCTCCTTGTGTAGGGGCGTGCGTTCTCTTCCATCATTGGCAAGTTGAACGCCAACCTCACATTTTCCGGACTAAAATCTAAGTATTTCCCCTAAACCATAGTGAGATAATTCTTTGGGTTTGAGTTCTTACTTTGATCATGGTTCCTAGTGATCCATGCATTAGCATAGAACTCTTGAACCATTAGAATTCCGACTTGTTGGATGGGGTTTGTTAGAACTTCCCAACCTCTTCTATGGATCTCATGTCGGATCTCCGGATACTCATTTTTCTTGAGTTTGTAAGGGACCTCGGGGATCACCTTCTTCTTGGCCACAACATCATAAAAGTGGTCTTGATGGGCTTTGGAGATGAATCTTTCCATCTCCCATGACTCGGAGGTGGAAGCTTTTGTCTTCCCTTTCCCTTTTCTAGAGGATTCTCCGGTCTTAGGTGCCATCAATGGTAATGGAAAAATAAAAAGCTTTATGCTTTTACCACACCAAACTTAGAATATTGCTCGCCCTCAAGCAAGAGAAGAAAGAAAAGAAGAAAAAGAAGAAGATATGGAAGAGAGGGAGAGAGGGTTGTGTTTCGGCCAAGAAGGGGATGAGAGGGTTGTGTTGTGTGAGAATGAAGAAGAATGGAGAGGTTTATATAGTGGAGGGAGAGGGGTAAGGTTCGGCCATATGGGGTGGGTTTGGGTGGGAAAAGTGATTTTGAATTTTGAAGGTAGGTGGGGTTTATGAGGTAGGTTTATGGGGAAGAGTGGATGGATGTGAGTGGTGAATGGGTAATAGGGAAGAGAGAGATTGAGGTGATTGGTGAAGGGTTTTGGGAAAAGGTGTTTATTGGGAAGAGAGGATGAATGAGAAGAGGGAAGAGTATGAGTGGAGGTAGGTGGGGATCCTGTAGGGTCCACAAATGCTGAGATGATCCTGTGCGGTCCACAGATCCTGAGGTGTCAAGGAATTACATCCCTGCACCAATTAGGTATGTAAAATGCCTTTGCATGCAATTCTGGCGTTGAACGCCAGTTCTATGCTTGTTTCTGGCGTTCAGCGCCAGCTTTCCTCAGTGTGCATTCCTGGCGTCTAAACGCTAGGATGCTGCTTGTTTTGGGCGTTCAACGCCAGATCCATGCTCTGTTCTGGCGTTGAACGCCAGCCAGATGCTCCTTACTGGCGTTTAAACGCCAGTAAGCCCTTCCTCCAGGGTGTGATTTTTCTTCTGCTATTTTTGATTCTGTTTTTGATTTTTCTATTTATTTTGTGACTCTACATGATCATGAACCTAATAAAACATGAAAGAATAATAAAAATAAAAATAAAATTAGATAAATAAAAATTGGGTTGCCTCCCAACAAGCGCTTCTTTAATGTCAATAGCTTGACAGTGGGCTCTCATGGAGCCACACAGGTGATCAGGTCAATTTTATAGACTTTCCAACACCAAACTTAGAGTTTGGATATGGGAGTTCAACACCAAACTTAGAGTTTGGCTGAGGCCTCCCAATACCAAACTTAGAGTTTGACTGTGGGGGCTTTAGTTGACTCTGTACTGAGAGAAGCTTTTCATGCTTCCTCTCCATTATTACAGAAGGAGATTCTTGAGTTTTAAACACAAGGTTGTCCTCATTCAGTTGAAGGATCAATTCTCCTCTGTCTACATCAATCACAGCTCTTGCTGTGGCTAGGAAGGGTCTTCCAAGGATGATGGATTCATCTTCTTCCTTCCCAGTGTCTAGGATTATGAAATCAGCAGGGATGTAAAGGCCTTCAACCTTTACTAACACGTCCTCTACCTGACCATAAGCCTCTTTTCTTGAATTGCCTGCCATCTCTAATGAGATTCTAGCAGCTTGCACCTCAAAGATTTCCAGTTTCTCCATTACAGAGAGTGGCATGAGGTTTATTCCTGACCCAAGGTCACATAGAGCCTTTTCAAAGGTCATGGTGCCTATGGTACAAGGTATTAGGAACTTTCCAGGATCCTGTTTCTTCTGAGGCAATCTCAGTTGATCCAATGCATTTAGTTCATTGGTGAACAGGGGAGGTTCATCTCCCCTAGTCTCTTTACCAAATAAATTGGCATTCAGCTTCATGATTGCACCAAGGAACTTGGCAACTTGCTCTTCAGTAACATCCTCATTCTCTTCAGAAGAGGAATACTCATCAGAGCTCATAAATGGCATAAGGAGGTTCAATGGAATCTCCATGGTCTCTAGATGAGTCTCAGATTCCTTTGGTTCCTCAGAGGGGAACTCCTTATTGATCACTGGACGTCCCAAGAGGTCTTCCTCCTTGGGATTCACGTCCTCCCCTTCCTCCTTGGATTCGGCCATGATGGTTATATCAATGGCCTTGCACTCTCCTTTTGGATTCTCTTCTGTATTGCTTGGGAGAGTACTAGGAGGGGTTTAGTGATCTTCTTACTCAGCTGGCCCACTTGTGCCTCAAAATTTCTAATGGATGACTTTGTTTCATTCATGAAACTCAGAGTGGCCTTAGATAGATCAGAGACTAAATTTGCTAAGCTAGATGGATTCTGCTCAGAATTCTCTGTCTGTTGCTGAGTGGATGATGGAAAAGGTTTACTATTGTTAAACCTGTTTCTTCCACCATTATTAAAGCCTTGTTGAGGCTTTTGTTGATCCTTCCATGAGAAATTTGGGTGATTTCTCCATGAGGGGTTATAAGTGTTTCCATAGGGTTCACCCATGTAATTCACCTCTGCTATTGCAGGATTCTCAGGATCATAAGCTTCTTCTTCAGAAGATGCCTCTTGAGTACTGTTGGATGCAGCTTGCATTCCATTCAGACTCTGGGAAATCATATTGACTTGCTGAGTCAATATTTTATTCTGAGCCAATATGGCATTCAGAGTGTCAATTTCAAGAACTCCCTTCTTCTGAGGCATCCCATTACTCACAGGATTCCTCTCAGAAGTGTACATAAACTGGTTGTTAGCAACCATGTCAATAAGTTCTTGAGCTTCTGCAGGCGTTTTCTTTAGGTGAATGGATCCACCTGCAGAAGTATCCAATGACATCTTAGCTAATTCAGACAGATCATCATAGAATATATCCAGGATGGTCCATTCTGAAAGCATGTCAGAAGGACACTTTTTGGTCAGTTGCTTATATCTCTCCCAAGCTTCATAGAGGGATTCTCCTTCTTTCTGTCTGAAGGTTTGAACATCCACTCTAACCTTACTAAGCTTTTGAGGAGGAAAGAACCTGGCTAAGAAAGCCGTGACCAGCTTATCCCAAGAGTTCAGGCTATCTTTGGGTTGAGAGTCCAACCATGTTCTAGCTCTGTCTCTTACAGCAAAAGGGAAAAGCATGAGCCTGTAGACTTCAGGATCTACTCCATTAGTCTTAACAGTCTCACAGATCTGCAGAAACTCAGTTAAAAACTGATAGGGATCTTCTGATGGAAGTCCATAAAATTTGCAGTTCTGTTGCATTAGAGCAACTAATTGAGGTTTCAGCTCAAAATTGTTTGCTCCAATGGTAGGGATTGAGATGCTTCTTCCATCAAACTTGGAAGTAGGTGTAATATAATCACCAAGCATCCTCCTTGCATTATTGTTGTTAGGTGCGTCTGCCATCTCCTTTTTTGTTTGAAAATTTCAGTAAGGTTTTCTCTGGATTGTTGTAATTTAGCTTCTCTTAGTTTTCTTTTCAGAGTCCTTTCAGGTTCTGGATCAGCTTCAACAAGAATGCCCTTTTCCTTGTTCCTGCTCATATGAAAGAGAAGAGAACAAGAAAAGAAGAGGAATCCTCTATGTTACAGTAAAGAGGCTCCTTATTGTTAGTAGAAGAAGAAAGGGAATAAGAGTGAAGAAGAATGGATAATCCAAACACAAGGGTGAGGAGAGCAGAGATATGAGATGAAGAGAAGTGTTAGTAAGTAATTAAATAAATAGAAGAGGGTGAGAGAGAAGAGAATTTCGAAAATAATTTTTTGAAAAGGAGTTGATGATTTTCGAAAATTAAGATAAAATTAAAATTAAAATTAAAAATTGAAACAATTAATTAATTAAAAATAATTTTTGAAAAAGAGGGAGGTATGTTCGAAAATTAGAGAGGGATAGTTAGTTAGGTAGTTTTAAAAGAGATAAGAAACAAACAAAAAGTTAATTAGTTAGTTGAAACAAATTTTGAAAATCAATTTTTAAAAGATAAGAAGATAAGAAGTTAGAAAAGATATTTGAAAAATATATGATATGAAAAGGTATGATTAAAAAGATATGATTTTGAAAAAGATAAGATAAAAAAATATTTTTGAAAAGATATGATTGAAATTAGTTTTGAAAAAGATTTAATTTTTAAAATCACAATTAATAACTTGATTCACAAGAAATCACAAGATATGATTCTAGAACTTAAAGTTTGAATCTTTCTTAACAAGTAAGTAACAAACTTGAAATTTTTGAATCAAAACATTAATTGTTGATGATATTTTCGAAAATATGATATAAAATTAAGAAAAAGATTTTTGAAAAATATTTTTAAAATTTTCGAAAATAAATAAGAAAAATGAAAAAGATATGACTTTTGAAAAAGATTTTGAAAAAGATAATATTTTTAAATTGAAAATTTGATTTGACTCATAAGAAACAACTAAATTTTAAAAAGTTTTGAAAAAGTCAACTCAAATTTTCGAAAATTTATGAGTGAAAAAGGGAAAGATATTTTTTTTATTTTTGAATTTTTAATGAAGAAAGAGAAAAACATGAAAAAGACTCAATGCATGAGAATTTTAGATCAAAACAATGAATGCATGCAAGAACACTATGAATGTCAAGATGAACACCAAGAACACTTTGAAGATCGAGATGGACATCAAGACTTATTTTTGAAAATTTTTTGATGAAAGAAAAACATGCAAGACACCAAACTTAGAAATCTTTAATGCTTAGACACTATGAATGCAAAGATGTACATGAAAAACAACAAAAGACACAAAATAATAAAACATCAAGATCAAACAAGAAGACTTACCAAGAACAACTTGAAGATCATGAAGAACATTATGAATGCATGAATTTTCGAAAATTTTTATGCAAAAATTTAAAACATGCAATTGACACTAAACTTGATATTGACTCAAGACTCAAACAAGAAACACTAAAAAAATATTTTTGATTTTATGATTTTATAATTTTTTTTGGTATTTTTCGAAAATTATTTGAAAAAGAAAAATAAGGATTCCAAAATTTTTAATATGAATTCCAGGAATCTTGCACTCTTAGTCTAAAGCCTCAGCTAGGAATTAGACATGGCTCACTAGCCAGCCAAGCTTTCAATGAAAGCTCCGGTCCAAAACACTAGACATGGCCAATGGCCAGCCAAGCTTCAGCATGTAAATCAGACATTCATCAGCTAAGTCATCAAATTAACTTGCCTCTATGCTGATGGTTTGGAAGCCTCAGTCCAAAAGAATTTAGACATGGCTTTACAGTCAGCCAGGCTTCAACATGCTTCATGAAACACTAGAATTCATTCTTAAAATTTTGAAGCCATAGAATAATTTATTTTTTTTTGAAACTATTTTTTTATTTATTTAATTTTTTTTTTTGGAAAAATTTTTCAAAAATTAAAGGAATAAAAACAAAAACTTAAAATTAAAACAAAGTTACCTGATCTGAGCAACAATACGAACCGTCAGTTGTCCAAACTCGAACAATCCCCGGCAACAGCGCCAAAAACTTGGTGTACGAAATTGTGATCCCTGGTAAAGGCTCCAAAAACTTGGTGCTCTAATCTTAATTCATAATTCCTCACAACTTCAATACAACTAACCAGCAAGTGCACTGGGTCGTCCAAGTAATAAAACCTTACATGAGTAAGGGTCGATCCCACGGAGATTGTTGGTATGAAGCAAGCTATGGTCATCTTGTAAATCTCAGTCAGGCGGATATCAAATGGTTATGGAGTTTTCGAATAATAATAATAAATAAACAGAAAATAAAGATAGAAATACTTATGTAAATCATTGGTGAGAATTTCAGATAAGCGTATAGAGATGCTTTCATGCTGTCTTCATCCAATCATTCCTACTCCTTTCCATGGCAAGCTTTCTATAAGGCATCACCGTTGTCAATGGCTACATCCTATCCTCTCTGTGAAAAAGGTCCAAATGCTCTGTCACGGAATGGCTAATCATCTGGAGGTTCTCGATCATACTGGAATAGGATTCACCCTCCTTTTGCGTCTGTCACTACGCCCAGCACTCGCGAGTTTGAAGCTCGTCACAGCCATCCCTTCCCAGATCCTACTCAGAATACCACAGACATGGTTTAGACTTTTCGGATCTCAGGAATGGCCATCCATGGGTTCTAACTTATACCACGAAGACACTAATAACTCATACTCGGTCCCCTGTATTAGATATCCAAGAGATATTCATTCTAGCTTGTTTGCATGTAGAATAGAAGTGTTTGTCAGGCACACGTTCATAAGTGAGAATGATGATGAGCGTCACATAATCATCACATTCATCATGTTCTTGGGTGCGAATGGATATCTTAGAAGCGGAATAAGTTGAATTGAATAGAAAAATAGTAGTACTTTGCATTAAATCATGAGGAACAGCAGAGCTCCACACCTTAATCTATGGAGTGCAGAAACTCTACCGTTGTAAATACATAAGTAATGAAGGTCCAGGCATGGCCAAATGGCCAGCCCCCCCAAACGTGATCAATAGATCAAAAGATAATCCAAATATCATAAGATGTTCTAAATACAATAGTAAAAAGTCCTATTTATACTAAACTAGCTACTAGGGTTTACAAAAATAAGTAAATGATGTAGAAATCCACTTCCGGGGCCCACTTGGTGTGTGCTTCGGCTGAGCTTGAAGTTTACACGTGCAGAGGCTTCTTTTGGAGTTGAACACCAAGTTGTAACGTGATTTTGGCGTTCAACTCTGGTTCGTGACGTATTTCTGGCGTTTAACTCTAGACTGCAGCGTAGAACTGGCGTTCAACGCCCTTTTGCATCATCTAAACTCGGGCAAAGTATGGACTATTATATATTGCTGGAAAGCCCTGGATGTCTACTTTTCAACTCAATTGGAAGCGCGCCATTTGAAGTTCTGTAGCTCCAGAAAATCCACTTTGAGTGCAGGGAGGTCAGAATCCAACAGCATCAGCAGTCCTTCTTCAACCTCTGAATCTGATTTTTGCTCAAGTCCCTCAATTTCAGCCAAAAAATACCTGAAATCACAGAAAAACACACAAACTCATAGTAAAGTCCAGAAATGTGAATTTAACATAAAAACTAATAAAAACATCCCTAAAAGTAACTAGATCCTACTAAAAACATACTAAAAACAATGCCAAAAAGCGTATAAATTATCCGCTCATCATCCCACCATTATTATTATTGAAGCCTTGATTAGGCTTTTGCTGATCCTTCCATGAGAGATTAGGATGATTTCTCCATGAAGGATTGTAAGTGTTTCCATAGGATTCTCCCACGTAATTCACTTCTTCCATTCCAGGATTCTCAGGGTCATAAGCTTCTTCTTCAGAGAAAGCTTCCTTAGTACTGCCTGTTGCTGCTTATATTCCAGACAGACTCTGAGAAATTATATTGACTTGCTGAGTCAATATTTTATTCTGAGCCAATATGACATTCAAAGTATCAATCTCCAGAACTCCTTTCTTCTGAGTTGTCCCATTATTCACAGGATTTCTTTCAGAAGTGTACATGAATTGGTTATTTGCAACCATTTCAATGAGTTTCTGGGCTTCTTCAGGTGTCTTCTCCAGATGAAGAGATCCACCAGCAGAGTTGTCCAATGACATCTTGGACAGTTCAGACAGACCATCATAGAATATACATATGATGCTCCATTCTGAAAGCATGCCAGAATGACACCTTCTGATTAATTGCTTGTATCTTTCCCAAGCTTCATAGAGGGATTCACCTTCCTTCTATCTGAAGGTCTGAACTTCCACTCTAAGCTTACTCAATTTTTGAGGTGGAAAAAACTTTACCAAGAAGGCATTGACCAGCTTTTCCCAAGAGTTCAGGCTATCTTTAGGTTGTGAGTCCAACCATGTCCTAGCTCTGTCTCTTACAGCAAAAGGGAAGAGCATGAGTCTATAGACCTCAGGATTAACCCCATGGGTCTTAACAGTGTCACAGATTTGCAAGAATTCAGCTAAAAACTGATGAGGATCTTCCAATGGAAGTCCATGATACTTGCAATTCTGCTGCATTAGAGAAACTAATTGAGGCTTAAGCTCAAAGTTGTTTGCTCCAATTGCAGGAATTGAGATGCTCCTTCCACAGAAGTCAGAAGAGGGTGCAATAAAGTCACCAAGCATCTTTCTTGCATCTCCACCATTGTTATTGGGTTCGGCCATCTCTTCTTCTTTTTCGAAAAATTCTGTCAGGTCCTCTCCAGAGTGTTGTGCTTTAGCTTCTCTTAGCTTCCTCTTTAGAGTCCTTTCAGGTTCAGGATCAGCTTCAATAAGAATGTTCTTATCCTTGTTCCTGCTCATATGAAAAAGAAGAGAACAGAGAAAGAAGAGGAATCCTCTGCAGGTTCTTGCTTGATGCAGGCAAAAACCCAACTCATCATTTAATATATCACGAGTCCGCAAAAAGATATCGACTTCTAGCATAAGGGATGTGTCAGGGCAGTAGCCATGGGGTAAGTTCATAGGGAAACCGTGCAATGCCTCATGTGGTGTCATCTGTATTGCAAAATGAAATGAGCTATTATAGAAAAATTCAGCCCAGGGAAGAAAGGCCACCCACTGTTGCGGCTACGAATGAGAGAAAGCACGTAGGTTTTGATCAGTGACCTCAGTCTGGTCGTCACTCTACAAAGAACTGTAACGTAATCGGGTGCCGCTGAACTCAAAGTGGCTGCGTCAAAAGTGACTGAGGAAGACGGGGTCTCGGTCAGAAATAATGATAGAGGGAAATCTGTGTAATTTAACCACCGATGCAATAAAGACTTTCCCCACATAACTCACAGTGAAGCCGGCTCTCAAGGGTTCAAAATGAGCAGTTTTGCTGAAGCGATCAACCACCACCATAATAGCAGTATAACCTACTGATTTGGGTAACTGAACAATAAAGTTCATTGAAAGTTTTGTCCATGGTCCACATGGCACAGATAAAGGATTGAGGAGTCCCTGAGATTTGGAAGTCATGTATTTGGTAGATTAGCATGTGTTGCATTGCTGAACAAATTTGTATATATCCCTACTCAGGCCTGGCCAAAAAAATAAATCACCAACAGCCTTATAAGTCTTAAGTACCCCCGGATGCCCAGCCATAGGTGTCGCATGAACTTTAATAAGTAGTTGGGTACGAAGGCCCTCAAAATTCGACACCCATATTTTTCCTTTATACATGAGGAGCCCTTCTTGCAATAGACACTCAGGAGGCAACGCTCCCTTCCGATATTTCTCAATCACTAACTGAGTGTCAAGGTCCTCCCTCATAGCCCGTAAGAGAATGGAGTCAATGAGGTATTGACAGTAGAGAATCTTGAAGGCAAGCTTCAGAGGGTTCTTCACCCCGTCTTGATAAGGCATCAGCGTCTAAGTTCGTCTTGCTAGATCGATACACTACCTCAAAGTCAAATCCCAATAACTTTGTAAGGTAATATTGCTATTCTGGTGTGAGGACCACTTAGTTCATGAGTTCATGCAGACCCTGATGATCGGTCTTAATGCAGAACTGACGCCCCAACAAATAGTGCCACTACTTGGCCACTGCTTGGGTAATAGCGTAAAGCTCCCGAATATAAGCCGAAGCAACTGACAAGCGTTGGTTAAGCTTTTTACTAAAGTAAGTGATAGGATGTCCCTGCTTTGAGAGTAGTGCTCCTATGCCATGACCCGAGACATCCATCTCAACCGTGAAAGATAGAGAGAAATTTGGAAGAGCCAACACTGGTGTGTGTGTCAGTGCTGATTTAAGTCTCTCAAAGGCAAAGTCAGCTGTTTGGTCCCAACAGAAGTTGTTGTGCTTGAAGAGTTCTGTCAATGGGGCAGCGAGGTACACATACTTAGCCACAAAGCAACGATAATACCCTGTGAGGCCAAGGGACCCACACAACTATCTCAGGTTGGAAGGTATAAGCCAATCGATGATGGCAGCAATCTTAGAATTATCCACCTGAACTCCAAGTTTAGTCACCACATGCCCCAAATACTCAACCGGTTGCTGAAAAAAAAAACACATTTGGAGAGCTTGGCAACAAAGTGATGTTGTTACAGCATAGTGAGGGCTATCTTAAGGTGATGTAAATGCTCTTCTTTGGACATGCTATAAATTAGAATATCATCGAAAAATATAGCGATGAACTTCCAGAGGTAAGGGCCAAAGAATTTGTTCATAGTGGCTTGGATGGTGGAAGGAGCATTGGTGAGACCAAAGGGCATAAAAACAAATTCTTAATGTCCCAAATGAGTCTGAAAAGCCATCTTTGGAATGTCGCTGTCATGGACTTGGATTTGGTGATACCACGAGCGCAACTTTATCTTAGAGAAATATTTTGCACCACACAACTCATCAAGGATTTCATCAATGGTGGGGATTGGAAACTTGTCTTTTATTGTAACAGCATTGAGAGCACAGTAATCAACACAAAAGTGCCAGCTTCCATCCTTCTTTCGTACCAACAACACCGGGCTAGAGAAGGCATTGTGACTCTCCCGAATGATCCCGGCTTGCAGAATCTCTGCCACCAGTTTCTCAATCTCCTCTTTCTGGTCATGGGGATAATGATAAACCCCAATTTTTTTGTTTATCTTGTGCTTAATTTGAGGGATTTTATCACCTTTTCCCACATTTAATCAATGAAATAGCATGGTTTTGTAATTCTCCCTTGAATTGTGCTTAAATGTGAAAATATGCTTTTTAGGCCCTAAAATTGGTGATTTTAATTCACTTTAATTCCATTCGATGCCTTGATGTGTTTGTTGAGTGATTTCAGGTTCATAAGGCAAGTATTGGATGGAAGGAATGAAGAAAAAGCATGCAAAGTGGGAGAACTCATGAAGAAATGAAGGAACCGTAAAGCTGTCAAGCCTAACCTCTTGGCACTCAATCGACCATAACTTGAGCTACAGAGGTCCAAATGAGGCGGTTTCAGTTGCGTTGGAAAGTTAACATTCAGGGCTTCGAAATGATATAAAATTTTCCATATGTTACTTCGCGCTCAGGGGCGCGCACACGCCATGTACACGTGCACGCCGATGCTGTCCGTGGCCCACTAAAGTGAAATCGCCCCCAGTGATTTTTGAAGAACTTTGGGCCCAACCCAACTCATTTCTAATGCTATTTCATGCAGAATTCAAGCTTGGGCAAAGGGGGAGCAATTGTTTGTAGCATTAGCATCATGTAGGTTAGTTTCTAGAGAGAGAAGCTCCCTCTTCTCTCTAGAATTAGGATTAGAATTTCTTAGATCTAGGTTTAATTCATGCTTTGATTTACTTTTCCTTTACAATTTCTTGTTCCTCTACTCTTCCTCTCTCTAATTTTGTATTTCATTCTTGTAATTGCTTGCTTTGTTGTTGATGCACTCTTCCTTCTTCTACTTTCTTTTAATGCAATTTATGATTCATGTTCTTTTATCATTGATTTGCTTTATTGTTGTTTAATTCCTTGCAATTGAGTAGTGTAGATTTATGTTCCTTGCAATTTTAATATACTTTCCTTTTATGCCTTCCAAGTGTTTGATAAAATTCTTGGTTAGATCTTAGAGTAGAATTTTGTGCTCTTGACTTGCGAAGGTAACTTAGGAACTCTTGAGTTACTAATGTCCAAGTGATTGACGATTGGGAGCCATTAACGCTAGATCTCACCAATTGATTAGGTGTAGAACTAGGAGTTATGGACTTGGATTGATATAGCTCACTTGACTTTCCTCTACTATTAGTTAGGGGTTAACTTAGTGGGATTGATCCTTGCCAATTCTCATGTTGTGGTTAGTGATTAGGATAGAGATCCTTGACCACCGAACCTTGCCAAGACCTTTTTGTTAGTTTAATTCCTTTGCCATTTACCTTTCATGCCTCTTATCAAAGACCCCAAAATATGCTCCATAACCAATAACAAGGCACTTTATTGTAATTCCTAGGGAGAACGACCCGAGGTTCCAATACTTCAGTTTATAAATTTAGGGGTTTGTACTAGTGACAAACAAAATTTTTGTATGAAAGGACTATTGTTGGTTTAGAAACTATAATTTACAACGAGAATTCATTAGTAGAATTCTAGACCACACAAGAGTTCGTTCATCAAAATGGCGCTGTTGCCGGAGAGTTGCAATGGTGTTATGTTATTGATTATTGTATATATGTGAATATTGTGAATAGCTTGATTTTTGGATTGCTTGTTAGTTTTCGCTAGTTTTAGGACTTTGTTTCATTATTTCTTGTTAGCTTTTATTTCTTATTTTCACTTTTCACTATGAATTCTCACTTTGGCTATGAGTGTGATTACAACTATATTGTAGGAAATGGGGACTTCAATGAAGATGTGCATCAAGGATGGGATAACCAAAGGTGGGAGGAGCCATATGCATATGATCAATCCTCTTGGCAACAACCTCCACCAATGCACTATGAAGAAGAGCCATTCTATGATGCATACCAATCTAATGGTTATGGTGAATCCCCTTGTGACTTCCAAGAACCACCACCATACACCTATGAGCCATATCCTCAACATAGCCATCAACCATACTCACAAGTCACCTTTCACCAACCATCTTCATATGACCCTAATCCATATCCATCCTACCAACAACCATATGAACCACATATAGGGCCACCACCATTCCAACATCAATATTTTCAAGAACCACCCCCTCCATATTATTACCAAGATGAATACTACTTACCACCACAACTCTACCAAGAAGAACCACCTTCTAACTATAATACCTTCCCCCCCCCCCCAAACAATGAACCCTCTCTTCCACCATCACCTCCCGATGAAGCCTCTATGCTAGAATTAAGGGATCTTGAATCTCATATCTTAAGGCAACACGAGGAGGATGAAAAGAAATTTGAGGAGTTAAGTGCAAAAATGGCTATCATGGTAGATGCCATTGGCGACATAGTCTCATTCCGCCTAAGCCTATGCGATCAAGGCACTTCCATTGTGGAATGTGGAGAAGCAACCAAGGAGCTTAGTGAGGGAGTGAACTTGAAGCTCCAAGGTGAAGAAGAGGAGTTAAAGCAAGTAATGCAACAAGAGGAGGAGGTAGAGATTATTGAACAAGAGGAAGAAGTGGTTGAAGACTTAGGAGATGCGGAACCACCTTGGGAGTCTAGGATTGAAGAAAACCCCTCCAAAATGATTGAAATTGATGCTAGGGAGGAAAGCGCACACCTTCCAAAGCATATTCCATATGAAGCCTTGGGTGGGATAGAACAAGAATTGAGTTCCCTTGGTGATGACGATCAAGCATCAAGTCTTAGTGGTGAAGAATCCTTTGAACATGAAGAACCTTCCCCATTTGGATTTGAAAGCAATGTGGAGGTAAATCTCTCTCGTCCTCCCATTTATGATTTGAGTAAAGGAAAAGGTTTAGATAAAATTGTTGAACAAAGGATTGAAATTAAGAGATCTTGTGGAGAGGTGGAGGTCTTTAGAAAAAGGAGGATGGGAATTGAATACGCCTTGTCAAGACCCTTGGAATCACCTTTGCCTAGGTTGCCATCTACACCTTCATTTGAGTGGGTGAAACTCATTTCTATTATCTTTATTATCCCACTTGAATATGGTTTGCTTGAAACGGATGGCCAACTTAGGATGCTTTGTGGGATGAAGCATAAAAGAAAGATGTTTCGTGGTTGGCGTTGCAAATCAAGGCTCATTATGGTTGAAGCTTCAAAGAGCAAGGGTTGGACTAGTGCTCAATTGGATGGGTCTAGGAGAATAGTTTGGTGCTTCCATGAGAATTCGTCTCTCTTGCCACCCGGAGGAAATCACCATGATCAACTCAAGGACGGGTGTGAAAACAAAGTGTGGGATCCCGGATCGCACAAGGAAGATCAACTTTGGGAGCCTATGGTTTGTGAAGAACTCCATCAAAGCTTGGAGTTACTAACTTTGAATGATGAAGCACAATGGAAGTCCAAGCATTGGTGGATGTTCAAGGATGGATTCAAGCACAAGCCACCTTGATGAAGAGCTCCCCATAAGTCCAACTTAAGGACAATAAACAAAAGTGCTATGTGGGAGACACCCCACCATGGTAACATCTTTCCCTTTCCCTCCTTGTAAATATTGGTAATTTAGGTTTAATCTCATGTTTTGATTGATTTGATAAGTTTGTTTGGTAGTCTAGTAGGTTAAATAAGGTTTTATGATGTTTTGGTAGTTGTTTGGAGGTTTGGAATGCTTGGTTTGGTGGAAAAATATAGAAAAATTTTAAAAAAACAGAGCACCACCCACGCGCACGCACACTCCACGCGTACGCGTGAATCAAGCAATTTCGGCCATCCCGCGGACGCGCCATGTACGCGTACGCGTGGATTGAATTTTTTCACTTCCCATACATTCACCCGAGAGTTGTGCCTGAAGTGTGCCAACTTTGTGTCCCAGGGCATGCGAACGTGTACCTTGCGCGTTCGCATCGACTCTCTGCTTTGCCATGCACGCGTACGCGCGCTATACGCGTACGCGTCGCTTCCATTTTCATCAATCCACGCTTACGCGCACATGACGCGCTCGCGTGGATTGCCCTGTTTCACTCACCTTCTTTTCTTATCCTCTTTCCATTTCTTTCATTCTTCTCTTTTCTTTTCTACTCTTAAAACATCATCCAACACTACCAAGCATCATATAACACCATTTCTTTTAGTTAGTTAGTTAGTTTAATTTTTGTTTTCCATTATAAGTGTTGGATTACTAATCATGGTTACCATTTACTGCTGCTTATTACTAATGGGATGTTAGTTTAACATCATTGTTGTTAATTTCATTGTTGGATTCCTTTGTTGAGGTTGCAATTTATTACTTGGTCTTGAATTTTCATGTTGAACATTTTTGAACACCAAGTACATGTTACATTGCCTTCATGCATCTTAACTCTTTGAATTGCATGTTTTGGCCACCATGCATTCATCATCCATTGTTAGGCAATTGTACATTATCAATGCATTTTTTTTTAGGATGCTTGTCCTAATTGATCATCACCTATTTCATGCATTGAGTTTGTGGAATCGTGAAATTGGATCGAAAGCTTACCTAGTGACATATTTTTGAGCTTTGTAAAGCTTTGTGGACCATGCTTGGTATGTGATTGATTTTCACTTCTATCTTCTTTTTCCTAAGTTCCATAGCATCCATGTGTTTCACCTCTATGTCACTTAGGTGTTGCAACAACTTCAATATGTGTCATTGATTATTGTGTGAGCTCTTTAAACCATTTTGTTCACCAAATTCACTTACACATCAATCAATGTCCATACACTATCCAATTTCACAATCACTTGATTTTCGCTTGAATGCTTTTATGCTTCTTCACTACTTGTGTGATTGACTTAACCTACAAGTCTTTTAAAGTATCTCAAGCACACTAGAATGAGTGAAGTGCATATTTTATTTTGTATAATTATGACATGATTTTTAAATACCAGGGTGTGAGTTCTAAACCGCATGCAAGTTAGGACCCACACACTTATTTTTCATTAATGTCACACTAATTCACTCACTCATTTCTAGTGATTTACCTCATTTCAACAATCCATGCTTCCTTGCTTGTGCATTTACTTGTCTTATTATCTCCTGTTTTCTATGTTCAAGATGAGTCATCATAAGAAAAAACAGAAGCGGGAGAAGAACACGCAGCATCGGTTGACCTACCAACTGAAGGTAGCAACTAGGAAAGTCGTCGAACCCCCTTGTTCATCTTTGGATGCACCGAGGACGATGCAAACTTTTAAGTGTGGGGAGGTCGTCCGACCGCTCGGCATTTTTGGGTGACAAGTTTATAATCCCAACACTTTTGCATTTCATTTTTAGATCTTTAGGATTTTTGGTTGCATTGCATATGTATATATTAAGCTTAGTCAAAATCATGATATTTTTCCAAGGATTTTATCTATAGGACACCCCAATTGAAAAAAAAAATTAGAACTTGCTTGAATTATATACTTTGTGGATCATGTCTTGAGCCAAAAATACAAGCATGTGAGATTTGAGCCTAATTGTGTGGTTACATCATATATAACCACTTATTTTCATTCTTGTGTGCATTATTCTCTTCCTATGATTGTAATCTTTGATTTGTTTAATTCTATATGTCCATTATTTTGTGTATACATGCATTTACATGATTGAGGCCATTGTTCAAATAGCTCACTTATCCAAATAAGCCTACCTTTTATCTTCCATTGTTAGCCGATTTTGAGCCTATGCTTAACCCACTTGTTCTTAATTGTAGCACATTACAAGCCTAAGTGAAAAACAATAAATATCCCTTAATTTGGATCTTTGATTAGCTTAGGCTAGTGAGAGTGTTTATCATTTGATTTTGGGAGAGTTGGGAACATTGGGTAGAGATAAAAGTGTATTTTTGTATTTGTGTTGAGAATCTTAGGAATTGGGAACATACTCATGTATTATTCATGTGTAAACCATATGCATTGATGTTCTTGTATATATTTTAGTTTGAAAAATATATATATATATATATATATATATATATATATAGAATAATAAAAGAAAAAAAATATATATATATATACAAAAAAAAAGAGAAAAAATATATATATAGAAAAAAAAAAGAAGAAGAAAGAAAGGAAAGCAATAAGAAGGGGACAAAATACCCCAAAGTCAAGGTTCAATAAAAATCAATGCATATGTGTGGTGACCAAAAATAGAATGCATGAGTGTGTGAAAAAGTGAAAAATGGATAGTTAGGTTTGTTTAAAATTGTATAGGTTGTCATAGGTTAGGTGGGAAGTTTAAGTTAATCAAAGATTCAAATTTCAATCTCACTTGACCATATGCATCCTACCTTGACCCTAACCCCATTACAACCTATGGGAAGTCCTCATGATATTTGTATGCATGCATGAAATAATTGTTGATTGTTAGATGAAAAACAAATCTTGGAAAGCATGATTAGGGGAGGATTGAGTGAATCAACCCCATACACTTGAGTGACTAGAGCGGATACACATCCGGTGAGGGTTCGATTGCTCAATTACATGTTTCCACCCATGATCATCTCTTTTCTTGCAAGTTTGTAAGATCTTTTTAATAATTCAATTCAATCGTGGGTTGAGTGATTGCTATTGCCTTAGCCCATGTGTTTGTATATGTATTCTTGGGAATTGATTTATTTTGACTAAGTGGATGCATTCATGTAGATAGATTGCATATAGATACGTTGCATGTAGTTAGTTTGCATTGAATAAATGTTGATGTCCCTTTGCTTCTTTCTTGATTTTAGCATGAGGACATGCTTAGTTTAAGTGTGGGGAGATTTGATAAACCTCAATTTTGTGGTTTATCTTGTGCTTAATTTGGGGGATTTTATCACCTTTTCCCACATTTATTCAATGAAATAGCATGGTTTTGTAATTCTCTCTTGAATTGTGCTTAAATGTGAAAATATGCTTTTTAGGCCCTAAAATTGGTGATTTTAATTCACTTTAATTCCATTCGATGCCTTGATATATTTGTTGAGTGATTTCAGGTTCATAAGGTAAGTATTTGATGGAAGGAATGAAGAAAAAGCATGCAAAGTGGGAGAACTCATGAAGAAATGAAGGAACCATAAAGCTGTCAAGCCTGACCTCCTAGCACTCAATCGACCATAACTTGAGCTACAGAGGTCCAAATGAGGCGGTTCTAGTTGCCTTGGAAAGTTAACATCCAGGGCTTCGAAATGATATAAAATTTACCATATGTTACTTCGCGCTCAATGGCGCGCACGTGCCATGTACGCGTGCGCGCCGATACTGTCCGTGGCCCACTAAAGTGAAATCGCCCCCAGCGATTTTTGAAGCACTTTGGGCCCAACCCAACTCATTTCTAATGCTATTTCATGCAGAATTCAAGCTTGGGCAAAGGGGGGAAATTTTTTGTAGCATTAGCATCATGTAGGTTAGTTTCTAGAGAGAGAAGCTCCCTCTTCTCTCTAGAATTAGGATTAGAATTTCTTAGATCTAGGTTTAATTCATGCTTTGATTTACTTTTCCTTTACAATTTCTTGTTCCTCTACTCTTCCTCTCTCTAATTTTGTATTTCATTCTTGTAATTGCTTGCTTTGTTGTTGATGCACTCTTCCTTCTTCTACTTTCTTTTAATGCAATTTATGATTCATGTTCTTTTATCATTGATTTGCTTTATTGTTGTTTAATTCCTTGCAATTGAGTAGTGTAGATTTATGTTCCTTGCAATTTTAATATACTTTCCTTTTATGCCTTCCAAGTGTTTGATAAAATGCTTAATATTAGAGTAGAATTTTGTGCTCTTGGCTTGGGAAGGTAACTTAGGAACTCTTGAGTTACTAATGTCCAAGTGATTGACGATTGGGAGCCATTAATGCTAGATCTCACCAATTGATTATGTGTAGAACTAGGACTTATGGACTTGGATTGATATAGCTCACTTGACTTTCCTCTACTATTAGTTAAGGGTTAACTTAGTGGGATTGATCCTTGCCAATTCTCATATTGTGGTTAGTGATTAGGATAGAGATCCTTGACTACCTAACCTTGCCAAGACCTTTTTGTTAGTTTAATTCCTTTGCTATTTAACTTTCATGTCTCTTATCAAAAACCCCAAAACATGCTCCATAACCAATAACAAGGCACTTTATTGTAATTCCTAGGGAGAACGACCCGAGGTTCCAATACTTCGGTTTATAAATTTAGGGGTTTGTACTAGTGACAAACAAAAATTTGTATGAAAGGACTATTGTTGGTTTAGAAACTATACTTTACAACGAGAATTCATTAGTAGAATTCTAGACCACACAAGAGTTCGTTCATCAGGTAACGATAGGGGCAAACATTCACCGAATCAATACCCTGTTGCAAATGTATTTGATGTTCGATGTCCCGTGGTGGCGGTAACTGATTAGGTTCTTGAAACACCTCTTGATATTCATGTAGTAGTTGTAGCACTTTCTCATCTTGTTTTGGTGTTTCTAAAGCAGGGTCAACTAGTTCAAGCACTCGTAAGTGGAGGAAGGAAGCAATCATATCAGCTGTCACCATCTTATTAAGGGCTTTGTTTCCAATTGTCCCAAGTTGGAACAATCGTTCACCCTGAAGCTTAACAAGGACATCCCAAACCTTAAATTCCATGGTCAAGTTCAGATAGTTTATAGTGACATTTCCTAACTGCATCAGCCACTGTACCCCCAAGACCATGTCTGCCCCTTTGATGTCAAGTATGAAGGTCTCAAGGCAGAACCCAAAGCCTTGCATCTGGAGAGGAACGGCATTGAATTTAGAAATGAATACAATACATTTCTCATTACCCACATAGACATTCAAATGAGATACCAGAGTGATTAGTAAGCCCAATGTCGTGGTGGTCGAGGCCTTCATGAAGTTGTGGGTGCTGCCCCCATCCACCAGCACCATTATCGGTCGCCCTTCACATGTCGCTGTAATTCTGATTGTCTCCAGATGATACACGCCAACCATGGCATTGAAGCTTATCGCTATTACCTCCTTCTCAGTCGGCGTTGCTATTGGGTTCGGCAGTCCCCCGCTAAGCTCCTCACTCGGTCTCCCACGCAGCAGCTTTTCCATTTCTTCCCCACCTACGAGCAAAAGGTATGTTGATTTGTATTTGTGTCCCACTGAATATTTATGATAACAATAATAGCAAAGGTCATTATCACATTGTTGCTTGATCTCTGCAACTGAAAGTCGGCGCTGAGTATTTCCACCACTGCTCCCCTGAGTTTGAATAGATGCCTTCTCTGGAGTCGTGAGCATGGGTGATGCATTTGGCATGGACGAATGCACTAGTGGGGTTTGAGCCGAACTAAATTGAGTAGGAAAGTTACCAAACGGGCTGCAACCTCCATGCGGTCTCAAGCTAAACTGAGTAGTTTGAAATTTCTGCTCATGGAGTTTGGCTAACGAAACCGCTTCCACATACGACTTTGGTTTTGCCAACATCAACTCATACTTCAAAGCATCTGTGAGCCCCACCATGAAGAGGGAGATAAGCCAGTTTTCTCCGAGCCCGGTGACCTAGTTTGAGAGCTCCTCAAAGTGGTGTTGATAATCGGCCACAGTGGTCTACTTTTTAAGCTCCTTGAGCGTCGCCTTGGGGTCATGAAAAGCATTGTGGCCAAATCTCACACATAAGGCCTCGAGGAACCTTTCCCAATTGTAGTTGATGGCATTGTTGATGCACCATGTAAGCTGGTCCCATAAGGTGGAAAGGTAGCATCCACACCCGCCATGCCTCCGGAACCGCGTACAATTCAAAATACTCCCTAGCACGGGAAGGTCTACTCCTTGACCCTAACTCTGTCAAAAATGGGAAGCTCAAGTCATGCTCCCTTTGACCATCACAATTGGCAAGTCTCCCCCATCGACTCACCTGGCTCGTAATTATTCGATGGCTCTGGGGTTGATTTCTTCAGCTTCAAGGTTTCTCTGAGCATCCGTTCAATGTTCTTCATGGTGGTCTCTATAGTCCTTAGTCTCCCCTGCGTGTCGCCGATCTGAGTAAGGGTCTCAATCTGACCTCTCTGAAGAGCAGCAATCTCGGATCGGTTTTGGTTGCAAGCATCCTCCAAGCGGGAAATTGGAGTTCCTAGTTCCATCACATGATCTCTCGATGAAAGCACCAAAAATGTTATCTCATTGATAGAATTATGATGCAATAATAATGGAATAAAGAAATCTATGAAAATATGTATGGAAAGATTCAGCAAATGCAAGGTATGATGGTCACATTTTCCCTCACTTCGAGTCCAGGGAAATTAGACTCCTCATTCTCAAGTTGTTATTCTTTTCTACCCTCATTCTATTCTACCCATTACAATATAACCCCTTCCTAAATATTCTGATCCTAACTAACTCCTTTGGCTTCCTTTACAATGCTTCCTATTTACCTTCCCATATGGTAGTCCTTCGTCCAATTAGGGGCCTTTCTCACTCTCTTGCCAACTGGCCTTCTTTTATGTCTAAGAGGCGTCAACATTAAATTTTAGCCAGTCTTGAGATGGTGGTCTCCATTTTCTAGGTACTCATACTCCTCTATTTATGTTCTGACTTGGTTGAAACTAGTCTGCTTCTTCTTTGATTTTGTTGTACTCTGCTTCTTGGGATTTGGCAATTAAGATTGTAGCTTGTGGGTTTGGTTGCATCTGTTGGAAGATTGATGCATTTCTTGATTTCCAAATCCCCAAGCTACTTTACCAATCTTGCTCCATCATTCCTCCCATTCGCCTTTAGCTTCTCTCTTGATATTTTGTAGTCTTTGTAGTAGTCAGCTTCCAATTAAGGTGAATGTTTCTTTGGATGGATTGCACTGTGACTATGATCTAACCCAAGTTGCTCTTACCTAGTTGCAAAGTAGGATAGCATGTTCAGTTGTCTCCTCTTCCTGCATACAAATAGGACATACTGCACTATTAGTAATTTTTGTTTCCTTAAATTGGCTCTTACCGGTAGTATGTCTTGAGCCACTTTCAACAAGAACATTTTTATTTTTTGAGGCGCTTTCATTTCCCAAATTCCTTTCCAAAGCTCCTTGTGATTGCTGCTTGTGGACAGTTGGGTTGCTGAGTTTGCTTTGTCCTCTCCCTTAGCTATGTGGTAGCTAGTCTTGATAGTGTATTCTCCATCTAGCTTGAAAGGCCAAATTAGTATGTCCTCTCTTAGGATCTTCAAGCACACTTTTGCTTATGCAGTCTCTACTATAAATGCTGCCAACTCCTCCCTGTCCAAAACCAAATTTTTGCTCTATCGTCTACACGTGTACATATCACATGCGGACACTAGAATATGCAAAAAACTATCACAAATGCAACCTTAACACTCCTAACCTTGTTTAAAACTCATCTGCTTGAGTTAATATTCAAAATGGCCCTTGAAATTTGACCCACAGCTCAATTTAGCCCTCTAATTTTCAAATGACCCAAATTATACCCTGAAAATATAAGGTGTGACTCAAGTTGGTCCTTCCGTACATTTTCATCACTGTAGAGATGACGTGGCATAATTAAACGATGTCGTTTTGCTGTTTGCGCCTAAACGATGTTGTTTTACGGCTCCTTCGTTACACAAACTCTCAATTGAAACCCCTTCTTCATCCTCCTCCTCAATTTGATCAGTAAATCCTCTCTCTCTCTCTCTCTCTCTCTCTCTCTCTTTATCTCTCTTTACACAAATCTCAATTCAAACTTCTTCTATCTCCTCCTCAATATTTTTTTTGGTTGTCTGGCAAGGAAACCAAAAAACCAGATAAGAAGAACAAACCCTCTTGAGAAGGACAAAGCTAAGATAAATCAAAAAGCAAAACATGCATAACACCCCAATTTGCCAACCAGTCAGTCACGCAATTTGCCTGACAACGAACATGCTCAAAGCGAACAATCTAATTTCTAAGAATAAGGTCAAGGATTAAGTTCAAAAAACAATATAAAAACAGCACCAACAATATAAAAATTTTATCTCAATTCACCATAATCATATAAAAACGGCAATAAATAAACATATTATAATCCAATAACTGAATAACTAAAAAAACTTAAAAGCTTAACTAATAATGTGAAGGCAAAACGCGAGGGGAGAAGATGGAGACCAAGAACGGCGATGCAGAGACTAGCGAGGGAGAGGCAGCAGCAACGGGAGCCTTGTCGAATGAAGACGCGACGATGACAACGAGAGACGCATAGCAGCACAAAGCAAGGAGACACGACGACATAGTGAAGGCGAGCCACGAACAGAGGTGATGACACAATGTCGAAGATGCACAGGAGCCAAGACGAGACACAGAGGAGCCGGCGTTGTGGAAGTGGTGCACGAAATTACAATCACATTTTTCACAACTCCGGTGCAACTAACCAGCAAGTGCACTGGGTCGTCCAAGTAATACCTTACGTGAGTAAGGGTCGATCCCACGGAGATTGCCGGCTTGAAGCAAGCTATGGTTATCTTGTAAATCTTAGTCAGGAGATTAATGATAAAAATGATTTTGTTTATGAAAAGTAAATAACATGAAATGAATGGTACTTGTGATTCAGTAATGAGGAATAGGTTGAGGTTCCGGAGATGCTCTGTCGTCTGAATCTCTGCTATCCTACTGTCTTCTTCTCCAAACACGCATGGCTTCCTTCAATGGTAAGCTGTATGTCGGTGGATCACCGTTGTCAATGGCTACCATCCGTCCTCTCGGATGAAAAATACCAGGCACGGTTTCTGTACGGGTAATCAACTGTCAGATCTCTCGTCTCGGATGAAAAATACCATGTACAGCTACCGCACGGCTAATCATCTGTCGGTTCTCACTTGTGTCAGAATAGGATCTCTCAATCCTTTTGCTCACTGTCACTGCGCCCAACATTTACTAGTTTGAAGCTCGTCACAGTCATCCCATTCCAGATCCTACTCAGAATACCACAGACAAGGTTTAGACTTTTCGGATCTCAGGAATGCTGCCAATTGGTTCTAGCCTCTACCACGAAGGTTCTAATCTCACGAATTCGAATACTCTTTTGTCAGGAGATGCAAATCGAATTCGTGGATTAGAAACCCAAGAGATACGCACTCAAGCTGTCGCCCAATGACTACGTTGAGCTCAGGTAGAACTGGACTGGTTGTCAATCAGGCGTTCATAAAATTGAGAATGATGATGAGTGTCACGGATCATCATATTCTCTATATTGAAGTACGAGTGAGTATCTTAGAACAGAATCATGTGTAATTGAATAGAAAACAATAGTAATTGCATTAATCCATTAAGACACAGCAAAGCTCCACACCCCCACATATGGGGTTTAGGGACTCATGCCATAGAAGATACAATATGAAATGTAAAATGTCATGAGTTACAAAATGAATCTCTAAAATTAGTTTTTATACTAAATAAGTAACTTAGGTTTACAGAAAATGAGTAACTAGGTGTAGATAGTGCAGAATTCCACTTTCGGGGCCCACTTGGTGAGTGTTTGGGCTGAGCTTTCAAGCTTCCACGTGCATATGCCTCAAATTGGAGTTAAACGCCACCCTGGGTGCCAAAATGGGCGTTTAACGCCAAGAATTGTGCCAGTTCTGGCGTTTTACGCCAGAAAAGGGCCTCTAGCTGGCGTTTAACGCCAATTTGGGCCATCAAATCTCAAGCAAATTATGGAGTACTATATATTGCTGGAAAGCCCAAGATGTCTACTTTCTAACGCAATTGAGAGCGCACCAATTGGGCTTCTGTGGCTCCCGAAAATCCTCTTCGAGTGCAGGAGGGTCAGAATCCAACAACATCTATAGTCCTTTCTCAACCTCTGAATCAGATTTTTGCTCAGGTCCCTCAATTTGAACCAGAAAATACCTGAAATTACAGAAAAATACACAAACTCATAGTAAAGTCTAGAAATGTGATTTTTGCACAAAAACTAATAAAAATATAATAAAAAATAACTAAAACATACTAAAAACTACCTAAAAACAATGCCAAAAAGCGTATAATTGTCTTGGATCTCCGGGTATTCGTCTTCCTTTAGATTGAACTTAACTTCTGGGATTACTGATCTTCTGCACACAATTTTGAAGTAATAGTCTGCATGTTCTTTGGTGCAGAAATTCTCATGCATCTAAAGTGGCTTTGGATTGCTTTCTTTCTTGCCTCTTGAAGTGGTTTGTCTTCCTTTGGGAGCCATGAGATTCGTTTGTTTTAGTTCAGGGATCACGAAAATCACACCAAACTTAGAGATTTACTTTTCCTCAAGTAAAAATAAATAAATAAAAAAAGAAGATGAATAGATGGAGAGAAGAATTCGAATGATGGGTAAAAAGGGTTGGCCGAATGTAAATGTAAAAGGGAGGGAGGGAATGGGTTTCGAATTTTTAGAAAAAGATAAGATAGAAAGATATGATTGATAAAAGATAAGATTTTTAAAATTTAAAAGATTTGAAAAAGATATGAGGAAGTTAAATCTGAATTTTTGTTAATGCACCTAAGAAATAAAGATAATATGGATGAATTAAAAAGATTTGGAAAGAAATTGGAAAGATAAATGAGTTTTTAAAAACGTTTTGAAAAGGAATTGAAAAGAATTTATAATATTATTAATTTTGGAATTGGAAATTCAAAGATGAATATTTGTAACATTTTTATGCAGAAAATTATGAATTAAAACATGAAAATTCGAAAAAATTGAATTGGAAACGAAATTACCTCCTCCCCTTTGCTGTTCTGGCATTAAAAGCCCAGAATGATAGCCATTCTGGCGTTTAACGCCCATCTGGTACCCATTTTGGGCGTTTAACGCCCAGCCAGGTACCCTGGTTGGCGTTAAACGCCAGAAATCCTTTGTTACTGGGATTTTTTCTGAACGCCCTAGATGCTGCTGTTTCTGGCGTTAAACGCCCAGAATGCTACCCATTCTAGCGTTTAACGCCCAGAATGGTAGCCATTCTGGCGTTTAACGCCCAAAATGCCCCTTTACTGGCGTTTTGATGCTAGTGAGCTCTTTTTCTTTGTGATTCCTCTCCTTTATGTCCTGAACCTCTATTTTCCTGACTTATTCAATGAAATATATTAACTAACATGAATAACAAAATTAAATAGACTCATATAATGTTTATAAACATCTAATTTTTTATAATGGCTGGGTTGCCTCCCAGCAAGCGCTTCTTTACTGTCTTTACCTGGACTTTTATTGAGCTTTTAATTTAGTCTCAGTTTTGAGCACTCTTGCTCAACATTGCCTTCAAGATAATGTTTGACTCTCTGTCCATTAACAATGAACTTTTTGTCAGAGTCAATATCCTAAAGCTCTACATATCCATATGCTGACACACTTGTAATCACATTCAGCCAAGGGGTAGAAGTAGTGGTTGTAATGTGTGAAAATGAAGGAGTGGTGAGGGGTTTATATAGGGGTGGGGGGAGGGCTAGGTTTCGTGTATTAGGGTTGGGTTTTGGGAGGGAAAGGATTTTGAATTTGGAAGTAGGTGGGGTTTTTGGGGAAGAGTGGTGAAGAGGTGATGGGTAAGGGTGATGGAGGTGATTGGTGAAGGGTATTTGGGAAAGAGTGTTATGAAAGGGTGAGAAAGAGAGAGAGAGGTGGGGTAGGTGGGGATCCTGTGGGGTCCACAGATCCTGAAGGGTCAAGGATTTATCATCCCTACACTATTTAGGCGTGTAAACGCCCTTAGAGTGCAATCCTGGCGTTTAACGCCAGACTGCTGCTTGTTTCTGGCGTTAAATGCCAGCTTTTCTCCCTTTCTTGGTGTTTAACGCCAACTTGGTGCTCTGTTCTGGCGTTAAATGCCATCTTGATGCTTCTTTCTGGCGTTAAACGCCAGTCTAATGCTTCTTACTGGCGTTTAAATGCTAGTAAGCTTATCCTCCAGGGTGTGCTGTTTTTCATTCTGTTTTTGATTTTTCAGTTGTTTTTGTGACTTCACATGATCATCAACCTAAAGAAAACATAAAATAGCAATGAAAAATAAATAGATATAATTAAATAACATTGGATTGCCTCCCAACAAGCGCTTCTTTAATGTCAATAGCTTGACAGTGAGCTCTCATGGAGCCTCACAGATAATCAGAGCAGGGTTGAGGCCTCTCAACACCAAACTTAGAGTTTGGTTGTGGCCTCCCAACACCAAACTTAGAGTTTGAATGTGGGGGTTTTGTTTGATTCTGTATTGAGAGAAGCTTTTCATGCTTCCTCTCCATGGTTACAGAAGGAGAACCTTGAGTCTTGAATACAAGGTAGTCCTCATTCAACTGAAGGACCAAGTCTCCTCTGTCAACATCAATCACAGCTTTTGTTGTGGCTAGGAAGGGTCTGCCAAGGATGATGGATTCATCCTCATCCTTTCCAGTGTCTAGGATTATGAAATCAGCAGAGATGTAAAGGCCTTTAACCTTCACTAGCACGTCCTCTACTAGTCCATAAGCCTGTTTCATTGATTTATCTGCCATCTCTAGTGAGCTTCTTGCAGCTTGTACCTCAAAGATTCCCAGTTTCTCCATTACAGAGAGTGGCATGAGGTTTATCCCTAACCCCAGGTCACACAGAGCCTTCTCAAAGGTCATGGTGCCTATGGTACAAGGTATGAAGAATTTTCTGGGATCCGGTTTCTTCTGAGGTAATGTCTGCCTCATTAATGCATTCAGTTCATTGGTGAACAAGGGGGGGGGGTTCATCCTCCAAAGTCTCATCACCAAATAACTTGGCATTCAGCTTCATGATTGCTCCAAGGTACTTAGCAACTTGCTCTTCAGTGATGTCTTCATCCTCTTCAGAGGAAGAATATTCATCAGAGCTCATGAATGGCAGAACGAGGTTCAATGGAATCTCTATAGTCTCTGTATGAGCCTCAGATTACTTTGGTTCCTCAAAGGGAAACTCCTTTCTGTCCAGAGGATGTCCTATGAGGCTTTTCTCACTGGGACTCATGTCTTCCTCACTCTCTCCAGGTTTGGCCATGTTGGTCATGGTTATGGCCTTGCACTCTCTTTTGGAATTTTCTTCTGTATTTCTTAGGAGAGTATTGGGAGGAGTTTCAGTAATCTTCTTACTCAGCTGACCCACCTGTGCCTCCAAATTTCTAATGGAGGACCTTGTTTCATTCATGAAACTTAGTGTGGTCTTGGATAGATCAGAGACTATGGCTGCCAGGCTAGAATGGCTTTGTTCAGAATTCTCTGTCTGTTGCTGAGAAGATGATGGAAAAGGCTTGCTATTACTAAACCTATTTCTTCCATCATTATTGTTGAAGCCTTGTTGAGGCTTCTGTTGGTCCTTCCATGAGAAATTTGGATGATTTCTCCATGAAGGATTATAGGTGTTTCCATAGTGTTCTCCCATGTAATTCACCTCTGCCATTGTAGGCTTCTCAGGATCATAAGCTTCTTCTTCAGAAGATGCTTCTTTAGTAGTGTTGGATGCAGCTTTCAATCCATTCAGACTCTGAGAAATCATATTAACTTGCTGAGTCAATATTTTGTTCTGAGCCAATATGGCATTCAGAGTATCAATTTCAAGAACTCCCTTCTTCTGAGGCGTCCCATTGTTCACAGGACTCCTCTCAGAGGTGTACATGAACTGGTTATTTGCAACCATTTCAATGAGTTCCTGAGCTTCTATAGGGGTTTTCAGATGATGAGATCCTCCTGCAGAATGGTCCAATGACATTTTTGACAACTCAGACAAACCATCATAGAATATACATATGATGCTCCATTTTGGAAGCATGTCAGAAGGACACCTTTTGATCAATTGCTTATATCTTTCCCAAGCTTCATAGAGGGACTCACCTTCCTTCTGTCTGAAGGTTTGGATTTCCACTCTAAGCTTGCTCATCTTTTGGGGTGGAAAGAATTTGGCCAGGAAAGCACTGACCAGCTTTTCCCAAGAGTTCAGGCTTTCCTTAGGTTGTGAATCCAACCATGTTCTAGCTCTGTCTCTTACAGAAAAAGGGAAAAGCATAAGCCTGTAGACCTCGGGATCAACTCCATTGGTCTTGACAGTTTCACAGATTTGCAAGAATTTAGCTAAAAACTGATGAGGATCTTCCATTGGAAGTCCATGAAACTTGCAATTCTACTGCATTAGAGAAACTAATTGAGGCTTAAGCTCAAAGTTGTGTGCTCCAATTGCAGGAATTGAGATGCTTCTTCCATAGAAGTTGGAAGAGGGTGCAATAAAGTCACCAAGCATCTTCCTTGCACCTCCACCATTGTTATTAGGTTCGGCATGTCTCCTTCTTTTTTGAAAATTTCTGTCAGGTCCTCTACAGAGGGTTGTGCCTTAGCTTCTTTTGGTTTCCTCTTAAGAGTTCTTTCAGGTTCAGGATCAGCTTCAACAAGAATATTCTTATCCTTGTTCCTGTTCATATGAAAAAGAAGAGTAGCAAAGAAGAGAAATCCTCTATGTCACAGTTAGAGATTCTTTTATGTGAGTAGAAGAATAGAAGAGTAGAATGAAGAAAAGAGAAGATGAAGAATTCAAACACAGAGAGGGAGAGAGGGTTCGAATTATAAGAAGAAGAGAAGTGTTAGTAAATAAATAGATAAATAGAGAGAGACGAGAGTGAGAGAAGTCGAATTTAAATTAAAATAAAAGGAAAATATTTTTATTTTTATTTTAATTATTGGTTAGTATTCAAAAATTGAAAAGAGAATTAAAATAAAATTTGAAAACTAAATAAATTACTTAATTAAAAAGATTTTTGAAAAATTGGTTAGTGATTTTCAAAAATTAGAGAGAGAGAAAAGTAGTTAGGTAGTTTTGAAAAAGATATGATTGAAATAGAAAACTTTTTAAAATTAAACAAAAAGTTAAGTAGTTAATTAAAAAAGATTTGAAAATCAATTTTGAAAAGATAAGAAGTTAGAAAAGATTTTGAAATTGATTTTGAAAAAGATATGATTGAAATTGATTTTGAAAAATATTTGAATTGGAAGTTTAAAAAGATTTGATTTTGAAAATTAAAGTTGATTACTTGACTAACAAGAAACTAAAAGATATGATTTTTAAAATTTAAAGATTGATCCTTTCTTAATAGGCAAGTAACAACTTGAAAATTTTTGAATCAAAACATTAATTGTTAGCATTGAATTCAAAAATATGAAATAAAAATAAGAAAAAGATTTTGAAAATCAAAGTTTAAAGTTTTCAAAAATTATGAAAGAAAAATGAAAAAGATTTGATTTTTGAAAAACTTTTGAAAAGATAGGATTTTTAAATTGAAAATTTTGACTTGACTAATAAGAAACAACTAAATTTTAAAACTTTTATGACTAAATCAATTCAAATTTTCGAAATTCATGAGTGAAATAAGGAAAGATATTTTTTATTTTTGAATTTTAATGAGGAAAGAGAAAAACATAAAAATGATGCAAAACATAAAAATTTAAGATCAAAACAAAAATTCATGCAAGACACTTTGAATGTCAAGATGAACACCAAGAACACTTTGAAGATCAAGATGAACACAAAAAACTTATTTTTGAAAATTTTTAAGAAAAGAAAAACATGCAAGACACCAAACTTAGAAATTTCTAATGTTTAGACACTAATAAATTGAAAATGCATATGAAAAATAAGAAAAGACACAAAACAAGAAAATGCAAAGATCAAATAAGGAAAATCATGAAGAACAACTTGAAGATCATGAAGAACACCATGCATGAGTTTTCGAAAATTTTTTTTAGAAAAATTAAAAGGATGTAATTGACACCAAACTTAAAATTTGACACTAGACTCAAACAAGAAACATAAAGATTTTTTTTTTTTGGTTTTTTATGGTTTTATAAATTTTGTTTGTATTTTTTGAAAATTAATTAGGAAAAGAAAATAAAAGAGATCCAAAATTTTTAATAAGAATTCCGGGAATCATGCAATGTTAGTCTAAAGCTTCAGTCTAAAAAGATTAGACATGGCTAGCCAAGCTTCAGCAGGACATTACATACAACAGCCAAATTGATGGGAATCAACTAGCTCCTGTGATGATAAAAGCATCATCTGAAACTCTAGAATTCATTCTTAAAAATTTTGAAGGATAAAATAGAAAATTTTTTGAAATTTTTTTTTTCAAAAATAACACGAATAAAAAGTTTAAAAGTAAAATAAAATTACCTAATCTGAGCAACAAGATGAACCGTCAGTTGTCCAAACTCGAACAATCCCCGGCAACGGCGCCAAAAACTTGGTGCACGAAATTGTGATCTCAACGGCGCCAAAAACTTGGTATGCACAATCATAATCTCAATTTTTCTTCACAACTTCGCACAACTAACCAGCAAGTGCACTGGGTTGTCCAAGTAATAAACCTTACGTGAGTAAGGGTCGATCGCACGGAGATTGTCGGCTTGAAGCAAGCTATAGTCATCTTGTAAATCTCAGTCAGGCAGATTCAAATGGTTATGGGATTTTGATAATTAAAGGATAATTAAAGCATAAAATAGGATAGAGATACATATGTAATTCATTGGTGAGAATTTCAGATAAGCGTATGGAGATGCTTTGTTCCTTCTAAAACTCTGCTTTCCTACTGCTTTCATTCAATCATTCATACTCTTTTCCATGGCAAGCTGTATGTTGGGTATCACCGTCGTCAATGGCTACCTCCCGTCCTCTCAGTAAAAATGGTCCTCTACGGTTTCCGTACGGCTAATCAACTATCGGATTTCTCGTCTCGGATGAAAAATACCAGGCACAGCTACCACATGGATAATCAGTTGTTGGTTCTCGATCGTGTCGGAATAAGATCCAATGATCCTTTTGCGCACTGTCACTGCGCCCCACAGTCGCGAGTTTGAAGCTCGTCACAGTCATCCCTTCCCAGATCCTACTCGGAATATCACAGACAAGGTTTAAACTTTCCGGATCTCAGGAATGCTGCCAATTGATTCTAGCCTATACCACGAAGATTCTGATCTCGGATTCAGATGCTCTGTTGTCAGGAGAGACGATGTGAATCGTTGAAGAGAGATCCAAGAGATACGCATTCAAGCTTGTTTTCATGTAGAACGGAAGTGGTTGTGAGGCACGCGTTCATAAGTGAGAATGGTGATGAGCGTCACATAATCATCACATTCATCATGTTCTTGTGTGCGAATGGATATCTTAGAATAAGAATAAGCTTGAATTGAATAGAAAAACAAAAGTACTTTGCATTAATTCACGAGGAACAGCAGAGCTCCACACCTTAATCTATGGGGTGTAGAAACTTCACCGTTGAAAATACATAAGTAATGAGGGTCCAGGCATGGCCGAATGGCCAGCCCCCTAAACGTGATCAAGAGATCAAGAGTGATACAAAGATAGTCTCAAAAATGATCAAAAGATTATGTAAATACAATAGTAAAAAGTCCTATTTATACTAAACTAGTTACTAGGGTTTACAGAGATAAGTAAATGATGCAGAAATCCACTTGGTGTGTGCTTGGGCTGAGCATTAAAGCTTTCATGTGTAGAGACTTTTCTTGGAGTTAAACGCCAGCTTTGGTGCCAGTTTGGGCATTTAACTCCAGCTTGTAACTCAGTTCTGGCGTTTGACGCCATAATAGGGCAGGAAGTTGGCGTTTAAAAGCCAGTTTGCGTCGTCAAAACTCGGGCAAAGTATGGACTATTATATATTTCTGAAAAGCCCAGGATGTCTACTTTCCAACGCAATTGAGAGCACGCCAATTGGGTTTCTGTAGCTCCAGAAAAGCCATTTCGAGTGCAGGGAGGACAGAATCCAATAGCATCTGCAGTCCTTTTTCAGCCTCTGAATCAGATTTTTGCTCAGGTCCCTCAATTTCAGCCAGAAAATACTTGAAATCACAAAAAAACACGCAAACTCATAATAAATTCCACAAATGTAATTTTTGAATAAAAACTAATAAAAACATAGTAAAAACTAACTAAAACATACTAAAAACTTTGTAAAAACAGTGCCAAAAAGCGTATAAATTTTCCGCTCATCAGTTGGCTCTTGAAAGAATAATGAAAAAAGAGAAATGTTATTGATAATCTGAAAAATCATAAAATTGATTCTTGAAGCAAGAAAAAGCAGTGAAAAATACAAAGCTTGCGAAAAAAAAAGTAGAAAAAGCCAATAACCCTTTAAACTAAAAGGCAAGGGTAAAAATGATCCAAGGCTTTGAGCATTAATGGATAGGAGGGTCCAAAGGAATAAAATTCTGGCCTAAGCGGCTAAATCAAGCTGTCCCTAACCATGTGCTTGTGTCATGAAGGTCTAAGTGAAAAGCTTGAGATTGAGTGGTTAAAGTCGTGATCCAAAGCAAAAAGAGTGTGCTTAAGAACTCTGGGCACCTCTAACTGGGGACTCTAGCAAAGCTGAGTCACAATCTGAAAAGGTTCACCTAGTTATGTGTCTGTGGCATTTATGTATCCGGTGGTAATACTGGAAAACAAAATGCTTAGGGTCACGGCCAAGACTCATAAATTAGCTGTGTTCAAGAATCAACATACTAAACTAGGAGAATCAATAACACTATCTGAATTCTGAGTTCCTATGGATGCCAATCATTCTGAACTTCAAAGGATAAAGTGAGATGCCAAAACTGTTCAGAGGCAAAAGGCTACTAGTCCCGCTCATCTAATTAAAACTAATCTTCATTGATATTTTTGAAAATTATTGTATTTTATCTTCTTTTTATCCTATTTTGTTTTTGGTTGCTTGGGGACAAGCAACAATTTAAGTTTGGTGTTGTGATGAGCGGATAATTTATACCGTTTTTGGCATTGTTTTTACATAGTTTTTAGTATGTTTTAGTTACTTTTTATTATATTTTTATTAGTTTTTATGCAAAAATCACATTTCTAGACTTTACTATGAGTTTGTGTGTTTTTCTGTGATTTTAGAAATTTTCTGGCTGAAATTGAGGGACCTAAATAAAAATCTGATTCAAAGGCTGAGACAGGACTGCAGATGTTGTTGGATTCTAACCCTCCTGAACTCCAAGTGGATTTTCTGGAGCTACAGAAGCCCAATTGGCACGTTCTCAATTGCGTTGGAAAGTAGACATCTTGGGCTTTCCAGAAATATATAATAGTTTATCCTTTGCTCGAGATTTGATGGCCCAAACTGGCGTTAAACGCCAGCGAGAGACCCTTTTCTGGCGTAAAACGCCAGAACTGTCACACTTCTTGGCGTTAAACGACCATTTTGGCACCCAGGGTGGTGTTTAACTCCAATTTGAGGCATATGCACGTGGAAGCTTGAAAGCTCAGCCCAAACACTCACCAAGTGGGTCCCGGAAGTGGAATTCTGCACTATCTACACCTAGTTACTCATTTTCTGTAAACCTAAGTTACTAGTTTAGTATAAAAACTACTTTTAGAGATTCATTTTGCAACTCATGACATTTTACATTTCATATTGTATCTTCTACGGCATGAGTTTCTAAACCCCATAGGTGGGGGTGAGGAGCTCTGCTGTGTCTCAATAGATTAATGCAATTACTATTGTTTTCTATTTAATCACGCTTGATTCTGTTGTAAGATACTCACTTGTACTTCAATATAGAGAATATGATGATCTATGACACTCATCATTATTCTCAATTTTATGAATGCGTGCTTGACAACCACTCCCATTCTACCTGAGCTCAACGTAGTCATTGGGCGACAGCTTGAGTGCGTATCTCTTGGGTTTCTAATCCACGAGTTCGATTTACATCTCCTGACAACAGAGCATTCGAATCCGTGAGATTAGAACCTTCGTGGTAGAGGCTACAACCAATTGGCAGCATTCTTGAGATCTAGAAAGTCTAAACCTTGTCTGTGGTATTCCGAGTAGGATCTGGAACGGGATGACTGTGACGAGCTTCAAACTCGCGAATGTTGGGCACAGTGGCAGTGTGCAAAAGTATAGAGAGATCCTATTCCGACACAAGTGAGAACCGACAGATGATTAGCCGTGCGGTAGCTGTACCTGATATTTTTCATCCGAGATGAGAGATCCGACAGTTGATTAGCCGTACAGAGACTGTGCCTGGTATTTTTCATCCGAGAGGACGGATGGTAGCCATTGAGAACGGTGATCCACCAACATACAGCTTGCCATTGAAGGAAGCCATGCGTGTTTGTAGAAAAAGACAGTAGGAAAGCAGAGATTCAGACGACAGAGCATCTCCGGAACCTCAACATGTTCCTCATTACTGAATCACAAGTACCATTCATTTCATGTTATTTACTTTTCATAAACAAAATCATTTTTTATCATTAATCTCCTGACTAAGATTTACAAGATAACTATAGCTTGCTTTAAGCCGGCAATCTTCGTGGGATCGACCCTTACTCACGTAAGGTATTACTTGGACGACCCAGTGCACTTGCTGGTTAGTTGCGCTGGAGTTGTGAAAAGTGTGATTACAATTTCGTGCACCAGCTAGTAACTGAGGATCCCCTTCAAAAGTCTAGAGAATTATTGGAAAGACAAGAACAATCCTGGAGAAGACAAAAAATTCTCCTTCAAAAGATGGATGAACACTTGGAAAACATAAGAAAACACTCAGAACCACTAAGCAAGGAGGATGAAGACCAATTTGTGAAGGAGGAAGTGGAAGAACAAGAAGAAGAAGCACCTGTGTCAAGCAAACTTTCAATGAAGAATGAGGTGGTGGAGGTATTTGAACCTAAAACTGCATATCCACAGAAGTTAATTGAGGTGACAGAGGAACATGAAACTTCACTCCCAAAAGACTTCATGGAAAATCAAGCAGAAGAAGGGGAGGAAACCAATCAAGGAGTGTCACGCTCAATTGAAGCTGAGGATTACATAGATGAAGGGCTCATTGAGCCAGCAATTCAAAAGGCTCTGGATGAAGATAAAACTCCAATAATCACACAGCAACCAAGTCTTGAATCCAAAGAATTGAAGGCAACTAACAAGAGCACTGATCCTACCCCTGATCCAGCAAGCAAGCTCAATCAAGCCATTAACAAAAGGAAGCTTGCTGAGGAGAGGCCAAGACAGGGGACATTAGCTGGTTCATCTCTCCACTTGAGGTCATTCCTCTTAACAAACTGGAAGAAGAGGAAGAAAGTGAAGAACAACATGTCAAGCTAATGACACTAAAAGAGCGCTTGTTGGGAGGCAACCCAACCTTAGGTAACATTTCATTCCTTTGCTTTGTTTATTTTCTCTGTCTGCTTTGTTTAAATTTCAATAAATTGACATATGATTATATTCTAAGTTTGGTGTTGCAATGCAACACTTTGTTTTCAATCCCTCTGGATGAGTGCATCAATTCTAATTGAAAGTGTCACACTAAGATTCTAAGTTTGGTGTGCCGCTTATTTTTCTATGCAAGTCATTCAGCAACACTACTTGTCTGCATAATCATAATGCCTCTGCAAAGTTATCTTTCTTTTGGATTAACATTTTTATTGTTATCTTTGTTTTAATCAATTCTTTGTCGTTTATGTTTTCATTTATTTTGCTCCTTAACTATTTTTGTTAAATACCTCACCAAGAAATCCTTATTCATGACAGATTCTTTGCTTGGTGATTGTATTTAACATATAATAGTTCCCTTTGTTTAGTTTTAGTTCAAATAAATTGACATATGGTTGCATTCTAAGTTTGGTGTTTCTATGCAACAAAATTTGCTTCCATTCTTTACTGGATACTTGCATAAATTCCAAGTGAAAGTGTCACACTAAGTTTGGTGTTCCACTCATTCTTTATGCAATGTATTGGTGCACGGAATTGTGATTCACACTTTTCACAACTCCAGTGCAACTAACCAGCAAGTGCACTGGATCGTCCAAGTAATACCTTATGTGAGTAAGGGTCGATCCCACGGAGATTGTTGGCTTGAAGCAAGCTATGGTCATCCTTGTAAATTGATGAGCGGATAATTTATACGCTTTTTGGCATTGTTTTTAGTATGTTTTTAGTAGGATCTAGTTACTTTTAGGGATATTTTCATTAGTTTTTATGTTAAATTCACATTTCTGGACTTTACTATGAGTTTGTGTGTTTTTCTGTGATTTCAGGTATTTTCTGGCTGAAATTGAGGGACTTGAGCAGAAATCAGATTCAGAGGTTGAAAAAGGACTGCTGATGCTGTTGGATTCTGACCTCCCTGCACTCAAAGTGGATTTTCTGGAGCTACAGAACTCGAAATGGCGCGCTTCCAATTGCGTTGGAAAGTAGACATCCAGGGCTTTCCAGCAATATATAATAGTCCATACTTTGGCCAAGAATAGACGACGTAAACTGGCATTCAACGCCAGCCTTCTGCCCAAATCTGGCGTCCAGCGCCAGAAAAGGATCCAAAACCAGAGTTGAACGCCCAAACTGGCACAGAAACTGGCGTTCAACTCCACAAATGGCCTCTACACGTGCTACACTTAAGCTCAGCCCAAACACACACCAAGTGGGCCCCGGAAGTGGATTTATGCATCAATTACTTACTCATGTAAACCCTAGTGACTAGTTATTATAAATAGGACCTTTTACTATTGTATTAGGCATCTTTTGATCAGTGGTATGCTATCTTAGATCACAATAGGGGGCTGGCCATCTCGGCCATGCCTGGACCTTCACTTATGTATTTTCATACGGTAGAGTTTCTACACTCCATAGATTAAGGTGTGGAGCTCTGCTGTTCCTCAAAGATTAATGCAAAGTACTACTATTTTCTATTCAATTCTTCTTATTTCTTTTCTAAGATATCCATTCGCACCCAAGAACGTGATGAAGGTGATGATTATGTGTGACGCTCATCATCCTTCTCAAATCATGAACGCGTGCCTGACAAACACTTCTGTTCTACATGAATTAAGCTAGAATGAGTATCTCTTAGATCTCCTAACCAGAATCTTCATGGCGTAAGCTAGAATGATGGCGGCATTCAAGAGAATCCGGAAGGTCTAAACCTTGTCCGTGGTATTCCGAGTAGGATTCAATGATTGAATGACTGTGACGAGCTCCTAACTCGCGATTGCAGGGCGTTAGTGACAGACGCAAAAGGATAGTAAATCCTATTCCGGCATGATCGAGAACCGACAGATGAATAGCCATGCCGTGACAGGGTGCGTGAGCATATTATTCACTGAGAGGATAAGATGAAGCCATTGACAAGGGTGATGTCTCCAGACGATTAGCCGTGCCGTGACAGGGCATTGGATCATTTTCCCGTGAGATGACCGAAAGTAGCCATTGACAGTGGTGATGTATCACATAAAGCCAGCCATGGAAGGGAGTAAGACTGATTGGATGAAGATATCAGGAAAACAGAGGTTCAGAGGAACGAAAAGCATCTCCATTCGCTTATCTGAAATTCCTACCAATGATTTGCATAAGTATCTCTATCCCTATTCTATTATTTAATTTCGAAAACTCCATTATCACTTTATATCTGCCTGACTGAGATTTGCAAGGTGACCATAACTTGCTTCATACCAACAATCTCCGTGGGATTCGACCCTTACTCACGTAAGGTATTACTTGGACGACCCAGTGCACTTGCTGGTTAGTTGTATCAAAGTTGTGACAATTATGAATTAAGATCAAAGCACCAAGCTTTGGAGCCATTACCAGGGATTGTTCGAGCCTGGACATCACAATTTCGTGCACCAAGTTTTTGGCGCCGTTGCCGGGGATTGTTCGTGTGTGGACAACTGACGGTTCATCTTGTTGCTCAGATTAGGTAATTTTCTTTTTATTTTATTTTCAAAAATTTTTCAAAAATATTTCTAAAATTTTCTCATCTGTTTTCGAAAAAAATAAAAATGTTTTCAAAAATAAATTATTCTATGGCTTCAAAAATTTTTAAGAATGAATTCTAGTGTTTCATGAAATATGTTGAATCATATCTGGCTGTAAAGCCATACCCAAACTACTTTGGGATTGGTATTCAACTAATCACTCCAGCCCATGTAATTATATGTTGCAGCCTGGCTGGCTGTAAAGCCATGTCTAAATTTATTTGGACTGAGGCAGCAATTTGTTATCAAGAGCAAGCTAGTTGGAGTTAATCCACCTGCTACTGTTTCTGATTTACCTGCTGAAGCTTGGCTGGCCATTGGCCATGTCTAGTGTTTTGGACTGGAGCTTTCTTTGAAAGCTTGGCTGGCTAGTGAGCCATGTCTAATTCCTGGACTGAAGCTTTAGACTAACATGGCAAGATTCCTGGAATTCATATTAAAAATTTTGGAATCCTTATTTTTTCTTTTTTCATATAATTTTCGAAAAAAAAAATCCAAAAAAATTAGAAAATCATAAAAATAAAAAATATTTCATATTTCTTGTTTGAGTCTTGAGTCATATCATAAGTTTGGTGTCAATTGCATGTGCATCTTGCATTTTTCGAAAATTTCATGCATTCATAGTGTTCTTCATGATCTTCAAGTTGTTCTTGGTAAGTCTTCTTGTTTGATCTTGATGATTTTTTGTTTTGTGTCTTTTCATGTTTATCATATGCATTTTTGAATTCTTAGTGCCTAAGCATTAAAGAATTCTAAGTTTGGTGTCTTGCATGTTTTCTTTGCATTAAACATTTTTCAAAAATATGTTCTTGATGTTCATCATGTTCTTCATAGTGTTCTTGGTGTTCATCTTGACATTCATATCATTCATGCATGCATTCATTGTTTTGATCTAAAAATTTCATGCATTGCATAATTTTCATGTGTTTCATAAAAATTTCAAAAATCGAAAAAAAAAATATATCTTTCCTCTTTTCTCTCATCAAATTCGAAAATTTGGATTGACTTTTTCAAAAATTTTTAAAATCAAATTGTTTCTCATGAGTCAAATCAAATTTTCAATTTGAAAATCTTATCTTTTTCAAAATCTTTTTCAAAAATCAAATCTTTTTCAAAATTATTAGTTATTTTCGAAAATTTCAAAAAAAAAAATATTTTTCAAAAATCTTTTTCTTATTTTTAATAAAATTTTCGAAAATAACTAATCAATTAATGTTTTGATTCAAAAATTTCAAGTTTGTTACTTGCTTGTTAAGAAAGATTCAAACTTTAAGTTCTAGAATCATATCTTGTGATTTCTTATGAATCAAGTCACTGATTGAGATTTTAAAAATCAGATCTTTTTCAAAACTAATTTCTATCATATCTTTTCAAAAATATCTTCTTATCTTATCTTTTTCAAAATATGATTTCAAAATATCTTTTCTAACTTCCTAACTTCTTATCTTTTCAAAATTTGTTTCAACTAACTAACTAACTTTTTGTTTGTTTCTTATCTTTTTCAAAACCACCTAACTAACTCTCTCTTTCTAATTTTCGAAAATATCTCTCCCCTTTTTCAAAATTTCTTTTTAATTTATTAATTATTTTAATTTTTAAAACTTAATTTTCGAAAATTACTAACAATTTTTCAAAAACCATTTTCAAAAATCACTAACTCCTTTTCAAAAAAATAATTTTCGAAAATTCCCTCCTTCTCTCTCATCCTATTCTATTTATTCATTCATATCCTAACATCTCATCTCACATCTCTTCCATTGGTACAGTTGTGTTTCTTCCTTTACATCACATCCTTTATCTCCTTCTTTTCTTCCACTCACAAAGGGATCCCTATACTGTGGTATAAAGGATCTCTATTATTATTATCATTTTTCTGGCCATTCTTCCTTGTCATATGAGCAGGAGCAAGGATAAGAACATTCTTGTGGAAGCAGATCCAGAACCTGAAAGGACTCTGAAGAGAAAATTAAGAGAAGCTAAAATACAACAATCTAGAGATAACCTTTCAGAAATTTTCGAACAGGCAGAGGAGATGGCAGCCGAAAATAATAATAATGTAAGAAAGATGCTTGGTGACTTCACTGCACCTAATTCCAATTTACATGGAAGAAGCATCTCCATTCCTGCCATTGGAGCAAACAACTTTGAGCTGAAACCTCAATTAGTTTCTCTGATGCAGCAGAACTGCAAGTTTCATGGACTTCCATCTGAAGATCCTTTTCAGTTCTTAACTGAATTCTTGCAGATATGTGATACTGTTAAGACCAATGGAATAGATCCTGAAGTCTACAGGCTCATGCTTTTCCCTTTTGCTGTAAGAGACAGAGCTAGATTATGGTTGGATTCTCAACCTAAAGACAGCCTGAACTCTTGGGATAAGCTGGTCACGGCTTTCTTAGCCAAGTACTTTCCTCCTCAAAAGCTGAGCAAGCTTAGAGCTGATGTTCAAACCTTCAGGCAGAAAGAAGGTGAATCTCTCTATGAAGCTTGGGAAAGATACAAACAGTTGACCAAAAAGTGTCCTTCTGACATGCTTTCAGAATGGACCATCCTGGATATATTCTATGATGGTCTGTCTGAGTTATCTAAGATGTCATTGGATACTTCTGCAGGTGGATCCATTCACCTAAAGAAAACGCCTGCAGAAGCTCAAGAACTCATTGACATGGTTGCTAATAACCAGTTCATGTACACTTCTGAAAGGAATCCTGTGAGCAATGGGACGCCTATGAAGAAGGGAGTTCTTGAGGTTGATACTCTGAATGCCATATTGGCTCAGAACAAAATATTGACTCAGCAAGTCAATATGATCTCTCAGAGTCTGCATGGAATGCAAGCTGCATCCAACAGTACTCAAGAGGCTTCTCCTGAAGAAGAAGTCTATGATCCTGAGAACCCTGCAATAGCAGAGGTGAATTACTTAGGTGAACCTTATGGAAACACCTATAACTCAACATGGAGAAATCATCCAAATTTCTCATGGAAGGATCAAAAGCCCCAACAAGGCTTTAATAATGGTGGAAGAAACAGGTTTAGCAATAGCAAACCTTTTCCATCATCAACTCAGCAACAGACAGAGAACTCTGAACAAAATGCTTCTAATTTAGCAAATCTAGTCTCTGATCTATCTAAGGCCACTGTAAGTTTCATGAATGAAACAAGGTCTTCCATTAGAAATCTGGAAGCACAAGTGGGCCAGCTGAGTAAAAGGATCACTGAAATCCCTCCTAGTACTCTCCCAAGCAATACAGAAGAGAACCCAAAAGGATAGTGCAAGGCCATTGACATAAGCGCCATGGCCGAACCTCTGAGGAGAGGAGAGGACGTGAATCCCAAGGAGGAGGACCTCCTGGGACGTCCAGTGATCAATAAGGAGCTTCCTTCTGGGGAACCAAAGGACTCTGAGGCTCATCTAGAGACCATAGAGATTCCATTGAACCTCCTTATGCCCTTCATGAGCTCTGATGAGTATTCCTCTTCTGAAGAGAATGAGGATGTCACTGAAGAGCAAACTGCCAAGTTTCTTGGTACAATCATGAAGCTGAATGCCAAATTATTTGGCATTGATGCTTGGGAAGTTGAACCTCCCTTGTTCATCAATGAACTAAGTGATCTGGATCAACTGACATTGCCTCAGAAGAGACAGGATCCTGGAAAGTTCATAATACCCTGTACCATAGGCACCATGATCTTTAAGGTTCTATGTGACCTTGGTTCAGGAATAAACCTCATGCCCCTCTCTGTGATAGAGAAACTGGAAATCTATGGGGTGCAAGCTGCTAAAATCTCACTAGAGATGGCAGACAGCTCAAGAAAACAGGCTTATGGACAAGTAGAAGATGTATTAATAAAGGTTGAAGGCCTTTACATCCCTGCTGATTTCATAGTCCTGGATACTGGAAAGAAAGAGGATGAATCCATCATCCTAGGAAGACCTTTCCTGGCCACAGCAAGAGCTGTGATTGATGTTGACAGAGGAGAAATATTCCTTCAATGGAATGAGAACTCCCTTGTATTCAAAACTCAAGGATCTCCCTCTGCAACCATGGAGAGGAAGCAGCAAAAGCTTCTCTCCAAGCAGAGTCAACCAGAGCCCCCACAGTCAAACTCTAAGTTTGGTGTTGGGAGGCCACAACCAAACTCTAAGTTTGGTGTTGAACTCCCATATCCAAACTCTAAGTTTGGTGTCGGAGAGTCTCAACAAAGCTCTGCACATCTGTGAGGCTCCATGAGAGCCCACTGTCAAGCTATTGACATTAAAGAAGCGCTTGTTGGGAGGCAACCCAATGTTTATCTAATTCTTATTTTTCATGTTTTCTTAGGTTCATGATCATGTGGAGTCACAAAATAAATATAAAAATTGAAAACGGAATCAAAAAACAGCAGAAGAAAAATCACACCCTGGAGGAGCATCTGTCTGGCATTCAGCGCCAGAACAGAGCATGGTTCTGGCGCTGAACGCCCAAAATGGGCAACTTCTGGGCGCTGAACGCCAGAACAGGCATGGTTCTGGCGTTCAACGCCAGAAATGGCACACAGATGGGCGTTGAACGCCCAAAATGGCCACCAACCTGGCGCTGAACGCCCAGAGTTGGGTACAAAGGCATTTTTACATGCCTAATGGTGCAGGGATGTAAATGCCTTGACACCTCAGGATCTGTGGACCCCACAGGATCATCTCAGGATCTGTGGACCCCACAGGATCCACTCAGGATCTGTGGACCCCACAGGATCCACTCAGGATCTGTGGACCCCACAGGATCCACTCAGGATCTGTGGACCCCACAGGATCCCCACCTACCTCCACTCACTTCTTCTCACCACTCTCTTTCACACAACCCCATAAACACTCTTCCCTAAAAACCCCTCACCAATCACCTCAATCTCTCTTCCCCACTAAACCTTCACCACTCACATCCACCCACTCTTCCCAATAAACCTACCTCATAAACTCCACCTACCTTCAAAATTCAAAACCAATTTCCCACCCAAACCCACCCATATGGCCGAACCTTAACCCCCCCTCCCTTCCCTATATAAAGCCCTCCTTTCTTCATCAAATTCACACAACACACCCCTCCACACTCTCCTTGGCCGAAACCACATATCCCTCTCCCTCTCCATATTTCTTCTTCTCCTTCTTCTATTCTTTTGTTTATTGCTCGAGGGCGAGCAATATTCTAAGTTTGGTGTGGTAAAAGCATAGTTTTTTTGTTTTTCCATTACCATTGATGGCACCTAAGACCGGAGAATCCTCTAGAAGAGGGAAAGGGAAGATAAAAGCTTCCACATCCGAGTCATGGGAGATGGAAAGGTTCATCTCCAAAGCCCATCAAGACCACTTCTATGATGTTGTGGCCAAGAAGAAGGTGATCCCTGAGGTCCCTTTTAAACTCAAAAGAAATGAGTATCCGGAGATCCGACATGAAATTCAAAGAAGAGGTTGGGAAGTTCTAACAAACCCCATCCAACAAGTCGGCATCTTAATGGTTCAAGAGTTCTATGCCAATGCATGGATCACCAAGAACCATGATCAAAGTAAGAACCCGGATCCAAAGAACTATGTTACAATGGTTCGGGGGAAATACTTGGATTATAGTCCGGAAAATGTGAGGTTGGCGTTCAACTTGCCATACATGGAAGAGAACGCACGCCCCTACACAAGGAGAGTCAACTTTGATCAAAGGTTGGACCAAGTCCTTATGGACATATGTGTAGAAGGAGCTCAATGGAAGATTGACTCCAAAGGCAAGCCGGTTCAACTAAGAAGATTGGACCTCAAGCCTATAGCTAGAGGATGGTTGGAGTTTATTCAATGCTCAATCATTCCCACTAGCAACCGGTCTGAAGTTACTATAGACCGGGCCATCATGATCCATAGCATCATGATTGGAGAAGAGGTGGAAGTTCATGAGATTATACCTCAAGAACTCTACAAGGTGGCTGACAAGTCCTCCACTATGGCAAGGTTAGCCTTTCCTCACCTCATTTGCCACCTATGCAATTCAGCTGGGATTGACATAGAGGGAGATATCCTCATCAAAGAGGACAAGCCCATCACTAAGAAAAAGATGGAGCAAGCAAGAGAGCCCAGTCATGGAGCTCAAGAGGCGCAAGAAGCTCATCACCATGAGATTCCGGAAATGCCTCAAATGCACTTTCCTCCACAAAACTATTGGGAGCACATCAACACCTCCCTAGAAGAATTGAGTTCCAATATGGGACAACTAAGGGTGGAACATCAAGAGCACTCCATCCTGCTGCATGAAATAAGAGAAGATCAAAAAGCAATGAGGGAGGAGCAACAAAGACAAGGAAGAGACATAGAAGAGCTTAAGGACATCATTGGTTCCTCAAGAAGGAAACGCCACCATCACTAAGGTGGATTCATTCCTTGTTCTTGCTTTCTCTGTTTTTCGTTTTCTATGTTATGTGCTTATCTATGTTTGTGCCTTCATTACATGATCATTAGTGGTTAGTAACTTTGTCTTAAAGATATGAATGTCCTATGAATCCATCACCCCTCTTAAATGAAAAATGTTTTAATTCAAAAGAACAAGAAGTACATGAGTTTCGAATTTATCCTTGAACTTAGCTTAATTATATTGATGTGGTGACAATGCTTCTTGTTTTCTGAATGTATGCTTGAACAGTGCATATATCTTTTGAAGTTGTTGTTTAAGAATGTTAAATATGTTGGCTCTTGAAAGAATAATGACTAGGAGACATGTTATTTGATACTCTGAAAAATCATAAAAATGATTCTTGAAGCAAGAAAAAGCAGCAAAGAACAAAGCTTGCAGAAAAAAAAAGGGGGCGAAAAAAAAATAGAAAAAAAAATAGAAAGAAAAAGAAAAAGCAAGCAGAAAAAGCCAATAACCCTTAAAACCAAAAGGCAAGGGCAAAGAAAAAGGATCCCAAGGCTTTGAGCATCAGTGGATAGGAGGGCCTAAAGGAATAAAATCCTGGTCTAAGCGGCTAAACCAAGCTGTCCCTAACCATGTGCTTGTGGCGTGTAGGTGTCAAGTGAAAACTTGAGACTGAGCGGTTAAAGTCAAGGTCCAAAGAAAAAAAAGAGTGTGCTTAAGAACCTTGGACACCTCTAATTGGGGACTTTAGCAAAGCTGAGTCACAATCTGAAAAGGTTCACCCAATTATGTGTCTGTGGCATTTATGTATCCGGTGGTAATACTGGAAAACAAAGTGCTTAGGGCCACGGCCAAGACTCATAAAGAAGCTGTGTTCAAGAATTATCATACTGAACTAGGAGAGTCAATAACACTATTCGAAATCTGAAGTTCCTATAGATGCCAATCATTCTAAACCTCAATGGATAAAGTGAGATGCCAAAACTATTCAAGAGGCAAAAAGCTATAAGTCCCGCTCATATGATTGGAGCCATGTTTCATTGATAGTTTGGAATTTATAGTATATTCTCTTCTTTCTATCCTATTTGATTTTCAGTTGCTTGGGGACAAGCAACAATTTAAGTTTGGTGTTGTGATGAGCGGATAATTTATACGCTTTTTGGCATTGTTTTTAGTATGTTTTTAGTAGGATCTAGTTACTTTTAGGGATATTTTCATTAGTTTTTATGTTAAATTCACATTTCTGGACTTTACTATGAGTTTGTGTGTTTTTCTGTGATTTCAGGTATTTTCTGGCTGAAATTGAGGGACTTGAGCAGAAATCAGATTCAGAGGTTGAAAAAGGACTGCTGATGCTGTTGGATTCTGACCTCCCTGCACTCAAAGTGGATTTTCTGGAGCTACAGAACTCGAAATGGCGCGCTTCCAATTGCGTTGGAAAGTAGACATCCAGGGCTTTCCAGCAATATATAATAGTCCATACTTTGGCCAAGAATAGACGACGTAAACTGGCATTCAACGCCAGCCTTCTGCCCAAATCTGGCGTCCAGCGCCAGAAAAGGATCCAAAACCAGAGTTGAACGCCCAAACTGGCACAGAAACTGGCGTTCAACTCCACAAATGGCCTCTACACGTGCTACACTTAAGCTCAGCCCAAACACACACCAAGTGGGCCCCGGAAGTGGATTTATGCATCAATTACTTACTCATGTAAACCCTAGTGACTAGTTATTATAAATAGGACCTTTTACTATTGTATTAGGCATCTTTTGATCAGTGGTATGCTATCTTAGATCACAATAGGGGGCTGGCCATCTCGGCCATGCCTGGACCTTCACTTATGTATTTTCATACGGTAGAGTTTCTACACTCCATAGATTAAGGTGTGGAGCTCTGCTGTTCCTCAAAGATTAATGCAAAGTACTACTATTTTCTATTCAATTCTTCTTATTTCTTTTCTAAGATATCCATTCGCACCCAAGAACGTGATGAAGGTGATGATTATGTGTGACGCTCATCATCCTTCTCAAATCATGAACGCGTGCCTGACAAACACTTCTGTTCTACATGAATTAAGCTAGAATGAGTATCTCTTAGATCTCCTAACCAGAATCTTCGTGGCGTAAGCTAGAATGATGGCGGCATTCAAGAGAATTCGGAAGGTCTAAACCTTGTCCGTGGTATTCCGAGTAGGATTCAATGATTGAATGACTGTGACGAGCTCCTAACTCGTGATTGCAGGGCGTTAGTGACAGACGCAAAAGGATAGTAAATCCTATTCCGGCATGATCGAGAACCGACAGATGAATAGCCGTGCCGTGACAGGGTGCGTGAGCATATTATTCACTGAGAGGATAAGATGAAGCCATTGACAAGGGTGATGTCTCCAGACGATTAGCCGTGCCGTGACAGGGCATTGGATCATTTTCCCGTGAGATGACCGAAAGTAGCCATTGACAGTGGTGATGTATCACATAAAGCCAGCCATGGAAGGGAGTAAGACTGATTGGATGAAGATATCAGGAAAACAGAGGTTCAGAGGAACGAAAAGCATCTCCATTCGCTTATCTGAAATTCCTACCAATGATTTGCATAAGTATCTCTATCCCTATTCTATTATTTAATTTCGAAAACTCCATTATCACTTTATATCTGCCTGACTGAGATTTGCAAGGTGACCATAACTTGCTTCATACCAACAATCTCCGTGGGATTCGACCCTTACTCACGTAAGGTATTACTTGGACGACCCAGTGCACTTGCTGGTTAGTTGTATCAAAGTTGTGACAATTATGAATTAAGATCAAAGCACCAAGCTTTGGAGCCATTACCAGGGATTGTTCGAGCCTGGACATCACAATTTCGTGCACCAAGTTTTTGGCGCCGTTGCCGGGGATTGTTCGTGTGTGGACAACTGACGGTTCATCTTGTTGCTCAGATTAGGTAATTTTCTTTTTATTTTATTTTAAAAAATTTTTCAAAAATATTTCTAAAATTTTCTCATCTGTTTTCGAAAAAAATAAAAATGTTTTCAAAAATAAATTATTCTATGGCTTCAAAAATTTTTAAGAATGAATTCTAGTGTTTCATGAAATATGTTGAATCATATCTGGCTGTAAAGCCATACCCAAACTACTTTGGGATTGGTATTCAACTAATCACTCCAGCCCATGTAATTATATGTTGCAGCCTGGCTGGCTGTAAAGCCATGTCTAAATTTATTTGGACTGAGGCAGCAATTTGTTATCAAGAGCAAGCTAGTTGGAGTTAATCCACCTGCTACTGTTTCTGATTTACCTGCTGAAGCTTGGCTGGCCATTGGCCATGTCTAGTGTTTTGGACTGGAGCTTTCTTTGAAAGCTTGGCTGGCTAGTGAGCCATGTCTAATTCCTGGACTGAAGCTTTAGACTAACATGGCAAGATTCCTGGAATTCATATTAAAAATTTTGGAATCCTTATTTTTTCTTTTTTCATATAATTTTCGAAAAAAAAAAATCCAAAAAAATTAGAAAATCATAAAAATAAAAAATATTTCATATTTCTTGTTTGAGTCTTGAGTCATATCATAAGTTTGGTGTCAATTGCATGTGCATCTTGCATTTTTCGAAAATTTCATGCATTCATAGTGTTCTTCATGATCTTCAAGTTGTTCTTGGTAAGTCTTCTTGTTTGATCTTGATGATTTTTTGTTTTGTGTCTTTTCATGTTTATCATATGCATTTTTGAATTCTTAGTGCCTAAGCATTAAAGAATTCTAAGTTTGGTGTCTTGCATGTTTTCTTTGCATTAAACATTTTTCAAAAATATGTTCTTGATGTTCATCATGTTCTTCATAGTGTTCTTGGTGTTCATCTTGACATTCATATCATTCATGCATGCATTCATTGTTTTGATCTAAAAATTTCATGCATTGCATAATTTTCATGTGTTTCATAAAAATTTCAAAAATCGAAAAAAAAAATATATCTTTCCTCTTTTCTCTCATCAAATTCGAAAATTTGGATTGACTTTTTCAAAAATTTTTAAAATCAAATTGTTTCTCATGAGTCAAATCAAATTTTCAATTTGAAAATCTTATCTTTTTCAAAATCTTTTTCAAAAATCAAATCTTTTTCAAAATTATTAGTTATTTTCGAAAATTTCAAAAAAAAAATATTTTTCAAAAATCTTTTTCTTATTTTTAATAAAATTTTCGAAAATAACTAATCAATTAATGTTTTGATTCAAAAATTTCAAGTTTGTTACTTGCTTGTTAAGAAAGATTCAAACTTTAAGTTCTAGAATCATATCTTGTGATTTCTTATGAATCAAGTCACTGATTGAGATTTTAAAAATCAGATCTTTTTCAAAACTAATTTCTATCATATCTTTTCAAAAATATCTTCTTATCTTATCTTTTTCAAAATATGATTTCAAAATATCTTTTCTAACTTCCTAACTTCTTATCTTTTCAAAATTTGTTTCAACTAACTAACTAACTTTTTGTTTGTTTCTTATCTTTTTCAAAACCACCTAACTAACTCTCTCTTTCTAATTTTCGAAAATATCTCTCCCCTTTTTCAAAATTTCTTTTTAATTTATTAATTATTTTAATTTTTAAAACTTAATTTTCGAAAATTACTAACAATTTTTCAAAAACCATTTTCAAAAATCACTAACTCCTTTTCAAAAAATAATTTTCGAAAATTCCCTCCTTCTCTCTCATCCTATTCTATTTATTCATTCATATCCTAACATCTCATCTCACATCTCTTCCATTGGTACAGTTGTGTTTCTTCCTTTACATCACATCCTTTATCTCCTTCTTTTCTTCCACTCACAAAGGGATCCCTATACTGTGGTATAAAGGATCTCTATTATTATTATCATTTTTCTGGCCATTCTTCCTTGTCATATGAGCAGGAGCAAGGATAAGAACATTCTTGTGGAAGCAGATCCAGAACCTGAAAGGACTCTGAAGAGAAAATTAAGAGAAGCTAAAATACAACAATCTAGAGATAACCTTTCAGAAATTTTCGAACAGGCAGAGGAGATGGCAGCCGAAAATAATAATAATGTAAGAAAGATGCTTGGTGACTTCACTGCACCTAATTCCAATTTACATGGAAGAAGCATCTCCATTCCTGCCATTGGAGCAAACAACTTTGAGCTGAAACCTCAATTAGTTTCTCTGATGCAGCAGAACTGCAAGTTTCATGGACTTCCATCTGAAGATCCTTTTCAGTTCTTAACTGAATTCTTGCAGATATGTGATACTGTTAAGACCAATGGAATAGATCCTGAAGTCTACAGGCTCATGCTTTTCCCTTTTGCTGTAAGAGACAGAGCTAGATTATGGTTGGATTCTCAACCTAAAGACAGCCTGAACTCTTGGGATAAGCTGGTCACGGCTTTCTTAGCCAAGTACTTTCCTCCTCAAAAGCTGAGCAAGCTTAGAGCTGATGTTCAAACCTTCAGGCAGAAAGAAGGTGAATCTCTCTATGAAGCTTGGGAAAGATACAAACAGTTGACCAAAAAGTGTCCTTCTGACATGCTTTCAGAATGGACCATCCTGGATATATTCTATGATGGTCTGTCTGAGTTATCTAAGATGTCATTGGATACTTCTGCAGGTGGATCCATTCACCTAAAGAAAACGCCTGCAGAAGCTCAAGAACTCATTGACATGGTTGCTAATAACCAGTTCATGTACACTTCTGAAAGGAATCCTGTGAGCAATGGGACGCCTATGAAGAAGGGAGTTCTTGAGGTTGATACTCTGAATGCCATATTGGCTCAGAACAAAATATTGACTCAGCAAGTCAATATGATCTCTCAGAGTCTGCATGGAATGCAAGCTGCATCCAACAGTACTCAAGAGGCTTCTCCTGAAGAAGAAGTCTATGATCCTGAGAACCCTGCAATAGCAGAGGTGAATTACTTAGGTGAACCTTATGGAAACACCTATAACTCAACATGGAGAAATCATCCAAATTTCTCATGGAAGGATCAAAAGCCCCAACAAGGCTTTAATAATGGTGGAAGAAACAGGTTTAGCAATAGCAAACCTTTTCCATCATCAACTCAGCAACAGACAGAGAACTCTGAACAAAATACTTCTAATTTAGCAAATCTAGTCTCTGATCTATCTAAGGCCACTGTAAGTTTCATGAATGAAACAAGGTCTTCCATTAGAAATCTGGAAGCACAAGTGGGCCAGCTGAGTAAAAGGATCACTGAAATCCCTCCTAGTACTCTCCCAAGCAATACAGAAGAGAACCCAAAAGGATAGTGCAAGGCCATTGACATAAGCGCCATGGCCGAACCTCTGAGGAGAGGAGAGGACGTGAATCCCAAGGAGGAGGACCTCCTGGGACGTCCAGTGATCAATAAGGAGCTTCCCTCTGGGGAACCAAAGGACTCTGAGGCTCATCTAGAGACCATAGAGATTCCATTGAACCTCCTTATGCCCTTCATGAGCTCTGATGAGTATTCCTCTTCTGAAGAGAATGAGGATGTCACTGAAGAGCAAACTGCCAAGTTTCTTGGTACAATCATGAAGCTGAATGCCAAATTGTTTGGCATTGATGCTTGGGAAGTTGAACCTCCCTTGTTCATCAATGAACTAAGTGATCTGGATCAACTGACATTGCCTCAGAAGAGACAGGATCCTGGAAAGTTCATAATACCCTGTACCATAGGCACCATGATCTTTAAGGTTCTATGTGACCTTGGTTCAGGAATAAACCTCATGCCCCTCTCTGTGATAGAGAAACTGGAAATCTATGGGGTGCAAGCTGCTAAAATCTCACTAGAGATGGCAGACAGCTCAAGAAAACAGGCTTATGGACAAGTAGAAGATGTATTAATAAAGGTTGAAGGCCTTTACATCCCTGCTGATTTCATAGTCCTGGATACTGGAAAGAAAGAGGATGAATCCATCATCCTAGGAAGACCTTTCCTGGCCACAGCAAGAGCTGTGATTGATGTTGACAGAGGAGAAATATTCCTTCAATGGAATGAGAACTCCCTTGTATTCAAAACTCAAGGATCTCCCTCTGCAACCATGGAGAGGAAGCAGCAAAAGCTTCTCTCCAAGCAGAGTCAACCAGAGCCCCCACAGTCAAACTCTAAGTTTGGTGTTGGGAGGCCACAACCAAACTCTAAGTTTGGTGTTGAACTCCCATATCCAAACTCTAAGTTTGGTGTCGGAGAGTCTCAACAAAGCTCTGCACATCTGTGAGGCTCCATGAGAGCCCACTGTCAAGCTATTGACATTAAAGAAGCGCTTGTTGGGAGGCAACCCAATGTTTATCTAATTCTTATTTTTCATGTTTTCTTAGGTTCATGATCATGTGGAGTCACAAAATAAATATAAAAATTGAAAACGGAATCAAAAAACAGCAGAAGAAAAATCACACCCTGGAGGAGCATCTGTCTGGCATTCAGCGCCAGAACAGAGCATGGTTCTGGCGCTGAACGCCCAAAATGGGCAACTTCTGGGCGATGAACGCCAGAACAGGCATGGTTCTGGCGTTCAACGCCAGAAATGGCACACAGATGGGCGTTGAACGCCCAAAATGGCCACCAACCTGGCGCTGAACGCCTAGAGTTGGGTACAAAGGCATTTTTACATGCCTAATGGTGCAGGGATGTAAATGCCTTGACACCTCAGGATCTGTGGACCCCACAGGATCATCTTAGGATCTGTGGACCCCACAGGATCCACTCAGGATCTGTGGACCCCACAGGATCCACTCAGGATCTGTGGACCCCACAGGATCCCCACCTACCTCCACTCACTTCTTCTCACCACTCTCTTTCACACAACCCCATAAACACTCTTCCCTAAAAACCCCTCACCAATCACCTCAATCTCTCTTCCCCACTAAACCTTCACCACTCACATCCACCCACTCTTCCCAATAAACCTACCTCATAAACTCCACCTACCTTCAAAATTCAAAACCAATTTCCCACCCAAACCCACCCATATGGCCGAACCTTAACCCCCCTCCCTTCCCTATATAAAGCCCTCCTTTCTTCATCAAATTCACACAACACACCCCTCCACACTCTCCTTGGCCGAAACCACATATCCCTCTCCCTCTCCATATTTCTTCTTCTCCTTCTTCTATTCTTTTGTTTATTGCTCGAGGGCGAGCAATATTCTAAGTTTGGTGTGGTAAAAGCATAGTTTTTTTGTTTTTCCATTACCATTGATGGCACCTAAGACCGGAGAATCCTCTAGAAGAGGGAAAGGGAAGATAAAAGCTTCCACATCCGAGTCATGGGAGATGGAAAGGTTCATCTCCAAAGCCCATCAAGACCACTTCTATGATGTTGTGGCCAAGAAGAAGGTGATCCCTGAGGTCCCTTTTAAACTCAAAAGAAATGAGTATCCGGAGATCCGACATGAAATTCAAAGAAGAGGTTGGGAAGTTCTAACAAACCCCATCCAACAAGTCGGCATCTTAATGGTTCAAGAGTTCTATGCCAATGCATGGATCACCAAGAACCATGATCAAAGTAAGAACCCGGATCCAAAGAACTATGTTACAATGGTTCGGGGGAAATACTTGGATTTTAGTCCGGAAAATGTGAGGTTGGCGTTCAACTTGCCATACATGGAAGAGAACGCACGCCCCTACACAAGGAGAGTCAACTTTGATCAAAGGTTGGACCAAGTCCTTATGGACATATGTGTAGAAGGAGCTCAATGGAAGATTGACTCCAAAGGCAAGCCGGTTCAACTAAGAAGATTGGACCTCAAGCCTATAGCTAGAGGATGGTTGGAGTTTATTCAATGCTCAATCATTCCCACTAGCAACCGGTCTGAAGTTACTATAGACCGGGCCATCATGATCCATAGCATCATGATTGGAGAAGAGGTGGAAGTTCATGAGATTATACCTCAAGAACTCTACAAGGTGGCTGACAAGTCCTCCACTATGGCAAGGTTAGCCTTTCCTCACCTCATTTGCCACCTATGCAATTCAGCTGGGATTGACATAGAGGGAGATATCCTCATCAAAGAGGACAAGCCCATCACTAAGAAAAAGATGGAGCAAGCAAGAGAGCCCAGTCATGGAGCTCAAGAGGCGCAAGAAGCTCATCACCATGAGATTCCGGAAATGCCTCAAATGCACTTTCCTCCACAAAACTATTGGGAGCACATCAACACCTCCCTAGAAGAATTGAGTTCCAATATGGGACAACTAAGGGTGGAACATCAAGAGCACTCCATCCTGCTGCATGAAATAAGAGAAGATCAAAAAGCAATGAGGGAGGAGCAACAAAGACAAGGAAGAGACATAGAAGAGCTTAAGGACATCATTGGTTCCTCAAGAAGGAAACGCCACCATCACTAAGGTGGATTCATTCCTTGTTCTTGCTTTCTCTGTTTTTCGTTTTCTATGTTATGTGCTTATCTATGTTTGTGCCTTCATTACATGATCATTAGTGGTTAGTAACTTTGTCTTAAAGATATGAATGTCCTATGAATCCATCACCCCTCTTAAATGAAAAATGTTTTAATTCAAAAGAACAAGAAGTACATGAGTTTCGAATTTATCCTTGAACTTAGCTTAATTATATTGATGTGGTGACAATGCTTCTTGTTTTCTGAATGTATGCTTGAACAGTGCATATATCTTTTGAAGTTGTTGTTTAAGAATGTTAAATATGTTGGCTCTTGAAAGAATAATGACTAGGAGACATGTTATTTGATACTCTGAAAAATCATAAAAATGATTCTTGAAGCAAGAAAAAGCAGCAAAGAACAAAGCTTGCAGAAAAAAAAAAGGGGGCGAAAAAAAAAATAGAAAAAAAAATAGAAAGAAAAAGAAAAAGCAAGCAGAAAAAGCCAATAACCCTTAAAACCAAAAGGCAAGGGCAAAGAAAAAGGATCCCAAGGCTTTGAGCATCAGTGGATAGGAGGGCCTAAAGGAATAAAATCCTGGTCTAAGCGGCTAAACCAAGCTGTCCCTAACCATGTGCTTGTGGCGTGTAGGTGTCAAGTGAAAACTTGAGACTGAGCGGTTAAAGTCAAGGTCCAAAGAAAAAAAAGAGTGTGCTTAAGAACCTTGGACACCTCTAATTGGGGACTTTAGCAAAGCTGAGTCACAATCTGAAAAGGTTCACCCAATTATGTGTCTGTGGCATTTATGTATCCGGTGGTAATACTGGAAAACAAAGTGCTTAGGGCCACGGCCAAGACTCATAAAGAAGCTGTGTTCAAGAATTATCATACTGAACTAGGAGAGTCAATAACACTATTCGAAATCTGAAGTTCCTATAGATGCCAATCATTCTAAACCTCAATGGATAAAGTGAGATGCCAAAACTATTCAAGAGGCAAAAAGCTATAAGTCCCGCTCATATGATTGGAGCCATGTTTCATTGATAGTTTGGAATTTATAGTATATTCTCTTCTTTCTATCCTATTTGATTTTCAGTTGCTTGGGGACAAGCAACAATTTAAGTTTGGTGTTGTGATGAGCGGATAATTTATACGCTTTTTGGCATTGTTTTTAGTATGTTTTTAGTAGGATCTAGTTACTTTTAGGGATATTTTCATTAGTTTTTATGTTAAATTCACATTTCTGGACTTTACTATGAGTTTGTGTGTTTTTCTGTGATTTCAGGTATTTTCTGGCTGAAATTGAGGGACTTGAGCAGAAATCAGATTCAGAGGTTGAAAAAGGACTGCTGATGCTGTTGGATTCTGACCTCCCTGCACTCAAAGTGGATTTTCTGGAGCTACAGAACTCGAAATGGCGCGCTTCCAATTGCGTTGGAAAGTAGACATCCAGGGATTTCCAGCAATATATAATAGTCCATACTTTGGCCAAGAATAGATGACGTAAACTGGCATTCAACGCCAGCCTTCTGCCCAAATCTGGCGTCCAGCGCCAGAAAAGGATCCAAAACCAGAGTTGAACGCCCAAACTGGCACAGAAACTGGCGTTCAACTCCACAAATGGCCTCTACACGTGCTACACTTAAGCTCAGCCCAAACACACACCAAGTGGGCCCCGGAAGTGGATTTATGCATCAATTACTTACTCATGTAAACCCTAGTGACTAGTTATTATAAATAGGACCTTTTACTATTGTATTAGGCATCTTTTGATCAGTGGTATGCTATCTTAGATCACAATAGGGGGCTGGCCATCTCGGCCATGCCTGGACCTTCACTTATGTATTTTCATACGGTAGAGTTTCTACACTCCATAGATTAAGGTGTGGAGCTCTGCTGTTCCTCAAAGATTAATGCAAAGTACTACTATTTTCTATTCAATTCTTCTTATTTCTTTTCTAAGATATCCATTCGCACCCAAGAACGTGATGAAGGTGATGATTATGTGTGACGCTCATCATCCTTCTCAAATCATGAACGCGTGCCTGACAAACACTTCTGTTCTACATGAATTAAGCTAGAATGAGTATCTCTTAGATCTCCTAACCAGAATCTTCGTGGCGTAAGCTAGAATGATGGCGGCATTCAAGAGAATCCGGAAGGTCTAAACCTTGTCCGTGGTATTCCGAGTAGGATTCAATGATTGAATGACTGTGACGAGCTCCTAACTCGTGATTGCAGGGCGTTAGTGACAGACGCAAAAGGATAGTAAATCCTATTCCGGCATGATCGAGAACCGACAGATGAATAGCCGTGCCGTGACAGGGTGCGTGAGCATATTATTCACTGAGAGGATATGATGAAGCCATTGACAAGGGTGATGCCTCCAGACGATTAGCCGTGCCGTGACAGGGCATTGGATCATTTTCCCGTGAGATGACCGAAAGTAGCCATTGACAGTGGTGATGTATCACATAAAGCCAGCCATGGAAGGGAGTAAGACTGATTGGATGAAGATAGCAGGAAAACAGAGGTTCAGAGGAACGAAAAGCATCTCCATTCGCTTATCTGAAATTCCTACCAATGATTTGCATAAGTATCTCTATCCCTATTCTATTATTTAATTTCGAAAACTCCATTATCACTTTATATCTGCCTGACTGAGATTTGCAAGGTGACCATAACTTGCTTCATACCAACAATCTCCGTGGGATTCGACCCTTACTCACGTAAGGTATTACTTGGACGACCCAGTGCACTTGCTGGTTAGTTGTATCGAAGTTGTGACAATTATGAATTAAGATCAAAGCACCAAGCTTTGGAGCCATTACCAGGGATTGTTCGAGCCTGGACATCACAATTTCGTGCACCATAAATCTTAGTCAGGCAGATTCAAATGGTTATGAGTCTTGATAATTAAAATATAAATAAAACATAAAATAAAATAAAGTTACTTATGTAATTCATTGGTGGGAATTTCAGATAAGCGTCTGGAGATGCTTTGTTGCTTCTGAACCTCTGCCTTCCTATTGCCTTATTTCAACCATGCGTGTTCCCTTCCATGGCAAGCTGTAGGATCCTCTCAGTGAAAATGGTCCTCTACGATTTCTGCACAGCTAATCAACTGTCAGATTTCTCGTCTCGGATGAAAAATACCAGGTACAGCTACCGCATGGCTAATCATCTGTCGGTTCCCACTAGCATCAGAATAGGATCCATTGATCCTTTTGCACACTGTCACTGTGCCCAACATTCGCAGGTTTGAAACTCTTCACAGTCATCCCTTCCCAAATCCTACTCGAAATACCACAGACAAGGTTTAGATTTTTCGGATCCCAAGAATGCTGCCAATGGTTCTAGCCTATACCACGAAGATATTAATCTCATGGACTCGGTCCGTGTATTAGATATCCAAGAGAATATACTCCAGCTGTCGTCCAATGACTACGTTGAACATCATGTAGACCGCTTGTGGTTGTCAGGCACGCGGATCTTGGCTAAGCGAGTAACGAAGATAGTGGGTGATTGTCACGGGTCACCCCTTCATTCTGACTTAACTAAATTAAGTACAAGAGTATATCTTGGAGAATAAGTAGGCGTGAATTGAAGGAAAAACAATAGTACTTGCATTAATTCATGAAGAACAGCAGAGCTGCACACCTTAATCTATGGGGTGTAGAAACTCCACCGCAGAAAATACATAAGTGAAAGAAGGTCTAGGCATGGCCGTGAGGCCAGCCTCCAAATGTAAACAATAGTCTAAGGTCTCAGGACTAAACATCCAAAGATTGTCAAAAAGACTCAAAGTATATCTCTAAATGTAGTTTTTATACTAAACTAGTAACCTAGGGTTACAAAAAATGAGTAACTAAGTGCAGATAGTGCAGAAATCCACTTCTGGGGCCTACTTGGTGTGTGCTTGGGCTGAGTATTGAAGCTTTTTCGTGCTTAGGCTGTTCTAGGAGTTAAACGCCAGCTTTGGTGCCAGTTTGGGCATTTTACGCTAGAAAGTTTTAGGCTGACTTTGAACGCAAGTTTGGTCCATCAAATCTCGGGCAAAGTATGGACTATTATATATTTCTGAAAAGCTCCGGATGTCTACTTTCCAACACAATAAAGAGCGTGCCAATTCGGCTTCTGTAGCTCTAGAAAATCCACTTCGAGTGCAGGAGGGTCAGAATCCAACAGCATCTGCAGTCCTTTTTCAGCCTCTGAATAAGATTTTTGCTCAGGTCCCTCAATTTCAGCCAGAAAATACCTGAAATCACAGAAAAACACACAAACTCATAGTAAAGTCCAGAAATGTGATTTTTGAATAAAAATATAATAAAAAGTAGCTAAAACATACTAAAAACTATGTAAAAATAATACCAAAAAGGGTATAAATTATCCGCTCATCACAACGCTAAACTTAAATTGTTGCTTGTCCCAAGCAACTAAAATCAAAATAGGATAAAAAGAAGAGAAAATACAATAAATTTCAAATATCAATGAAGCTCATTTCTAATTAGATGAGCGGGGCTAGTGGCTTTTGCTTCTGAATAGTTTTGGCATCTCACTTTATCCTTTAAAGTTCAGGATGATTGGCATCTATAGGAGCTCAGAATTCAGATAGTGTTATTGATTCTCCTAGTTCAGTATGTTGATTCTTGAACACAGCTACTTTATGAGTCTTGGCCGTGACCCTAAGCATTTTGTTTTCCAGTATTACCACCGGATACATAAATGTCATAGACACATAACTGGGTGAACCTTTTCAGATTGTGACTCAGCTTTGCTAAAGTCCCCAGTTAGAGGTGCCCAGAGCTCTTAAGCACACTCTTTTTGCTTTGGACCACGACTTTAATCGCTCAGTCTCAAGCTTTTCACTTGACACCTTCACGCCACAAGCACATGGTTAGGGACAACTTGGTTTAGCCGCTTAGGCAAGATTTTATTCCTTTGGGCCCTCCTATCCATTAATGCTCAAAGCCTTGGATCCTTTTTACCCTTGCCTTATGGTTTAAAGGGCTATTGGCTTTTTCTGCTTGCTTTTTCTCTTTTTTTTCGCCATTTTTTTCACAAGCTTTGTTCTTCACTACTTTTTCTTGCTTCAAGAATCAATTTTATGATTTTTCAGATCATCAATAACATTTTTCCTTTTTCATTATTCTTTCAAGAGCCAAAAATTTTAACATTCATAAACAACAATATAAAAAATATACAATGTTCAAGCATTCATTCAGAAAACAAAAAGTATTGCCACCACATTACATAATTAGATTATTCTCAAGATATAATTCAAAATTCATGTACTTCTTTTTCTTTTTCAGAAAATAAACTTTTTATTTAAGAAAGGTGAAGGATTCATAGGACATTCATAGCTTTAAGACATAGACATTAGACACTAATGATCATATAATAAAGACACAAACATAGATAAAACATAAAGCATAGAAATCGAAAAACAGAAAAATAAGAACAAGGAAATTAAAGAACGGGTCTACCTTAGTGATGACGGCTAGTTCTTCTTCTTGAAGATCTTATGGAGTGCTTGAGCTCCTCTATGTCTCTTCCTTGCCTTTGCTGCTCCTCTCTCATGGGCTTTTGGTCCTATATGATTTCATGGAGGATGATGGAGTGCTCTTGGTGCTCCACTCTTAGTTGCTCCATATTAGAACTCAAATCTCCTAAAGAGGTGTTGAGTTGCTCCCAATAGTTATGTGGAGGAATATGCATCCCTTGACGCATTTCAGGGATTTCATGATGAGGAATTTCCTCATGCTCTTGTTGAGGTCCATGAGTGGGCTCTCTTGTTTGCTCCATCCTCTTCTTAGTGATGGGCTTGTCCTCTTAAATGAGGGTGTCTTCCTCTATGACAACTCCAGCTGAATTGCATAGGTGACAGATGAGATGAGGGATGGCTAACCTTGCCAAAGTGGAAGGCTTGTCAGCCACCTTGTATAGTTCTAGAGATATGATCTCATGAACATCTACTTCCTCTCCAATCATGATACTATGGATCATGATAGCCCGGTCTATAGTAACTTTAGACCGGTTACTAGTAGGAATGATAGAGCGTTAGATGAACTCCAACATCCCCTAGCCACGGGTTTGAGGTCAGGCCTTCTTAATTGAACCGACTTGCCTCTTGAGTCTCTCTTCCATTGAGCTCCTTTCACATAGATGTCCATGAGGACTTGGTACAACCTTTGATCAAAATTGACTCTTCTAGTGAAAGGATGAAGTCTCCTCTCATGATTGGCAAGTTGAATGCCAACCTCACAGTTTCCGGACTGAAATCCAAGTATTTCCTCCGAACTATTGTGAGCCAATTCTTTGGGTTCGGCTTCACACTTTGATCATGGTTCTTAGTGATCCATGCATTAGCATAGAACACTTGAACCATTAAGATCCCGACTTGTTGGATGGGGTTGGTGAAAGATTCCCAACCTCTTCTTTGAATCCCACGTCGGATCTCCCGATATTCACTCTTTTTGAGCATGAAGGGGACCTCGGGGATCACCTTTTTCTTGGCCACAACATCATAGAAGTGGTCTTGATGGACCTTTGAGATGAATCTCTCCATCTCCATCCCCATCTCCATCTCTTCATAGAGGTTTCTCCGGCTTTAGGTGCCATTAATGGTTATGGAATAAATAAAAAGTAGAGATTTTTCCACACCAAACTTAAAATATTTGCTCATCCTCGAGCAAAAGAGAAAAGAAAGGAGGAGAAGAAGAAGAAATAGAGGAGATGGAGGTGAGAAGTGGGTTCGGCCACGGGGGTAAGTGTGTATGATGTGTGAAATGGAAGGTGGTAAGGAGGGGTATTTATAGGGTAAGAGAGAGAGAGAGAGAATTCGGTTATGAAGGGGTGGGTTTGGGAGGGAAATGGTTTGAATTTAAATGGTGAGGTAGGTGGGATTTTATGATGGATGGATGCGAGTGGTGAAGAGAGTATGGAGAAGAGGGTAGGATTTGATAGGTGAATGGTGTTTGGGGAAGAGGTATTGATTGGATTGGTCAAGGGTGTTTGGGGAAGAGTGTTATGGAAAGATGTGAAGAGAAGAGAAGAAGAGGTGGGGTAGGTGGGGATCTTGTGGAGTCCATAGATCCTGAGGTGTCAAGGAATTCTGCTCCCTGCACCATTCTGGCATTTAAACACCCTCTGTGTGGCAATTCTGGCGTTTAACGCCAGCTCTGCTACCTTCCCTGGCATTAAACGCCAGTCTGCTGCCCCTTTCTGGCGTTTAACGCCAGCCAGACACCCTTTTCTGGCGTTAAACGCCAGTCTTTCTGCCATTTCTGGCGTTTAATGCCAGTCAGACGCCAGACACCCTTTTCTGGCGTTAAACGCCCAGAATGCTGCCAGACTGGGCGTTAAATGCCCATTCTGCTATCCTTACTGGCGTTTAAACGCCAGTAAGCCTGTCCTCCAGGGTGTGTTATTTTTAATGTTGTTTTTGATTCTGCTTTAATTCTGCAGTTATTTTTGTGACTCCACATGATCATCTACCTAAAGAAAACATAAAATAACAATAGAAAAATAAATATTAAATAACATTGGGTTGCCTCCCAATAAGCACTTTTTTAATGTCAACAGCTTGACAGTGAGCTCTTAGAGAGCCTCATAGAGATTCAGAGCTTAATGGTGGCCTCCCAACACCAAACTTAGAAGTAGAGTGTGGGGGTTCTGTTTGACTCTGTATTGAGAGAAGCTTTTCATGCTTCCTCTCCATGGTTATAGATGGATGATAAACCCATATTTTATTATGTATTTTGTGCTCAATTTAAGTGATTTATTCAATCCTTCACCCACTTATTCATGTGAAATTGCATGGTTTTACTTTCCCTTCCTTATTATGTGATATATGTGAAAAACAGGTTTCCTATGCTTTAAAAATAGTTATTTTAAATTACTTTTTATTACCATTCGACGCCGTGATTTGTGTGTTAAGTATTTTCAGATCTCCTAAGGCAGGGATGATTTAAAAGATGGAAAGGAAACATACAAAAATGGAAGGAAAGCACAAAATGGAGTTTTTGAAGAAACTGGCAGCGACGCGAACGCATGGACGACGCGGCCGCATGCCTAGCGCGAAAAGGCAGCGACGCGAATGCGTGACTGACGCAGACGCGTGCCTTGAGCAGAATGCAAATAACGCGTACGCGTGACCAAAGCGAACGCCTGACAAGGAAAACTCCCAGATGACGCGACGGCGTGACCCACGCGGACGCGTGACAGACGCCACATGCAGCAACTGCAGAAAACGCTCCCAGCGATTTCTGAAACCCTTTTTGGCCCAGATCCAAGTCTAGAAAGCACAGATTAGAGGTTATAAAGTGGGGGAATGCATCCATTCATGGGGATGTATTCAATTATTCACTTTTCATAATTTAGATGTAGTTTTTAGAGGGAGAGGTTCTCTCCTCTCTCTCTTAGGTTTTAGGATTAGGATTTCTTATTATTTCAACTTCCTCTCAGGTTCAATATTCCTTTTACTTTATATTTCTCTTTTACTTTCAGATACTTCAATGCTTTTATTTAATTACTTATGTTGCCAAATTGGCTTATGAACCATTCATGTTAGGATTTTCTTTATTTAATATAAATTGAGGTATTTCAGATTTATGATTCTTATTTAGATTTTTGTATTCTTGGCTTTAATTGATTAACTGGAGGCTCTTGAGTTATCAAACTTATCATGATTGTTGATTAATTTCTCTAATTAACTGGAATTCCACTAACTCTAGTCTTTCCTTAGGAGTTGGCTAGGACTTGGGAATCTAATTAATTAGTCCACTTGACTTTCCCTTGCTTTCGTAAAGGTTAACTAAGTGGGATTAAACTTAATTCTCATAAGTATAACTAAGATAGGACTTCTGAATTTTCATACCTTGCCAATAGTTTTATTAGATATCAATTTATTAATTCCTGCAATTTATTTTCCTTATTCAACCCTTTCCAAACCCAAAAATACTGTTTTCTATAACTAATAATAAGAACACCTCCCTGCAATTCCTTGAGAAGACGAGCCGATGTTTGAATACTTCGGTTTATAAATTTTATTGGGTGTGTTACTTGTGACAACCAAAACGTTTGTAAGAAAGGATGATTACTCGGTTTAGAAACTATACTTGCAACGAAAATTTATTCTGAATTCTAAACCGTCAAGCATCCGTTCTTCAATGAAGATCCTTGAGCCTTAAACACAAGGTAGTCCTCATTCAATTGAAGGACTAACTCTCCATTGTCCACATCAATCACAGCTTTTACTGTGGCTAGGAAGGGTCTTCCAAGGATGATGGATTCATCTTCATCCTTCCCAATGTCTAGGATTATGAAATCAGCAAGGATGTACAGGCCTTCAACCTTCACTAAGACATCCTCTACAAGTCCATAAGCCTGTTTCCTTGATTTGTCTGCCATCTCTAGTGAGATTCTTGCAGCTTGTACCTCAAAGATCCCTAGTTTCTCCATTACAGAGAGTGGCATGATGTTTATTCCTGACCCCAAGTCACACAGAGCCTTCTCAAAAGTCATGGTGCCTATGGTACAGGGTACTAAGAAATTTCCAGGATCCTGTTTCTTCTAAGGTAATTTCAATTGAACCAGATCATTCAGTTCATTGATGAGCAATGGAGGTTCATCCTCCCAAGTCTCATTACCAAATAACTTGGCATTCAGCTTCATGATTACTCTTAGATACTGAGCAACTTGCTCTTCAACAATGTCTTCATCCTCTTCAGAGGAAGAATACTCATCAGAGCTCATGAATGGCAACAGTAAGTTTAGTGGACTCTCTATGGTCTCTGTATGAGCCTTAGATTCCTTTGGTTCCTCATTAGGGAACTCCTTGGTGGCCAGTGGATATCCATTGAGGTTTTCCTCATTGGAAATCAATGCCTTTTGACTCTCTCCAGGTTCAGCCATGTGGGGTATATTGATGGCCTTGCACTCTCTTTTTGGATTCTCTTTTGTATTGCTTGGGAGAGTACTTGGAAGGAGTTTAGTAACTCTTTACTCAGCTGACACTGGTGCCTCCAAATTTCTAATGGAGGACCTTATTTCAGTCATGAAACTTTGAGTGGTCTTAGATAGATTAGAGATTATGGTTGCCAAGTCAGAGAGGCTCTGTTTAGAATTCTCTGTCTGTTGCTGAGAAGATGATGGAAAAGGCTTGCTATTGCCAAACCTATTTTTCCCACCATTATTATTATTAAAGCCTTGATTAGGCATCTGCTGATCCTTCCATGAGAGATTTAGATGATTCCTCTACGAAGGATTGTAAGTGTTTCCATAGGATTCTCCCATGTAATTCACTTCTTCCATTCCAGGATTCTCAGGATCATAAGCTTCTTCTTCAGAGGAAGCTTCTTTAGTACTGCCGGATGCAGCTTGCATTCCAGTCAGACTCTGAGAAATCATATTGACTTGCTGAGTCAATATTTTATTCTGAGCCAATATGGCATTCAGAGTATCAATCTCAAAAACTCCTTTCTTCTGAGTTATCTCATTATTCACAGGATTTCTTTCAGAAGTGTACATGAACTAGTTATTTGCAACCATTTTAATGAGTTCCTGGGCTTCTTCAGGCGTCTTTTTCAGATGAAGAGATCCACCAACAGAGTGGTCCAATGACATCTTGGACAATTTAGACAGACCATCATAGAATATACATAAGATACTCCATTCTGAAAGCATGTCAGAAGGACACCTTCTGATCAATTGCTTGTATCTTTCCCAAGCTTCATAGAGGGATTCACCTTCCTTTTGTATGAAGGTTTGGACTTCCACTCTAAGCTTGCTCAACTTTTGAGGTAGAAAGAATTTGGCCAAGAAAGCATTGACCAACTTTTTCCAAGAGTTCAAGCTTTCTTTAGGTTGTGAGTCCAACCATATTCTAGCTCTGTCTCTTACAGCAAAGGGGAAAAGTATAAGTCTATAGACCTCAGGATTAACCTCATTGGTCTTGATAGTATCACAGATTTGCAAGAATTCAACTAAGAACTGATGAGGATCTTCCAATGGAAGTCCATGAAACTTGCAATTCTGCTGCATTAGAGAAACTAATTGAGGCTTAAGCTCAAAGTTGTTTGCTACAATTGAAGGAATTGAGATACTTCTTCCATAGAAATCAGAAGATGGTGCAGTAAAGTCACCAAGCATCTTCCTTGCACCTCCACCATTGTTATTGGGTTCGGCTGCCATGTCTTCTTCTTTTTTGAAAATTTCTGTAAGGTCCTCTCCAGAGTGTTGTGCTTTAGCTTCTCTTAGCTTCCTCTTTAGAGTCCTTTCAAGTTCAGGATCAGCTTCAACAAGAATGTCCTTATCCTTGTTTCTGCTCATATGAAAAAGAAGAGAACAGAAAAGAAGAGGAATCCTCTATGTCACAGTATAGAGATTCCATTATGTGAGTAGAAGAATAGAAGAATGAAGTAGAGAGAGAATAAGAAGAATTCGAACACAGAGAGAGGGAGAGGGTTCGAATTTTAAGAAGAAGAGAAGTGTTAGTAATTAAATAAAATAAATAGAAAGAGATGAGAGAGAGAAGAAATTTGAATTTTAAAAAGAGGGAGAAGAAAAATATTTTTATTTTTAATTAATTAATTAAGTTAGAATTCGAAAATTAAGAAAAAAAATGAAAGTCATATGAAAACTAAATAAATTAATTAATTAAAAATATTTTTGAAAAAAGTTGTTAGTTGGTTTTCGAAAATTAGAGAGAGAAAAAAATAGTTAGGTGGTTTTGAAAAAGATAAGAAATAGTAAACTTTTAAAATCAAACAAAAAAATCAAGTGGTTAATTGAAAAAGATTTGAAAATCAATTTTGAAAAGATAAGAAGTTAGAAAAGATTTTGAAATTGAATTTTGAAAAAGATATGATTTGAAATTTATTTTGAAAAATATTGAAAAGGAAATTAAAAAGATTTGATTTTTGAAATTAAAGTTGATGACTTGACTAACAAGAAACTAAAAGATATGATTCTAGAATTTAAAGATTGAACCTTTCTTAATAGGCAAGCAACAACTTAAAATTTTTGACTCAAAACATTAAATATTAGCATTAATTTCAAAAATATGAAACAAAAATAAGAAAAAGATTTTGAAAAATTTTAAGAAAGAATTTTCGAAAAACATGAAAGAAAAATGAAAAAGATTTGAAAAGATAAAATTTTTAAATTGAAATTTTGACTTGACTAATAAGAAACAACTAAATTTTAAAACTTTTTGGCTAAATCAACCCAAAATTTCGAACTTTTTGAGTGAGATAAGGGAAAGATATTATTTGGGTTAAGTTCGATTTTGGTCCCTAACGTAGGGGTCGAAAATTTGTTTCGTCCCCAACTTTTTTTTTTGCTATAAAATGGTCCCCAAAGTTTCAGTTTATTTTAAAATTGTCTTTTGGACGAAAATACCCCTCTCTCCCCTCTTCTTCCTTAACACCCATCTTCTTCCTCAATGTTAACCAGAAACAGATGCACAAATGCAGAAGAACAACAATGGATCTAAGCAGCATCAAAATTCCAAATTCAAGCCAAATCAGAAGTAGAAATTCACTTAATCAACATAGCATGACAAAAATCAGAATAAGAAACAAAAGCAAAATAGAAGCAGAAGCAGAAACAACACCAATGAACTCAGAACTCAGAAAAATCATCATCATCATAACTTAGAACTTAGAAAAATCATCATCTAAACTCAAACAAACAACAATAAAAACAACAAGAAATAGAAGAACAACAATAATAGAAGAACAACAACCCAGAACTCAAAATCATCGTCATCATCAAAACTTAGAACCCAAAATCAGAAAAACAAAAACCCATAACTTAGAACTCAATGGATAATGGAATCAAAAGAAAAACAACAACACAGAAACCAGATTGATAATCATAAGCATGCAGAAGCAGCAGAACCAGAAGAAACCACAAGAAACCAGAAACCAGAAACCGGCGAGGAGCAGCGACCCCGGCGGCGGAGCGAAGAGCGGCGGCGTCCGTGAAGACCGGTGGCGGCGGCGAGGACCCTTCCCCTTCTCCCTCTTCTTCCCGAAACCCCCCTCCCCCCTCTTCTCCTTTCGCGTTCCCTTCCCCCTTTCCCCGAGGAGCAGAGCAGCGGCGGCAGCAAAGAGCGGCGGCGACAGCGAAGAGCGGCAGCAGTAATGAAGACCAGTGGCGGCGGCGAGGAGAGTAGAAGAAGAAGAAGAAGAAGAAGAAGAAGAAGAAGAAGAAGAAGAAGAAAAAGAAAAAGAAGGTGGTGGTGGTGCGGTGGTGCGGTGGTCCCCCTTCCCTCCCCCTCCCCCTTCCTCCCCCCTCCCCCCTTTTTCTCGCGCCCCCTACTTTCTTTCTCTCCCCACCCTCTTCTCGTATCCCTTTCTTTCTTCTTTTTTTTTATTTATTTTATTTTATAATTTTTTAATGAGGGGTAATTTGGTAATAAAAAAATAAATTGGTAAAAAGAACGATTTTAAAACAAACTAAAACTTTTGGGATCATTTTGTAGCAAAAAAAAGTTGGGGACGAAACAAATTTTCAACCCCTACGTTAGGGACCAAAATCGAACTGAACCCATATTATTTTTTATTTTTGAATTTTTAATGAGGAGAGAGAAAAACATCTAAATGACACATGACATAAAAATTATGAATCAAAACAAGAAAAATATGCAAGAACACTTTGAATGTCAAGATGAACACCAAGAATACTTTGAAGATCATGATGAACATCAAGAACATATTTTTTGAAAATTTTTAAGAAAATAAAAACATGCAAGACACCAAACTTAAAAATTTTTAAACTTTAGACACTAATAATTCAAAAATGCATATGAAAAACAAGAAAAGACACAAAACAAAAAAATTTAAAGATCAAACAAGGAAAATCATCAAGAACAACTTGAAGATCAAGAAAGAACACATGCATAAATTTTTTAAAATTTAAAGAAAAATTAAAAAGATGCAATTGACACCAAACTTAAAATTTGACACTAGACTCAAACAAGAAACACAAAATTTTTGGTTTTTTTATGGTTTTATTGATTTTTTTGTATTTTTCGAAATTATTTGGGTAAAAGAAAATAAAGAAATTCAAAATTTTTAATAAGAATTCCAGGATTCCGGTAATGTTAGTCTAAAGCTTCGGTCCAAAAGATTAGACATGGCCAATGGCCAGCCAAGCTTCAGCATACAAATATAGACATGTCCTTTCTACAATGGAAAGTAAAAATCTCGGTCCAAAAGATTAGACATGGCTTAACAGCTAGCCAGGTTCAAACATATCTCATGAATCTCTAGAATTCATTCTTAAAACTTTGAAGAACACATTTTTTTGAATTTTTCGAAAACACATATGTAATTTTTTTAAAAAAAAAATTTCGAAAATAAAAATAAAAATAAAAAGCTTAAACATAAAATAAGATTACCTAATCTAAGAAACAAGATGAACCATCAGTTGTCAAAACTCGAACAATCCCCGGCCACGGTGCCAAAAACTTGATGCACGAAATTGTGATTCACACTTTTCACAACTCCGGTGCAACTAACCAGCAATTGTATTGGGTCGTCCAAGTAATACCTTACGTGAGTAAGGGTCGATCCTACGGAGATTGTTGGCTTGAAGCAAGATATGGTCATCCTTGTAAATCTCAGTCAGGAAGATTCAAATGGTTATGAGTATTGATAATTAAAATATAAATAAAACATAAAATAAAATAAAGTTACTTATGTAATTCATTGGTGGGAAATTCAGATAAGCGTCTGAAGATGCTTTGTTGCTTCTGAACCTCTGCCTTCCTATTGCCTTCTTCCAACCATGCGTGCCCCCTTCCATTTGCAGCTGTAGGATCCTCTCAGTGAAAATGGTCCTCTACGGTTTCTGCACGGCTAATCAACTGTCGGATTTCTCGTCTCGGATGAAAAATACAAGGTACAGCAACCGCATGGATAATCATCTGTCGGTTCCTGCTAGCGTCGGAATAGGATCCATTGATCCTTTTGCACACTGTCACTACCCCCAACATTCGCAGGTTTGAAGCTCTTCACAGTCATCCCTTCCCAGATCCTACTCGGAATACCACAGACAAGGTTTAGACTTTTCGGATCCCAGGAATGCTGCCAATGGTTCTAGCCTATACCACGAAGATATTAATCTCATGGACTCAGTCCGTGTATTAGATATCCAAGAGAATATACTCTAGCTGTCGTCCAATGACTACGTTGAACATCATGTAGACCGCTTGTTGTTGTCAGGCACGCGGATCTTGGCTAAGCGAGTAACGAAGATAGTGGGTGATTGTCACGGGTCACCCCTTCATTATGACTTAACTGAATTAAGTACAAGAGTATATCTTGGAGAAGAAGTAGGCGTGAATTGAAGGAAAAACAATAGTACTTGCATTAATTCATGAAGAACAGCAGAGCTCCACACCTTAATCTATGGGGTGTAGAAACTCCACCGTAGAAAATACATAAGTGAAAGAAGGTCTAGGCATGGCCGTGAGGCCAGCCTCCAAATGTAAAAAATAGTCTAAGGTCTCAGGACTAAACGTCCAAAGATTGTCAAAAAGACTCAAAGTATATCTCTAAATGTAGTTTTTATACTAAACTAGTAACCTAGGGTTACAGAAAATGAGTAACTAAGTGCAGATAGTGTAGAAATCCACTTCTGGGGCCCACTTGGTGTGTGCTTGGGCTGACCATTGAAGCTTTTTCATGCTTAGGCTGTTCTAGGAGTTAAACGCCAGCTTTGGTGCCAGTTTGGGCATTTAACTCCAATTCTAGTGCCAGTTTGGGCGTTTTACGCTAGAAAATTTTAGGCTGACTTTGAACGCTAGTTTTGGTCATCAAATCTCGGGCAAAGTATGGACTATTATATATTGCTGGAAAGCCCAGGATGACTACTTTCCAACGCAATTGAGAGCGCGCCAATTGAGAATCTATAACTCCAGAAAATCCACTTCGAGTTCAGGAGGGTCAGAATCCAACAGCATCTGCAGTCCTTTTTCAGCCTCTGAATAAGAGTTTTGCTGAAGTCCCTCAATTTCATCCAGAAAATACTTGAAATTATAGAAACCCACAAACTCATAGTAAAGTCCAGAAATGTGATTTTTGAATAAAAACTAATAAAAATATAATAAAAAATAGCTAAAACATACTAATAACTATGTAAAAACAATGCCAACAAGGGTATAAATTATCCACTCATCATGTATCATGCACACCATCTTATTTTTACAATCACAATGTCTTTGTTTCTCTGTGCCTTCATGGTTATCTTTAATTTTTCTTGCTAAAAACACATGTACTACTAACATTTCATTGTGTAAGACACTCATGATCCATCTTAGTCCCATCACCAGTGCCTAATTGTTGCTTGAGGATGAGCAAGCATTATGAAGTTGGTAGGGAAAGGGGAAGAATGGGAGGAAAATGACAACAATAGAAAAGATAAATTATAAGGTTGTAAAGTTCCTTTTCCTCTTATTTGTTTCTGGCACTTTAAATTGCATGATTGTCTTTATCTTCTCTGTATACATGTGTGTATGAATAAGCATAGCCTGAACCTTGATCTGTAACATGTTGCTATGCCACTATGACTACCAACTTGAGTTTTGTAAAGTTCAAAGCAGTAAAGTATCATGATCATAAACAAACAAAGGAATTAAAGAAGAACTTAGCATGTGCATACAAGTATTGGAAGGCTAGAATGATTAATTGTTGCTCAATTGCATTTGAATGTATTTAATTGAAGTTTTCATCTAGGACATTTTATGAAATTTTTGGAATAATGAAAACCTTGAAGAAGCAATTGCAAATTAAGGCAAGAAAAAAAAAAGGGGAAAGAATGAGAAAGCTGAAGGCTCTGAGTACCAATGACAATTCCATTGTTAAGTACTTGTGGTGTTTATGTATCAGGCAAAAAGCTTGAAAACAAAACACTTAGAAGTCAAGGTTAGGCTCAAGTGCAAAAGCACTCCTTCAAGGCTCAAGGTTCTGAGCATCAATGATTAGAGAGTCAAGAAAAGAAACAAATAAGCTTAATGAAGTCCTCTAATTCAATACTTGTGGTGCTTATGTATCAAGTGGCAATACTTGAAAACAAAGCATTTAGCATCGTAGCTTTGTTATCAACTCATGGGGTAAAACACCCAAAAGGAGAAGCTAATAAGAAAATCAAAAGCTTGTTTCAAGGAAGAAACATAAGGAAAAGATTTCATAAAATGAGCTAGATAGAAGCATCAATCATTTACATTTCTTTTGTGATTGTAGCATGCATAGAAAACTAGCCTACCATGAATATTAACTTGCTATTCTTCTCACCTTGGTTTGTCAAAATGTACTGCATGATTCTTTTCTTGCTTGGGGACAAGCAATGTTTAAGTTTGGTGTTGTGATGACATGTCATCATGTCATGTTTTTCTATACTTTTTCATACAAGAAATTGATGATTAGTGCTTAAATATTGCATTCTTTTGTGCTTAAATGGTATATTTCTTTGATCTTTTGATTTGATAAACTTTGTAGAAAATAAGTAGAAAAAGAAGCAAAGAAGCACAAATTAAGCTCAATTAAGCTCAAAAGGAGCAAAGAGGATTTGCAGCCCTGACCTCTTCACACTCCAACAAGAATAACTTGAGCTACATAACTCCAAATGAGGTGATTTTAGTGGTATTAGAAAGTAAGAATCTAGAGATTTCCAAGCATATATGGCACTGCATGGCGGACACTAAATCTGAGGGAGAAAATTTACCCCGAAAGTGCAAAGATGAACATAGTATCAACCTGCAGTAAGGCCATCTGACCTCTTCACCTTCCAAGGAGGATAACTTGAGCTGTAGAGCTTGGAATGATGCGCTCTAAAATGAATTGGAAAGTAGACATCCAGAGCTTTTCAACGATATATAATAGTATGGGGTGAACATCAAGTTTGGGCCTCAGAAGCTGGCGCTAAACTTTGGCCTCCAAACAGCCAGCGTTCAAACAAGTGGATGCCACGTTCACTTTAGTGAAAAGTGAACGTCACGTTCACTTTAGTGAACATCTTCGGCCTCCAAAATAGCGCGACCATGCCTTCTTCAAAAGACCATAACTTGAGCTACAGATGTCCAATTGATGCGCTTCCAGTTGCATTAGAAAGCTGACATTCAAAGCTTTTCAACGATATATAGCAATCTATATTTGGCATGAGATTAAAGCACAAGTGATAGGCATCTTTAAAGACCAAGAACCACACTCAGCAACACTTTTGAAGTAACGTTCACTTCCAAAGTAAACGCTACATTCACTTTTGTGAACATTTTCGTGACAATTGGCTTTGGAAGCAAGGAGCACTCAACCAAAGAGAATAGCGCTCAATTAAGGAAGCGCAGCGTTCACTTAGGTGAACACTAGGGGGAGAATGCGCGCATCATTCGCGCAACACAAGGAGAGCGCTCACAATTTGAGCACAGCGTTCACTTATTGAACGCTAGGATAGGCCAAGCGCGCACGAGGGAAGCATGCCACAAGGAGTGAACGCTACATTCACTTACCCAATGGAGCGTGGTAGCACAAATTGCGAATCACACTTTTCACAACTTGTACCACTAACCAGCAAGTGCACTGGGTCGTCCAAGTAATACCTTACGTGAGTAAGGGTCGAATCCCACAGAGATTGTTGGTTTGAAGCAATCTATGGTTATCTTGTAAATCTTAGTCAGGAAGTCAATTATGTTTATTAGTTGAATTATGAATAACCAGTAGAGCATAAATTAAAAGTTACTTGTTGTGTAGTAATGGAGAATATGTTGGAGTTTTGGAGATGCTTTGTCTTCTGAATCTCTGCTTTCCTCTGTCTTCTGATTCATGCACGCACGTCCTCCTATGGCAAGCTGTGTGTTGGTGGATCACCGTTGTCAATGGCTACCTTCCATCCTTCCAGTGAAAACTACGCTCACGCGCTCTGTCACAGCACGGCTAATCACCGGTTGGTTCTCGATCTGGTTGGAATAGGATTTACTATCCTTTTGCGTCTGTCACTAACGCCCAGCCTTCAGGAGTTTGAAGCTCGTCACAGTCATTCAATCCTTGAATCCTACTCGAAATGCCACAGACAAGGCTTAGACTTTCCGGATTCTCATGAATGCCGCCATCAGTTCTAGCTTATACCACGGAGATTCTGATTAAAGAATCTAAGAGATACTCATTCAATCGGATATAGAACGGAGGTGGTTGTCAGGCACACGTTCATGGTTTGAGGAAGGTGATGAATGTCACAGATCATCACCTTCATCACAGTTAAGCGCGAATGAACATCTTAGATAGGAACAAGCGTGTTTGAATGGGAAACAGGAATACTTGCATTAATTCATTGAGACACAGCAGAGCTCCTCACCCCCAACAATGGGGTTTAGAGACTCATGCCGTCAGAGAATACAAAGTTTAGATCTAAAATGTCATGAGATACAAAATAAGTCTCTAAAAGTTGTTTAAATACTAAACCAGTAGCCTAGGGTTACAAAATATGAGTGGACTATGATGGATGATGCAGAGATCCACTTCTGGGGCCCACTTGGTGTGCTGGGGCCCACTTGGTGTGTGCTGGGGCTGAGACTTTAAGCAATTCACGTGCAGAGGCCATTTGTGGAGTTGAACGCCAGTTTTTGTGCCAGTTTGGGCGTTCAACTCCAGTTTTTGATCCTTTTCTGGCGCTGGACGCCAGAATTGGGCAGAGGACTGGCGTTGAACGCCAGTTTACGTCGTCTATCCTTGTGCAAAGTATAGACTATTATATATTGCTGGAAAGCCCTGGATGTCTACTTTCCAACGCAATTGGAATCATGCCATTTCGAGTTCTGTAGCTCCATAAAATCCACTTTGAGTGCAGGGAGGTCAGAATCCAACAGCATTAGCAGTCCTTTTTCATCCTGAATCAAATTTTTGCTCAGCTCCTTCAATTTCAGCCAGAAAAATACCTGAAATTACAGAAAAACACACAACTCATAGTAAAGTCCAGAAATATGAATTTTTCCTAAAAACTACTGGAAATAAACTAAAAACTAACTAAAATATACTCAAAACTATATGAAATTATCCCCAAAAAGCGTATAAAATATCCGCTCATCACAACACCAAACTTAAACTGTTGCTTGTCCTCAAGCAACCAGACAAATAAAATAGAAGACTAATAGGTTGAGAAGCAATAATATCTCAGAGTTTTTGAATGAAGCTCAGATTCTAATTAGATGAGCGGGGCTAGTAGCTTTTTGCTTCTGAACAGTTTTGGCATCTCACTTTATCCATTGAAGCTCAGAGTGATTGGCATCTATAGGAACTCAGAATTCAGATAGTGTTATTGATTCTCTTAGTTCAGTGTGATGATTCTTGAACACAGCTTCTTTATGAGTCTTGGCCGTGGCCCTAAGCACTTTGTTTTCCAGTATTACTACCGGATACATAAATGCCACAGACACATAACTGGGTGAACCTTTTCAGATTGTGACTCAGCTTTGCTAAAGTCCCCAATTAGAGGTGTCCAGGGTTCTTAAGCACACTCTTCTTTTTGCTTTGGACCTTGACTTTAACCGCTCAGTCTCAAGTTTTCACTTGACACCTGCACGCCACAAGCACATGGTTAGGGACAGCTTGGTTTAGCCGCTTAGACCAGGATTTCAGTCCTTTAGGCCCTCCTATCCATTGATGCTCAAAGCCTTGGGATCCTTTTTAATTGCCCTTGCCTTTTGGTTTTAAGGGGTATTGGCTTTTTCTGCTTGCTTCTCTCTCTTTTTTTTTTTTTTTCTGCAAGCTTTGTTCTATGCTGCTTTTTCTTGCTTCAAGAATCATTTTTATGATTTTTCAGATTATCAATAACATGTCTCATGTTCATTGTTCTTTCAAGAGCCAACATATTTAACAGTCTTAAACAACAAATTCAAAAGATATATGCACTGTTCAAGCATTCATTCAGAAGACAGAAAGCATTGCCACCACATTTAACCAATTAGAATTTGTTTTATTTAAACTCAAAATTTTATTGCTTCTTTATTCAAAAGATCTACTATTTTATTCATGTTTAATGATGATGAGAAAAATAAACTATAGCTTAATTGGAGATAAAATCAAATAGATACTAATTACTATTATATGACTTCTAAGGTAAACTTTTTATAAGGACACTGTCACAGAGTCAAGGCAGAAATTGGAAATTAACAACCTTTATTCTGGGGGTATGGGAATTCCTCTGATCCTTGGGAGGCTTGGTATCACAGAAGACTTTTGGCGCTTCAGTTCCCTTAAGTCACGTCCCTGCTCCTCTTGTTCTTTAAGCATATGGGTCAGCATTTGACTGTGTTCCTTCTGTTGTTTTATTATTTGCTCCATAGCTTCCTGTATCTTGGTGACAGACGTCTCAAGATGTTCCCAATATTCCGCTTGAGGAATCTCTGGGAGGAATTCCTGTGCTCTCTTCTTGATATGTTCCTCCTGTGCTTGTTGTCTCTCCATTGATGCTTTGGTGATTGACTTTTCAATTAGGATATATTCAGTTATTCCCATCTTGACTCCAGCATCCTTGCAGAGCAGGGAAATCACGCTTGGATAAGCCAACCTGGCCTCTCTTGAATTTTTGTTAGCAATCTTATAGAGCTCTGTTGAAATCAGCTGATGAACCTCCACTTCCTTTCCCATCATGATGCAATGAATCATCACTGCTCTTTTAACTGTGACTTCAGAACGGTTGCTGGTGGGTAACAGAGAACGCCCAATGAAGTCCAGCCATCCTCTGGCAACTGGTTTGAGATCCTCCCTCTTGAGTTGATTTGGGACGCCCTTTGTGTTGGTGGTCCACCTAGTTCCAGGAATACAGATGTCCTCTCCAATTTTATCCAGACCAATGTCTGCTCTCATCATCCTCCTATTGAAGGAGTCTGGATCATCCTTTAGCTGAGGTAGCTTCAGTATCTCTCTGATCTTGTCAGGGGTGGTATGAACAATCTTTCCCCTGACCATGGTCCGAAATTCGTAGCAGGCTGTTCCAGATAGTCTTTGCTTGTCAGTCTGCCACATATTAGCATAGAACTCCTGGACCATGTTCCTTCCTACTTTCGTTTCAGGATTAGCTAGGACTTCCCAGTTCCTGATTCGAATTTGCTCCTGGATCTCCGGATATTCATCTTCTTTCAGATCGAATCTAACTTCCGGGATCACTGATCTCAGACCCATTACTTTAAGATAATGGTCTGAATGTTCTTTAGATAAGAACTTCCCTTGATTCCAAAGTGGTTTTGGAACGCTCTCTTTCTTGTCTCTAGGAGTGTATTGTTTCCCTTTGGGAGCCATGATCTTAGTGATTTCGGAAAAACACACCAAACTTAGAGGTTTGCTTGTCCTCAAGCAAAAGAAAAGAAAGGAGAGGGATAGAAGGAGATTGAGTAGCACTTGTTGATGAAGGAGGGGGGAGGCCGAACCCAATTTAAAGGGGGGGAGGGGTGGATTTTCGAAAAATTGGAGGAGATAAGATAAAAAGATTGAGTTGAAAAAGATAAGATAGAAGATATAGTTTAATTTTGAAAAGATAGGATAGATTTTTGAAAAAGATAATTCTGGATTTTGAAAAAGATAATATGAAAAAGATATTGAAAAAGATATGGATTAGTTGAAAAGATTTTTGAGTGAAAAAGATAGATTTTGAAAAAGATAGATTTTTCAGAAAAGATTTTGAAAAGAGTTGGATTGAATTTGGAAAGATGGATTTTTAGAAATTAAAGTTTTTAGAAATCAGGGTTCTTGATATGTTCATGTAAAAATCATGCATTGAAGCATAAAATTTGAAATTAAAATGGAAATACGTGTGGGATTGCTTGGATTTGGCTCCTCCCTGTCCTCCTGGCGTTTGAACGCCCAAACACTGCCTGTTTTGGGCGTTCAGCGCCCAAATGCTGATCTCCTGGGCGTTCAGCGCCCAGTTGCTGCCATTCCTGGCGTTCAACGCCCAGTGGGTGGCCATTTCTGGCGTTGAACGCCCAAATGCTGCCATTACTGGCGTTCAGCGCCCAGTGGATGCCCATTTTGGGCGCTGAACGCCCAAAATGCCCCTTTACTGGCGTTTTCTTGCCATTGAGCTCTTTTACTCTGTTTTGTGTGCCGAGGTCTTCTGTAAATGATTATTTACCTTGTTGTCAATGAACTCTAAAAAATAAAGATAGAAATAGGGCAAAATGCTTAGAGGATTGTTGCCCCATGGCTGGGTTGCCTCCCAGCAAGCGCTTCTTTATTGTCTTTAGCTGGACCTTGCTGAGCTTTTAATCTAGCTGCAGCCTTGAGCATTCTTGCTCAGTGTTGCCTTCAAGATAATGCTTGATTCTCTGTCCATTGACAATGAACTTCTTATCAGAATCAATATCTTGAAGCTCCACATAACCATATGGTGACACACTTGTAATCACGTATGGTCCCCTCCACCGGGATTTCAGTTTCCCGGGGAATAGCCTGAGTCTAGAGTTAAACAACAGGACCTTCTGTCCTGGTTCAAAGATTCTAGATGACAGCTTTCTGTCATGCCATTTTTTTTATTTTTCTTTATAAAGTTTGGCATTTTCGAAAGCTGTGAATCTGAATTCCTCTAGCTCATTTAGCTGGAGCAATCGTTTTTCTCCTGCTAATTTGGCATCTAAGTTTAGGAATCTGGTTACCCAATAAGCTTTATGTTCCAGTTCCACGGGCAGGTGACATGCCTTACCATACACAAGTTGGTATGGAGAGGTCCCTATAGGGGTCTTGAATGCTGTTCTGTAAGCCCACAGAGCATCATCCAAGCTCCTTGCCCAATCCTTTCTACGGGTATTTACTGTCCGTTCCAGGATTCTCTTTAATTCTCTGTTAGAGACTTCAGCTTGCCCGTTGGTTTGTGGATGATATGGAGTGGCCACTTTGTGGCGAATTCCATACCGAACCATGGCAGAGTAAAGCTGTTTATTGCAGAAGTGAGTGCCCCCATCACTGATTAACACTCTAGGGACACCAAACCTGCTAAAGATATGTTTCTGGAGGAACTTCAGCACTGTTTTAGTATCATTGGTGGGTGTGGCAATAGCCTCAATCCATTTTGATACATAGTCAACTGCCACCAGAATATAAGTGTTTGAGTATGATGGTGGGAAAGGTCCCATGAAGTCAATTCCCCATACATCAAACAACTCTATTTCCAAGATTCCTTGTTAAGGCATGGCGTAACCATGAGGCAGATTACCAGCTCTTTGGCAACTGTCATAATTACGTACAAATTCTCGGGAATCTTTATAGAGTGTGGGCCAATAGAAGCCACATTGGAGGACCTTGGTGGCTGTTCGCTCACCTCCGAAATGGCCTCCATATTGAGATCCATGGCAATGCCATAGGATTCTCTGTGCTTCTTCTCTGGGGACACACCTACGGATAATTCCGTCTGCGCATCTCTTAAAGAGATAGGGTTCATCCCACAAGTAGTACTTTGCATCAGTAATTAGTTTCTTTTTTTGTATTCTATTATACTCCTTGGGTATGAACCTTGCAGCTTTATAGTTTGCAATATCGGCAAACCATGGTGCTTCCTGAATGGCAAATAGATGCTCATCAGGGAATGTCTCAGAGATCTCAAGGAAGGGGAGGGACGTCCCTTCCACTGGCTCTATCCGAGACAGATGATCAGCTACTTGGTTCTCTGTCCCTTTTCTGTCTCTTATTTCTATATCAAACTCTTGCAGAAGCAATACCCATCTGATGAGCCTGGGTTTTGAATCCTGCTTTGTGAGTAGATATTTAAGAGCAGCATGGTCAGTATACACAATCACTTTTGATCCTACTAAGTATGATCTGAACTTGTCAATGGCGTAAACCACTGCAAGTAGTTCTTTTTCTGTGGTTGTGTAATTTTTCTGGGCATCATTTAGAACGCGGCTGGCATAATAAATGACATGCAGAAGCTTGTCATGCCTCTGTCCCAGTACTGCACCAATGGCATGATCACTGGCATCACACATTAACTCAAATGGCAATGTCCAGTCTGGTGCAGAAATGACTGGTGCTGTGACCAGCTTAGCTTTCAGCGTTTCAAACGCCTGCAGGCATGCTGCGTCAAACACAAATGGCGTGTCAGCAGCTAGCAGATTGCTTAGAGGTTTTGCGATTTTTGAAAAATCCTTTATAAACCTCCTATAGAATCCTGCATGCCCCAGAAAGCTTCTGATTGCCTTAACATTGGCAGGTGGTGGTAATTTTTCAATTACCTCTATTTTTGCTTGATCCACCTCTATTCCCTTGTTTGAGATTTTGTGCCCAAGAACAATTCCTTCAGTCACCATGAAGTGACACTTTTCCCAGTTTAAAACTAGGTTGGTTTCTTGGCATTTTTTCAGAACAAGTTTTAGGTGATCAAGACAGGAGCTGAATAAGTCTCCATATACTGAGAAGTCATCCATGAAGACTTCCAGAAATTTTTCCACCATATCAGAGAAAATAGAGAGCATGCATCTCTGGAAGGTTGCAGGTGCATTGCATAGCCCAAAGGGCATCCTTCTGTAAGCAAACACTCCGGATGGACATGTGAATGCTGTTTTCTCTTGATCCTGGGGATCTACTGCAATCTGGTTATAGCCTGAGTAGCCATCCAAAAAGCAGTAATAATCATGACCTGCTAGTCTCTCTAGCATCTGGTCTATGAATGGTAAAGGAAAATGATCCTTTCTGGTGGCTGTATTGAGCCTTCTGTAGTCAATACACATGCGCCACCCTGTAACTGTTCTTGTAGGAACCAGTTCATTTTTTTCATTATGAATCACTGTCATGCCTCCCTTTTTTGGGACGACTTGAACAGGGCTCACCCAGGGGCTGTCAGAAATGGGATAAATAATCCCAGCCTCTAGTAATTTGGTGACCTCTTTCTGCACCACTTCCTTCATGGCTGGATTTAGCCGCCTCTGTGGTTGAACCACTGGTTTGGCATTATCCTCCAATAGGATTTTGTGCATGCATCTAGCTGGGCTTATGCCCTTAAGGTCACCTATGGACCACCCAAGAGCTGTCTTGTGTGTCCTTAGCACTTGAATAAGTGCTTCCTCTTCCTGTGAATTTAAAGCAGAGCTTATAATCACTGGAAAAGTGTCACCTTCTCCTAGAAATGCATATTTCAAGGATGGTGGCAGTGGCTTGAGCTCGGGTTTAGGAGGTTTTTCCTCTTTCAGAAGAAAGTTCAGAGGCTCTTTCATGTCCCCTGAATCCTCCAAATCAGGCTGAACATCTTTAAAGATGTTTTCCAACTCTGATTCGAGACTCTCAGCCATGTTGATCTCTTCTACCAAAGAGTCAATAAGGTCAACTTTCATGCAGTCTGTTGATGTGTCTGGATGCTGCATGGCTTTGACAGCGTTCAACTTGAACTCGTCATCATTGACTCTCAGGGTTATTTCCCCTTGCTGGACGTCAATGAGGGATCGTCCAGTTGCTAGGAAGGGTCTTCCTAGAATGAGAGTAGCACTCTTGTGCTCCTCCATTTCCAGCACAACAAAGTCAGTGGGAAAGGCGAATGGCCCAACTCTGACAATCATGTCCTCAATCACGCCTGATGGGTATTTAGTGGAACCATCAGCAAGTTAGAGACATATCCGGGTTGGTTTAACTTCTTCAGTTAAGCCAAGCTTCCTGATAGTGGATGCAGGTATCAGGTTGATGCTCGCCCCAAGATCGCATAGAGCTGTCTTGGTGCAATCACCTTCTAATATGCATGGTATCAGAAAACTCCCAGGGTCTTTAAGCTTTTCAGGAAAGCTTTTCAGAATGACTGCACTGCATTCTTCAGTGAGGAGAACTCTTTCTGTTTCTCTCCACTCCTTCTTATGACTCAAGATCTCTTTCATGAACTTGGCATAAGACGGTATTTGCTCAAGTGCCTCTGCAAATGGAATCTTTATTTCAAGAGTCCTCAGATAATCTGCAAAGCGAGCAAATTGCTTATCCTGCTCCTCTTTCCGGAGTTTTTGAGGATAAGGTATCTTGGCTTTATATTCCTCAACCTTAGTGGTTAAAGAAGCCTTTTTAGAGGGGTTGTTATCAGCACTTGTGTGTGTCTGATCCCTCACTGGCAATTGAATACCAGAGTCAGAAGCTGGAGTGACGTTAGACGCCAACTCACTGTCTGTTCCTGGCGCCTGAACGCCAGAAATGTGCCCCTGTTGGGCGTTCAACGCTGGATTCTGCCCCATTTGTGGCGTTGAACGCCAATCCTGCCTTGTTTCTGGCGCTGAACGCCAGTTTTGGGCATGGTTTGGGCGTTCAGTGCTAGCCTTCCACCCATTTTCTGGCGTTTTAGTGCCAGAATTATTTTTCCCTGGGCTCTTACTGTCCTCATGGGAATCTTTGGTGGGGTGTTCATTTCTTGAATTTTTGATGCCTTGAGGTGGGGTATTTAATGTTTTCCCACTTCTTAATTGAACTGCTTGGCATTCTTCTGCTATTTGCTTTGATAGCTGCTGCTTTGTTTGCTTAAACTGTTCTTCCATATGTATATTAGCTATCCTTGTCTCCTGTAACCTGTCTTTGAATTCAGCTAGCTGTTTTGTTAGAAAATCTAATTGCTGATTGAATTCAGCAGCTTGTTCTACAGTACTGAATTCAGCAGTTACTGTTTTAACCTCTTCATTCATGGAAGGGTTGCTGCTTAGATACAGATGCTGATTCCTGGCAACTGTATCAATGAGCTCTTGAGCTTCTTCAATTGTCTTTCTCATATGGATAGATCCACCAGCTGAGTAATCTAAAGACATCTGAGCTCCTTCTGCAAGCCCATAGTAGAAGATGTCTAACTGAACCCACTCTGAAAACATTTCAGAGGGGCATTTTCGTAGCATCTCTCTGTATCTCTCCCAGGCATCATAAAGAGATTCATTATCTCCTTGTTTAAAGCCTTGGATGTCCAGCCTTAGCTGTGTCATCCTTTTTGGAGGGAAATATTGATTCAAGAATTTTTCTGTCAGCTGTTTCCATGTTCTTATGCTGGCCTTAGGTTGGTTATTTAACCACCTCTTAGCTTGATCTTTTACAGCAAATGGAAATAGTAATAGTCTGTAGACATCCTGATCTATTTCCTTATCATGTACTGTGTCAGCAATTTGTAAAAATTGTGCCAGAAACTCTGTAGGTTCTTGCTGTGGAAGACCGGAATACTGGCAACTTTGCTGCACCATGATAATGAGCTGAGGATTCAACTCAAAGCTACTAACTCCAATGGAGGGTATGCAGATGCTACTCCCATATGAAGCAGTAGAGGGGTTAGAATATGACCCCAAAGTCCTCCTGGACTGTCCATCTCCACTTATGTCCATGATGGATATGTGGATATAACTTGGACTGATTTATCTTTTTATTTATTTTATTTTATAAGAAGTAAATACTTAAATAAAATAAAATAACTAAAAAAAATTTGAATTTTGAAATTTTTTTTTTCGTAAAAAAATTTAAAAATAATTAGTTAAAAAAAAAACGAAATTTTTGAAAAAGAGGGAAGATATTTTCGAAAATTAGAGAGAGAGAGTTAGTTAGGTAGTTGAAACAAATTTTGAAAAGATAAGAAGTTAGGAAGTTAGAAGAGATATTTTGAAAAGATATATATATATATATATATTTTTTTTTTGAATTTAGTGAGGAGAGAGAAAAACAATAAGATAGTACAAGATTTAAAATTTTTAGATCTAATGCTCCTTGTTTTTCGAAAATTTTAGAGGGAAAACACCAAGGAACACCAAACTTACAAAGTTTAAGATCAAGACACAAGGAAAACTCAAGAACACTTTGAAGACTCACAAGAACACAAGAACATGAAGGAAGAACACCAAACTTAAAATTTTTTTTTTTTGAAAACCAAACAAAATTTTCGAAAATCAAAGGGAAATCAACAAGAAAACACCAAACTTAAAGTTTGGCATAAGATTTAATAGAAAAAAAATATTTTTGAAAAAGAATGTTTTGAAAAAAAGTATAAAAGATTCTAACCCAATCAAATTAATGTTCTAGCCAAATGAGTTATGGGACCTTATTTTAAGAAAGATTATTTTTGAAAACACCAAACTTGAAGTTTGGCACAGGATTTAATAGAAAAATTATTTTTGAAAAAGGTTTTTTTTTTTTTAAAAATATGATAGCCAATTATCATGAACATAAACACCACGTTCTAAATAACTGAGCTATAAATTTAAAGTATTTTAACAAGGGTTAATTAATAAAAGACTCTAAACCAAAAAGAAAGATTTTTCCTAATCTAAGCAACAAAATAATCCGTCAGTTGTTCAAACACGAACAATCCCTGGCAACGGCGCCAAAAACTTGGTAGCACAAATTGCGAATCACACTTTTCACAACTTGTACCACTAACCAGCAAGTGCACTGGGTCGTCCAAGTAATACCTTACGTGAGTAAGGGTCGAATCCCACAGAGATTGTTGGTTTGAAGCAATCTATGGTTATCTTGTAAATCTTAGTCAGGAAGTCAATTATGTTTATCAGTTGAATTATGAATAACCAGTAGAGCATAAATTAAAAGTTACTTGTTGTGTAGTAATGGAGAATATGTTGGAGTTTTGGAGATGCTTTGTCTTCTGAATCTCTGCTTTCCTCTGTCTTCTGATTCATGCACGCACGTCCTCCTATGGCAAGCTGTGTGTTGGTGGATCACCGTTGTCAATGGCTACCTTCCATCCTTCCAGTGAAAACTACGCTCACGCGCTCTGTCACAGCACGGCTAATCACCGGTTGGTTCTCGATCTGGTTGGAATAGGATTTACTATCCTTTTGCGTCTGTCACTAACGCCCAGCCTTCAGGAGTTTGAAGCTCGTCACAGTCATTCAATCCTTGAATCCTACTCGGAATGCCACAGACAAGGCTTAGACTTTCCAGATTCTCATGAATGCCGCCATCAGTTCTAGCTTATACCACGGAGATTCTGATTAAAGAATCTAAGAGATACTCATTCAATCGGATATAGAACGGAGGTGGTTGTCAGGCACACGTTCATGGTTTGAGGAAGGTGATGAATGTCACAGATCATCACCTTCATCACAGTTAAGCGCGAATGAACATCTTAGATAGGAACAAGCGTGTTTGAATGGGAAACAGGAATACTTGCATTAATTCATTGAGACATAGCAGAGCTCCTCACCCCCAACAATGGGGTTTAGAGACTCATGCCGTCAGAGAATACAAAGTTTAGATCTAAAATGTCATGAGATACAAAATAAGTCTCTAAAAGTTGTTTAAATACTAAACCAGTAGCCTAGGGTTACAAAATATGAGTGGACTATGATGGATGATGCAGAGATCCACTTTTGGGGCCCACTTGGTGTGCTGGGGCCCACTTGGTGTGTGCTGGGGCTGAGACTTTAAGCAATTCACGTGCAGAGGCCATTTGTGGAGTTGAACGCCAGTTTTTGTGCCAGTTTGGGCGTTCAACTCCAGTTTTTGATCCTTTTCTGGCGATGGACGCCAGAATTGGGCAGAGGACTGGCGTTGAACGCCAGTTTACGTCGTCTATCCTTGTGCAAAGTATGGACTATTATATATTGCTGGAAAGCCCTGGATGTCTACTTTCCAACGCAATTGGAAGCATGCCATTTCGAGTTCTGTAGCTCCAGAAAATCCACTTTGAGTGCAGGGAGGTCAGAATCCAACAGCATTAGCAGTCCTTTTTCATCCTGAATCAAATTTTTGCTCAGCTCCTTCAATTTCAGCCAGAAAAATACCTGAAATTACAGAAAAACACACAACTCATAGTAAAGTCCAGAAATATGAATTTTTCCTAAAAACTACTGGAAATAAACTAAAAACTAACTAAAACATACTCAAAACTATATGAAATTATCCCCAAAAAGCGTATAAAATATCCGCTCATCAGAGCGCTCCACTGGAAGGGGCACCAAGCAACCCTGACCGACTCTCAGTCAAGGCCAAACTAAAAGAGCCCACTCTAAGTGCAACTCTGGCTCAATTAATTCCAATTCAAGCCCATCGACACACCAAAGCAAGCAAAACCCATGGACATCACTCAAAGGCACAAGAAAAAGCTAGATTAGGAATTTCATTTAAATTGTAATTTGTTTTTAATTTCAATTTCATTTTCATTTTGTAAAGCCTATATAAAGGCATCAATTTCATTTCAAAAAAAGGCTGGCTCTACTAGAGAGCAATAGGAGTAGGAGTAGGATAGAATAGAAAGCTCTCTTTAATACACTTTTATTTTCTGCACTCTACATTTCAGAATTCAATTTAGCTTTATGCAATTTCCATTTCTCTGCTACAATTTCTGCAATCTTCTACTCCAATTTCTTTTTCTGCAACTTTTTAATTCTGTTCATGATCTAGCTTGATTTACTCTTCCTGCAATTTAAATTTCCAGTCACTTGTTCTCAAGATCTCTTTTATTGCTTGATTTACAGCTTCATTTAATTTCCCTGCTCCCAATCCCCTTTACATTTGATGCAATTTACGTTTCTTACTTTTTAAGATTCTGCCATTTACTTTCTGCATTTTACAATTCCTGCAATTTATGTTCTGTTGCTTCAATTTCATCCAATTCACCACTGTTAGCTTGACTAAACTAATCACCTCAGTAAATTTGCTTGATCCATCAATCCCTATGGGATCGACCTCACTCTTGTGAGTTATTACTACTTGATGTGATCCGGTACACTTGCTGGTGAGTTTGTGTGAAAATCTAATTTTTCACCCATCAGTATGCCAAGAAACTAGTTAAGAAATTCGGAATGGAGAATGCTAAGCCCCTGGGCAAATCAATGCATCTGAACTCATGGTTGGAAAAGAATGAAACTGAGAAAGATGTTGATAAAACAAGGTATAGAGGAATGATAGGTTCTCTTATATATTTTACATCCTCTAGACCGGACATGATGTAAAGTGTTAGAGTTTGTTCAATATTCCAATCACAACTAAAAAAGTCACATCTTTCTGTAGTTAAAAGAATCATTAAATATGTTCATGGTACATCCAATTTTGGTTTATGGTATCCTAGGTTTGATGATTTTTTTTTGTAGTTGAATATTGTGATGCAGATTTTGCTAGAGATATAGTGGATAACAGAAGTATTTCTGGAATTTACTACTTTTTGGACAGGTCCTTGAAAGTGTAGTCAAGGAGGAAGCAGTCCACCATTGCACTGTCTACTGCTGAAGCCAAATATATTGCTACCCTATCTTGTTGTTTCCAATTATTATGGTTGAAAACTCAGTTAGCCGATTAGAAATTAAAAGCTGAAAATATTCTTTTGTTTTATGATAACATGAGTGCCATTAATATTTCCAAAAATTCTATTTTCCACTCAAGAACAAAACATATTAAAGTGAGATTTTACTTAATAAGAGAACATTTTCAAAATAGGAATATCAATATTCAATTTATTAAATTGAGGGAACAACTAGCTGATATATTCACAAAACCTTTGGTTGAAGACAGATTCTGCAAATTAAAAACAAATTTAAGGATACTTTGTTATAAGTCTTTGTTTTAATCTTGTTGATGAAGTGTGTGAAGTTTTTGTCTCACAGGTTGAAATGAGATATTTCTGGGCAAATGAAGAGCTTTCAATATGGAACGTAGGTTCTGAATTCTAATTTTGAAATAATTTTAAGTAGGCCAAACTTTATTTTCAAATCTCAAATGGTCCTATGTGTTTCCTTAAACACAACCCCTCTGGGACTCAATATCAGTTTATTTGTAGGTAAGTGGGACTCATTGGTTTTGTCATACAGTAAAACTTTTTTTTTTTCAAGTTTTTGTCCTTTCTACATTTCAAATCATTATTTTAAAATACAACTTTTTCAACCTTGGAAAAAATCCTTTTCAAATCAAAATTTATTTTGGGTTCCAAACTTCTCTTTTTTCGAGAACACTCTTTAACTTGCAGCAATTGCAAACCTCTTCATATATCTTGAATGCTTCTTCATATTTTTCATTCTCATCATTTCAAAATTTTCTTGAAAAACTGCAACACCCCTGTGTCACTAAGATGAGGAAGAAAACTACTACACAAAGAGGAACATTCACTCATAAACCTCTCAGAATCCCTGAAAGTTCTCGTGCACAATTCCATACTCACATTCACATACATTCTCATACACCCTCTCCATCTCCCTCTCCTCTTACACTAAACGATGGCTTGCACCATAACAACGGCACATCGTTCCTCCTTCTCGTCCTAGTGCTTCGAAAGAAAAACAACAAGCAACCAATGAAGGCCTCGTGATCCCCCAAGATCTAAATCTAAGTTCGTTCCTCAATGTTATCAGAGAGGTAATCGTCGCATCCTGATGGGGCACAGAAGTTGGTGAATTAAAAATTATTAAAATAGTTACGTTGCAAGTATAGTTCTTAACTCACCAAAAATCTGCCTATCAATTTAGAAATATGTCACAGAGAGTTTAAATTAAAAATTACTGGGAGTTTAAGTCCCAGGTCGTCTCCCAACGAGTTGCAGAAAAGTGTGCTATTTTATTAATCAGATGTTTCAAAAGGCTGATTTAAGTAGATGGAAAATTAAATTGAGAAAATTTAAATAATATGAATAAAAGCCTTGACTGGGAGTTGATTAGTTGGAATCTCAATTATTGATGGTATGATTTCAAGATTAATTTATAATTAATGGTTGTTCTGTTTAGTTATCCTTTACTAGGTAAAGGAAAGTCAAACAAGTTAGAATGCTAGATCTATTCACGAGTTGCAACCCACTTAGTTCAAAGGGATTGGTGTTAGTGACTGGATAGCAATCCAACAGTTAACCCAATTACAAATTCTCTTTCAATCCTTCCAACTCAAGAGTTCCTTTCAATCAACTCCCCATCAAGTGGAGAAACTACTCACTCATTGTAAATAATAAATCCATAACATATGAAAGAGAATTAAAAGAAGACATGATTATTGGAATGGAAAATAAATTAAAATGGAAGAAATAATCCTTATATTAAATAATCATGAAAGTATTCAAATGACAAAATTGAACAAAGCAAAGAACATGGAAGAATAAAACCAAGTTAAGAGAACGAACTAGAATGACGAATTCTTGATGAGGAAATAACTCTTCTCAATGTTCCAATGCTAAGACTAATTAAAAATTAAAATTCTAAAACCTAGAGAGAAAAACCTAAAGGAGTAAAACTAGATCTAAAACTGAAAACTGTGTAGAATGAATGTTGTCTTTTGTTTCTGCATATTCTCTGGCTCTAGTATGCTGTTTCGGGCCGAAAACTGGGTCGAAATAAGGTCCAAAATCGCTCCCAGCGAATTCTGCAGATTATGCAGATCGCACATGTCACGCGATCGCGTCATCCATGTGGACGCGTCACTCGCGCTTTTCCTTGCCACGCGTTCGCGTCGTCCACGCTACCGCGTCGCTTGAGCTTTTCCAATTCGCGCGGCCGCGTGAGCCATGCGGCCGCGTCACTGCGATTTGCTCTCCTTTGCGCGGTCGCGTGAGCCAGGCGACCGCGTCACTTCTCGCTGGTTATCTCCTCAAATTCTTGTGTTCCTTCCATTTTCGCTAGCTTTCTTTCCAATCTCCAACTCATTCATGCCTTATAAAGTCTGAAATACTCAACACATAGATCACGGCATCGAATGGAATAAAGGAGAATTAAAAATACATAATTAAAGTCTCTAGGAAGCAGTTTTCAAACATGTTATAAATTCAGGAAGGAATTATAATTTCATGCTAATGTAATGAATAAGTGGGTAAGGATCATGACAAAACCACACAATTAAACACAATATAAACTATAAAATAGTGGTTTATCAACCTCCGCACCTTAAACATTAGCATGTCCTCATGCTTAATTGAAGGAGATAAGGAAATAATTATGAACATGTAGAAACTCATAAAATGCAATGCAAGCCTATATATATATATATATATATATATATATATATATATATATATATATATATATAAATGCAACTATATGATTCTTGCCCACTTGATCAAAAGTAAATAAGCTCTTCAAAATAATTACAAATCAAATTCCACTAATTCTATCATTATACAATAAAACAGATAAAAGTGCAAGAAGATCGCTCATGAAAGCAGGGAACATGAAAATTCAAGCATTGAACCCTCACTGATAGTGTATGTACGCTCTAATCTCTAGTGTATAAGGTAATCACTCTATCCTTCTCTAATCATGCTTTCTAACTTTTGTTCTTCTCCTAACCAATCAACAACAGTTAATATACCAATGCAAACATCATGAGGTCTTTTCAAGGTTGTAATGGGGCTAAGGTACAGGTAGGGGTATACATTTGGTCAAGTGAGCTAATAAATTGAATCTTTAATTAACCCAAGCTCCAACCCAACTTGTATATTTTTAATGTAATCTTAAAGTTCATACCTAGCTACCCAGAATTCCCTTTTTCAATCTATACTCATGTATCAACTTTGTATTTGATTCTATCATATGTGCATTGATCTTTGAATTCTGAATTTAACATTGGGGTAATTTTGTCCCCTTATATATATATATATATATATATATATATATATATATATATATATATATATATATATATATATATATATATATATATATTTTGACATTAAAATAAATATAGCTTGTCAATGCACATAGATTTTTAATTCTTATAGTTTCACATGAGTAGGTATCCAAATTTCCATTAAATTCTCATGACACATTCCCTTAACAACTTTTGTTCCCACAATTTCTCATACTTAACTAGCACACAAAATTTTATCTTAAGCTAATCAAAGATTCAATTTGGGATATACAATTGTTTTTCAGCTTAAGGTTAGTAATGTGGTAAAATATAGAACAAATGGGATTTAAAGGCTCAAAGTGGTTAACAAAGGTAATTGAAAAGGGTAGGCTTAATTTGGATAAGTGAGTTTAAACAAATAATGGCCTCAATCATGTGCAAGCATGAAAATATAATAAATATTGGACATATAAGATAAAACAAAATATAGATTACAATCATAGAGAAGTAAACACACAAGAATGAAATAATTATGGTTAAATAATGTAACCATACATAAAGGCTCAAATCTTTCACAGATTGTGTGTTCTTTAGCTCAAATGTCATGTTCCAAATACAACTCAAGCAAATTTATCATAAAAATTTTGAAAAATTAGTGAAATTTTGTTCTAAAGATAGAGTCTTAAAAGAAACTTATTGTCTTTTCAATCAAGTAGAACATGCATGCAACTATCCTAACCTATGCAATTTATTCTATTCTATAGAAGAAAGAAAATCTAACTAAAATATCCTAATTATTGGTGCTAGGGAAGAGAAATTACCTCCGAAAGTCAGGTACTGACCGACCTCCCCACACTTAAGGCTTTGCACCGTCCTCGGTGCCGTCTGTCAGGAACAGGGGTGGGCTGGTAGTAGTATCTCCACAATTGGGACCATCATGGCTCCCTGTGCTAGTAAAAGAAGTGGATTCCGAGGTGTCTGAGTCTTTGCAATCTCCTCTAAGTAGCTCCCTGAGGTGTTTGAATCTTCGGTTGTTACGGCGCTCTCTCAACTTAGCTTTGTGTTCTTGCCGATCCAACCTCTTGATTATCTGTTGGAGCAATTCATCAGTTGTAGGTGCTTGTGGTGTTGAAGAAGGATTATCTTCAACTGGAGTAGTAGGAAGACTTGTAGTGGCTGCTGGAAGTCTGAGGTATTTCCCGTTAGGGACATACTGATCATCCCGTGGAAGCACGACTTTGGTGTCCCCAGCTCTGTAGGAGACTCCGGCTGCTGAGACAAGATCTGAGACCAAGGCGGGGAAAGGTAAGTTGCCCGTAATTTGTACGTGTCCCATAGCATTCCGGATATGTCTTGAGAGATTCAGAGGTTGGTCTGTAAGGATGCACCATAGTAGAACAGCCATGTCCGCAGTGAAGAAGGACTCATGAGTGCTCGGAAAGATGTAATGGGACATGATCTGTGCCCATACGCGAGCCTCCAAGGTAAGTGCTGAAGCCAATATTCCCTTAGGGCGGGTACGGTGGTATTCGTAGATCCAACGGCTGTCAGGTAATGCGATAACTCCGAGAACGGAGTCCCAGTCAAATTGGTACCTCTGGCGCTTAAGTGTGGCTTCTTGGAAGGCGTCCATTCCTTCTGGAATAGGGGGAAGACTCAGAGCTTGCTGAATGGCCGTTTCTGTAATGGGGACTTATTTCTGCCGGACATAAACAGACTGCAGGGTTGGCATGTAGAAGTTAGAGTAGAACTCAACTACCCAAGAAAGATTGACTTGCCTTGGCTGTCTTCGTAGGAAACCCCATTATCTTCGTTCAATTTGCGGCTCAACAAAGGTAGCAATATTGGACGGGAGGACAAGAAGGTATTCATTGTTATAGTTCCTTTCTGCCAGGATAGGGAACATCTGCTCACAGTAGCGATTGGGAAATCGCGCAGTTTCCTTTGCTGGAAAGGCTTTCTCTTTGTCATCAACCTTTATTATCCTCTTAACTCTTTTTGTTGAGGGCTTGACCGTGGTTGAAGATGGCTCTGCCACTGATGCTCTTTTAGTGCCTCTTCTTGCTGGGGGTTTAGGAGTTGCTTTCTCCTTTCCTTTCTTGGTGGCCATCCTAAAAAGAGAGGAGAAAGTAAATTAAATTCAAATAGATATATAGCAAGGAAGAGAACGGAAGAGTGGTGATGGATGCACATTAGGATGTAGTTGACATTAGCATAGGCTCTCGAGTACATGTGAAAAGCCAACAATGAAAAATAGTCAGTGCACCGAGAGATAAGTAGATGCAAGGTGTTTATTGGCATGCCGGAAAAGGGCATGAGTAGCATAGACCAAGCATCAGTTGTAACAAGCCAAAATGTTTGTATTGATAATTAAATTCAATTAAAACAATAGTAAAGAGAGTTTGTGAAAAGCAAGCATTAAATAGTAGAGTAAAGTAATGTAGAAAAGTGCATAATGCTATATGGGCTTTTTCACAAACACATGGCATGCATGGTAAATAAGATATAGAAAGTATGAAGGTGAACATGCAAGCAATCCCTTAAAAATAATAATTGTCAAACAAATTGCAACAATCCACAAGCATATAATGAGGAATAATGACTCAAATAAATTTCTAATACCATGTAAAAAGGAAAAGAAGAAGAAGGAAAATATGAATAATGAAAAGAAAAAGAAAAGAAAAAGAAAATAATATATAAAATAATAAGAATGATAGAAAAGAGAAGAAGGAAGAAGAAAATAGAACCTTGGTAATGGAGGTGAGAGAGAGAGAGAGAGTGATAGGTGAGATAAAAGGAAGAAGGGAGAAGGAAGAAATAAGGAGGGAAAAGAAAAATTAGGATTTGGAGGAGAGAAAGATAAGATATGTGGCAATTTTAGGTTGAGCTGTGCGGCGCATGCGACGCGGCCGCGTGGGGCACGCGTTCGCGTGGATGCGCTTCAAGTATGGTGACGCGATCGCGTAGGTCACGCGGTCGCGTGACCCATGTTATGCTTCTGGCGCGAGTGCAGCCTCGCACCAGCACAACTCTCTGTTCAAATTAATTTATTTGCCAAAATTGGGACGGCGCGATCGCGTGGGTCACGCGATCGCGTGAGTGTGCGTCAGAAAATGGATGACGCGGCCGTGTCGGCGACGTGGTCGCGTGATAAGGATTGTGCTTCCAGCACCAATCCAGCATCACTCTCGCACAATATTTCATTGTGCACCCTTTTACGTCGAAAACTCAGGGCACGCGGCCGCGTGGGGCATGCGGTCGCGTGGGAGGCCATGATTCCCATGCGATGTGAACACGTCAGTGACGTGGTCGCGTGGGTTAATTTGTGCCATTGGCATGCCTCCAGCCACGCTCCAGTGTGACTTTCTGTTCATCTTTATTTTTTCTTTACTCTCCTTACGACGCGGACGCGTCGCTGATGCGATCGCGTCACGTAGCGAAATTTTTTTTTTTGGGAGATAAAAACATGTAAATGCAGATGCATGAACGTACTAAGAAAGAGAAGAGTTATTGAATAGGAAAAACTAAAAATAAAGAAAAGAACGATCATACCATGGTGGGTTGTCTCCCACCTAGCACTTTGCTTTAACGTCCGTAAGTTGGACGCTCCACTAGCTCAATCTTCTGCTATGTGGGGATCTTCCAAGAGGAAGATCTCAAGCTCCTTGTTTCTCTGCATCTTCCCGCCATGGTATAGCTTCAGGCGTTGTCCATTAACCTTAATGAGTTCAGAGCTTGAGGGACGGCTTAGGTGATAAACTTCGTACGGTTCGGCCTTCTCTACTCTGTATGGACCTTCCCATCTTGATCTCAACTTACCTGGCATGAGCCTTAGTCGAGATTTGTAAAGGAGGACTAAATCCCCAGGTTGGAACTCTTTCTTCTTGATGTTTTGATCATGTACAGCCTTCATCTTTTCCTTGTATATTCTGGAGTTTTCATAAGCTTCTAGGCGAAGGCTCTCCAGTTCCTGCAGTTGCAACTTCCTTTTAGCTCCGGCTTTCTCAATTCCCATGTTGCACTCCTTAACTGCCCAAAAAGCTCTGTGTTCTACTTCAACTGGGAGATGACAAGCTTTTCCATAAACCAAGCGGAAAGGACTCATCCCAATGGGTGTCTTGTATGCTGTTCTATATGCCCAGAGTGCATCTTGTAGCCTGGTGCTCCAATCTTTTCTATGAGGCTTTACTATCTTTTGCAAGATACGCTTAATTTCTCTGTTTGACACCTCGGCTTACCCATTAGTTTGGGGATGGTAAGCTGTTGCAACTTTATGAATTATCCCATGCTTCTTCATTAATCCTGTCAGTCTCCTGTTACAAAAATGGGTGCCTTGATCGCTCACGATTGCTCGTGGTGATCCGAAGCGACATATAATATGGTTTCTCACAAAGGAAACAACAGTGTTAGCATCATCAGTGCAGGTTGGAATTGCTTCCACCCATTTGGAAACATAATCCACAGCTAACAATATATAAAAATATCCATTAGAATTTGGAAATAGACCCATGAAGTCAATGCCCCAAACATCAAAAATTTCACAGAAAAGCATAATTTGTTGAGGCATCTCATCCCTCCTGGATATATTACCAAATTTCTGGCATGGGAGACAAGATTTACAAAACTCAGCAGCGTCTCTAAAAAGAGTAGGCCACTAGAATCCACAGTCTAAGATCTTTCTAGCTGTTCTTTGAGGGCCAAAATGTCCTCCACTCTCAGATGAGTGACAGGCCTCTAAAATGGACTGGAATTCTGATTGAGGTACACAACGTCTAATTACTTGATCAGCGCCACATCTCCATAAATATGGGTCATCCCATATATAATATTTAGACCCGATTTTCAGCTTGTCTCTTTGATGCTTAGAAAAATTTGGAGGAAATGTGCGGCTAACTAAATAATTAGCAACAGATGCATACCAAGGGACTACCTTAGATACTGCTTGCAAGTTATCAAAAGGAAAATTATTATCTATAGGAGTAGAATTATCCTTAATATGCTCAAGGCGACTCAAGTGGTCTGCCACTAAATTCTGATTACCACTCCTATCCTTTATTTCTAAATCAAATTCTTGTAACAGCAGTATCCAACGTATAAGTCTTGGTTTGGACTCCTTTTTAGCTAATAGATACTTTAAAGCTGCATGGTCCGAATACACTACTATTCTAGTACCAAGTAAATAAGCTCGGAATTTATCCAGAGCAAAAACAATAGCAAGAAGCTCTTTCTCAGTAGTAGTATAGTTGGACTGGGCATTGTCTAAAGTCTTAGACGCATAAGCAATAACGAAAGGATCCTTACCTTCATGTTGAGCCAGCGCTGCTCCTACTGCATGGTTGGAAGCATTGCACATGATTTCAAATGGCTGGCTCCAGTCTGGTCCTCTCACAATTGGAGCTTGAGTCAGAGCAGTCTTCAGCTTATCAAACGCTTATTTGCAATCCTCACTGAACTCGAACTCAATATCCTTCTGCAGTAATCTGGATAAGGGAAGTGCGACCTTACTAAAGTCCTTAATAAATCTCCTGTAAAAACCTGCATGGCCAAGGAACGAACGGACTTCCCTCACAGAAGAGGGGTAAGGTAAACTAGAAATAACATTCACCTTTGCTGGGTCTACAGAAATGCCATTATTAGATACCACATGTCCTAATACAATTCCTTGTTTTACCATAAAATGACATTTTTCGAAATTTAATACAAGGTTTGTATTAACACATCTATCTAATACTCTAGATAATCCATCTAAGCAAAGGCTAAAAGAATCACCATAAACACTAAAATCGTCCATAAAAACTTCCATACAGTCCTCAATAAGATCAGAGAAAAGACTCATCATGCACCTTTGGAAAGTAGCTGGTGCATTGCACAAGCCAAAGGGCATTCTCTTGTAAGCATAAGTCCCAAAAAGACATGTAAAAGTAGTCTTTTCCTGATCCTCAGGAGCTATATGAATCTGGAAATAACCTGTGTAACCATCTAAAAAGCAATAATGTGATTTACTTGACAGGCGATCCAGCATTTGATCAATGAATGGAAGTGGGTAGTGATCCTTACGGGTAGCTTGGTTAAGACGCCTGTAATCAATGCAAACTCTCCAAGCATTCTGAACTCTAGTTGCTATGAGCTCTCCATGCTCATTCTTCACTGTAGTGACTCCAGACTTCTTGGGCACTACTTGTACTAGGCTTACCCATTCACTGTCTGAAATGGGATATATGATACCGGCTTCCAATAGTCTGGTCACTTCCTTTTTGACAACTTCCAAGATGGTGGGATCAATCTTCTTTGGGGTTGACGGACAGGTCTTGCTCCCTCTTCTAAAAATATTTTGTGCTCACATACTTGAGGGTTGATGCCTACTATGTCTGCCAAGCTCTACCCAATTGCCTTCTTATGCTTCCTCAGCACATCAAGTAACTGCTCTTCTTGTTGAGAAGTAAGTTCACTTGCAATGATAACTGGAAACCTCTGCTCATCTTCGAGATAAGCATATTTGAGATGCGGAGGGAGGGGTTTCAATTCTAACTTCTGATCATGAGCAGGCTCTGGATTATCTGGGGCTTGTGAAAATGGCGAAGTGCCCTCATTGTCAGATAAAAGGGTCCCCACACTTGGACCTTGTCCAGTGTGCCTCTCTTCAAACTCTTCCTTGTGAACTTCAGCTACACTTTCATCTATGACATCACACTGGAAGATAGAACGATCTTCTGGGGGTTGTCAATGACTCCATTCAGATTGAAGATTACTATGCAGCCATCTATTTCAAAGGAGTATGTTCCTGAAAAAGCATCCAATTTGAATTTTGATGTCTTCAGGAATGGTCTTCCAAGTAGGATTGATGATGGCTTATCTGAATCATTATGGGGCATCTCCAAGATATAAAAATCAGTGGGAAATGTAAGCCCTTTAATGTTCACCAAAACATCTTCAGCAACTCCAGCCATTGTAATAATGCTTTTATCTGCTAACACAAAACGAGCTGCCGACCTTTTTAAGGGAGGGAACCTCAAAATATCATATATAGACAAAGGCATTATACTGACACATGCTCCTAAATCACACATGCAATCATAAATTACTACACCACCAATAGTACAGCTAACTATACAAGGACCTGGATCACTACATTTTTCAGGTAATCCTCCCATTAAAGCAGATATAGAACTATCTAAAGGAATAGTTTCTAATTCATTAATTTTGTCTTTATGGATACATAAGTCTTTTAGAAACTTTGCATATTTAGGTACCTGCTGAATAACATCAAAAAGAGGAACAGTTACCTCAACCTTTTTGAATATTTCTACCATTTTGGGGTCGGGTTCCAGCTGCTTCCTGGGCTTCCTTGCAAGTTGTGGAAATGGAATAGGAGTAGTATTTTCTGTGGTGTCTGCGCCTTTTGGTGCTTCCTCCTGTGGTTGAGCTATTTCTTCTTCAGCTATGTCCTGTATGTCCTCTTCCTCTTCAACATCTTCTATTTCTACTACCTCTTCAGCTGAGGTGTGTTCTGGTGGGCTTGGTTCCTCCTGATTCCTCTCCTGCAGTGTGGTTCCAGACCTTAGGGTGATGGCATTAATGCCTCCCTTTGGATTGGGTAATGGTTGAGCGGGGATTCCAGTGGAGCTTGAAGGTTGGTTACTGGAATTTTGCGTTGATCGAATATGTGACATAAGAGCTTGCAAAGTAGAGGTGAGACCATTCAGACTGGCATTAATACTATTCATGATATTATTTTCCATGGTCTGTTGTCTTTGCTCAAAAGATTGTAGTAGCTCTTCATTAGGAGATAAAGAAGAATGAGTAAATTGAGATGTCTGCTGTTGATTGTTCTGTGGTCCTTGGTTTTGCCTCAGGTGAGGTGCTCTGTAAGGTTGATTCTGCTGCCTGTTGTTGTTATTATTCCACCTCTGATTTCCCTGATTATCTCGGCCTCCTCTGTTATTGTTGTCCCTCCAATTCTGGTTAGAATTATCCTGCCATCCATGGTTATTATTTCCACTTTGATTGTACCCTTGGTTGGGGCGGTCATAGAAGTTATGAGTGGATGCCACCATGTTGTCTTCTTGTTGGAGTTGCGGGTATTCATCAGTGTAATGGCTATAATCAGCACAGATTTCGCAAATTCTTTGCGGGACTAATTGTTGGTTTTACTGTGGCGAGGGAGGTTGAGCTTGCTGAGCTTGTTGTTGATTCAATTGCATCTGCTTCAGCAAGTTGGTCATCTCACATATACTCTGAGCTAGAGCCACAGTCTCTCTGTTAGAGGATACTTCTGCCATGGCTTTTGAACGGCCTTGCTTTTGCCTGTGGTTCCTAGTAGATTCAGCTAAATCACTGATCAATTGCCAAGCCTCATCAGTGGTCTTGTACTTCTTCATAGACCCATTGCTAGCACTTTCCAATGTGGTCTTATCTTGGGGCCTCATGCCCTGTGTGATATAGCTAAGTAACACTATCTTGTCAATCATATGGTAGGGGCATGCTTCCAGAAGATTATTGAAGCGCTCCCAGTATTCAAAGAGAGTCTCATTGTCATCCTGAACAATTGTGGAAATATCCTTCCTCAGTTTATCAGTAACTTCAGATAGAAAGAATTTCTCCAAAAACTCCTTTCTGAGTGTATCCCAGTTGGATACATTTGCTAGAGGTTGAGTGTAGTACCACTCTCTTGCTTTTCCCTCGAGAGAAAACGAGAAAGCTTTCAGCAAAATTGAAGTTTCATCAGTACCATCACGCCTGACAGTAGAACAGGCTGCCTGGAAATCTCTCAAGTGCTTGATAGGCTCTTGAGCAGGTAGGCCATGAAACTTGGGCATCAAAATTAGCAATGCGGTCTTTATTTCAAAATCTGTAGCTACCGCTGGATGATGCACTTGAAACGGTTGCATTGTAAAATCAGGGGCTCCTTCCTCCTGGATGGTAACTCTCCTAGCTGCCATGTCTTTTGCACGTAAAACAACCGAATCAGTAGGACGGGGGCTGGTTTCTTCCTCAAGTTCACTTTCAGATCCGCCCTCAGAGCGGACTAACCGACGCTGATCTCGCCTTATTCGTGAAATAGTCCTTTCAATTTCAGGATCGAATATTAGCAAGCGCGGATCAGGAAGTGAACGCGTCATTTGATGAAAGAAACATGTAGTTCATAGTAGCAAAATAAAATAAAATACAAATAAATAAATTCTAATTAATAACTTTAGCACTCTATTGCAACTCCCCGGCAACGACGCCAAAAATTGATGGGGCACAGAAGTTGGTGAATTAAAAATTATTAAAATAGTTACGTTGCAAGTATAGTTCTTAACTCACCGAAAATTTGCCTATCAATTTAGAAATATGTCACAGAGAGTTTAAATTAAAAATTACTGGGAGTTTAAGTCCCACGTCGTCTCCCAACGAGTTGTAGAAAAGTGTGCTATTTTATTAATCAGATGTTCCAAAAGGCTGATTTAAGTAGATGGAAAATTAAATTGAGAAAATTTAAATAATATGAATAAAAGCCTTGACTGGGAGTTGATTAGTTGGAATCTCTATTATTGATGGGATGATTTCAAGATTAATTTATAATTAATGGTTGTTCTGTTTAGTTATCCTTTACTAGGTAAAGGAAAGTCAAACAAGTTGGAATGCTAGATCTATTCACGAGTTGCAACCCACTTAGTTCAAAGGGATTGGTGTTAGTGACTGGATAGCAATCCAACAGTTAACCCAATTACAAATTCTCTTTCAATCCTTCCAACTCAAGAGTTCCTTTCAATCAACTCCCCATCAAGTGGAAAAACTACTCGCTCATTGTAAATAATAAATCCATAACATATGAAAGAGAATTAAAAGAAGACATGATTATTGGAATGAAAAATAAATTAAAATGGAAGAAATAATCATTGTATTAAATAATCATGAAAGTATTCAAATGACAAAATTGAACAAAGCAAAGAACATGGAAGAATAAAACCAAGTTAAGAGAACGAACTAGAATGACGAAGTCTTGATGAGGAAATAACTCTTCTCAATGTTCCAATGCTAAGACCAATTAAAAATTAAAATTATAAAACCTAGAGAGAAAAACCTAAAGGAGTAAAACTAGATCTAAAACTGAAAACTATGTAGAATGAATGTTGTCTTTTGTTTCTACATATTCTCTGGCTCTAGTCTGCTGTTCCGGGCCGAAAACTGGGTCGAAATAAGGTCCAAAATTGCCCCCAGCGAATTCTGCAGATTATGCAGATCGCACATGTCACGCGATCGCGTCATCCATGCGGACGCGTCACTCGCGCTTTTCCTTGCCACGCGTTCGCGTCGTCCACGCTACCGCGTCGCTTGAGCTTTTCCAATCCGCGCGGCCGCGTGAGCCATGCGGCCGTGTTACTGCGATTTGCTCTCCTTTGCCCGGTCGCGTGAGCCATGCGACTGCGTCACTTCTCGCTGGTTATCTCCTCAAATTCTTGTGTTCCTTCCATTTTCACTAGCTTCCTTTCCAATCTCCAACTCATTCATGCCTTATAAAGTCTGAAACACTCAACACAGATCACGGCATCGAATGGAATAAAGGAGAATTAAAAATACATAATTAAAGTCTCTAGGAATCAGTTTTCAAACATGTTATAAATTCAGGAAGGAATTATAATTTCATGCTAATTTAATGAATAAGTGGGTAAGGATCATGACAAAAGCACACAATTAAACACAATATAAACCATAAAATAGTGGTTTATCACATCCCTCCTCGCATCCTTCTTTGCTCAGTCAAAGAGCCCCCAAATATTTACCTTTTTACTTTCAAATCTCACATTGCAAGCATATCTCACTCTCACCTCAACCCTCTTCGTTTTTCCTCTGCTATGAATGATGTGTTCGTATCTTTTGTTATTTTTCTTGCTTTTATTTCATATTTTCTTAGGTTTAATTATAGTTTCATCTTTTAATCTCGCTACTTTTAGTTATCTTTTGTTACTAAGGTGTTTGCTAAGTATTTTCAAGAAAATATAGTTAAAAGGAAGGCAAATCAAGTAGGAAAAGAAGGTTGATCAAGAGGCAAAGCATAGCATGAAAATCAAGAGCCAAGCACGTAAGATCAAGGCATAAAATGCCATTCACGAGAAGAGAAGGTGAGGTGTGACACGTCTTGGAGGCCAAGCAGGGGCGTCCCACGCCCAGAATATTGAGACACACGCGTGCTATGCTAGGCAAGGGCATGCCATGCCCTCAGGAATAATACACTAGCGTGCCACACCTAGGTAGGGGCGTGCCACGCCCTATCCAAGAGAGGCAAGGTGTGCCATGAGATATAGAAGGTGTGCCACACAACCAAGTCCCTGGGAGCAAGAAAAGGGAGGCTGCCACGCTAGAGACAGGGCGTGCCACACCCTAGCCAAACCAAGGGAGGCATACCACACACCAAACTGGGCATGTCATGCATGAAGGCAAGCAAGATCCCTGGGAGCAAACTGAAACCAGGCATTCCTCGTGAGATACAGGGCGACCTTGCCCTGGTTCAGCCCAAGAGGGCGTGCCATGTAGTGAAAAGGACATGCCATGCCCTGTCCAAAATGCTTAGCGCAATTTTGCTTCCAGTGATGAATCATTCAAGGCCCAACTTCAAGAATTTGATCTGAATTGAAGATTGAAGAAGATTCTGTAGTTAAGTAGTTTTGAATTTGATTTGATTATGTTTTGAATTCTAGGATTGAATTAATTAGAGCTTATCTTAATTATTATGATTAAGATAAGATTAGGTTTTGATATTTGAATTAGAGGAAACCTAGGTATAAATAAGTGAATTACATTCACAGCAAAAACCTAGTTCCATCGTAATAGTTCATTGTTGATTTTGCACCTACCATGAGTCACTAAAACTTTGTCAAAGGGTTAGGAGCTCTATTCATGTTTCGATGGTTTATTAATCTAAATTTTCTTCTGTTTTAAAGCCTTGCATTAATTTGTTTCATGATTGAGTATTTTATTCTTCATCAATAAAGGATTAGTAGCATCGACAGGTGTGCTAATTCCATTTTGGATTTGTTTACTGATTCGATAGAATTGATATTCAAATTGTGCTTGAAAACTCTTTCACATGACTTTTTAAATCGACTAGACATAGTAATTTTCTAAGTGTACGACACAATACATGATTTTCAATTACCCTAGCTTTGAATATGTGACATATAATTTGGATTAGGACAATTCTTGAAATTCTGTTTCTTCATAAGATTCAATCGAACAAGACTAGCTTGGATACATGACATATAATCCGACGTAAAGAATACATTTGAATCTTATGAGGAACTGAATTGGATTTTGTACTTAACCTTTTCAATTAATCGATTGACCAAGACATTGGCAGTTAGTTAATTGAAAAGAAACCAAGGAGCCAAGACATCAAAAATCGGTTACTTAAGATTCGTTGTGAATAGAGATTTACATGCTTTAGAATTAGGTTAACAAAGTTTGATTCTCCTGAGAACATGAGCATTTCTGAAACCCTAGACACTCTCCACCATTGATTTCTTCAAATTCAACAATTACTGCCTTGAAAGCATTCAATTTACAACACTTCAGCATTCAAGCATTGTAGGATTTTTCAACATTCCTCAATGCAGGTTCTATTGATCTAATTAGTGATTTAATTTGAGATTTACATGCTCAATCCTTTAATCCTTGTGAAAACGATATCCACTCACCGTAGTATTACTTGAACGATTCGGTGCACTTGTCGATATCTTTAAGCTTCACTTTTCGCTCATCAAGTTTTTTTGCCATTGCTGGGGATTAATTGAGATTGACATCATACTTTGAATTAAATTGCTAAATTAGGTCCTTTGTTTTTTATTTTTACTTTTTTTCCTTTTCATTATTAGGATTTATTTTGTTTCTTTCTTTTTATTCCACACGGTGCTTTTAATCAATTTTGGTGTTTGTGTGCAAGGAAGTGATGGACCCCATGAACACAATGCTTGCTCTCAACAAGTGTATGTTTCAGCACATTTTTTTTCTTGCAACACAAACGGAACAACTGCAAGCTTCACAAACTCCTAAGTATAATCTCTATGGAAAGGCATACACGGGATACAATACAAGTTTAGGGAGCAATCAATATCTTCCTAGGTAGAGGCACTACTTTGATGATAATTGGATTGATCATAGACAAGAGCATTTTAATTTCTATTATCAACAGCAAGTGGAGTTAATGCAACCTCAAACATTCCTTGGCCATGCTGTGGAAAGCTTGTCCCAACCGACTCAGAAGTTTGTTCAACAGACTCAAGATTTCATGCATGAGACCAAGGCAAATTTCATAAATCAAAGCCTATCCATCAAGAACATGGAAATTCAATTTGAACCAATATCTAAGCAACTGGAAAAAAGATGAAGAAAATCTCTTCAGGGAAACAACCAATGCAAGAGAGCCACATTCTGATGGAGTAGAAAAATATGTGCAATGTTGCATGAAGGTCAGTGCAATAGCTCCAACAGAACAAGGAAGCATTGAAGTGGGACCTCTCATTAATTTTGGCGAAGGATTACAATAACCAAAGCAGTCTACAACTATAAATTCATCATTGACGGCAAAAGCCAATGCCACTAAGAAAGAAAAAGGAACTAAACCCCTTAAATTGGAGCTAAAACTCTTACTTCCAACTCTCAAATATGCATTCGTGGAGACTAATGAAACATACCCAACAATCATAAGTGCATCTTTGTGCAAGTTGGAAGAGAAAAAGTTAATCAAAGTCTTAAAAGCTCACAAGAGTGCATAGGATGGGCCATCAGTGACCTAAAGGGGATAAGCCCTACTATGTGCATGCACAAGATTCTACTGGAGAAAGATTATAAACCTGTAGTGCAAGCACAAAGAAGGCTTAATCCGATAATGAAAGAAGTTGTTCACAAAGAGGTGATAAAACTATCGGATGCAGGGATCATCTATCCTATCTCAGACAGTTCGTGGGTGAGCCTAGTAAAGGTTATACCTAAGAAGGGAGGAATCACAGTGGTTCCTAAAGAAAGAAACAAGATAATCCCTACAAGGGCGGTCACCGGTTGGAGAATGTGCATTGACTACCGCAGGCTTAATTTAGCAACAAGGAAGGATCACTTCTCGCTACCATTCATTGATCAGATGCTTGAGAGGTTGGCTAGACATGCCTTCTATTGTTTCATGGACAGATACTCTGACTACAACTAAATTGCAGTTGACCCAGTGGATCAAGAAAAAAATAATGCCTTCACATGTTCTTATGGTGTCTTTGCCTACCGACGGATGCCTTTTGAGCTGTGTAATGTACCCGCTACTTTTCAATGGTGCATGCTTTCCATCTTTTCTGACATGGTAGAAATGTTTATTGAGGTATTTATGGATGATTTCTCTGTATTTGGTGATTCTTTTGACACATACCTTAGCCACTTAGATTTAGTTCTAAAAAGATGCCAAGAAACAAACCTTGTTTTAAATTGGGAGAAATGTCATTTTATACTAACAGAGGGTATTGTTCTTGGGCATCGGATCTCAACTAAAGGTATAGAGGTTGATCAAGTTAAGGTGGAAGTAATTGAGAAATTACCTACCCCTATGAATATGAAAGCCATTAGGAGCTCCTTAAGACATGCAGGCTTTTATAGAGGGGTTTATCAAAGATTTCTCAAAAATAGCAAAATCATTGAGCAATCTGTTGGTGGGGGATGCTCTTTTTTATTTTAATAAAGAGTACCTGCATGCCTTTGAGACTCTTAAAAGCAAATTAGTGTCAGCACTAATAATTTCACCTCCTGATTGATCTATACCTTTTGAGTTAATGTGTAGTACTAGTGACTATGTCATAGGCGCAGTCCTAGGACAAAAGAATGATAAATTGTTACGTATAATCTACCATGAAAATCGTATTTTGAATGACACGCAAAAAAATCACACAATAACTGAGAAGAAATTATTAACTGTGGTGTACACTGATCACTCTGCTCTTAAGTATCTTTTATCTAGGCAGGATGCCAAGTCGGGATTGATAAGATAGGTGCTATTGCTTCAAGAGTTTGATGTAGAAATTTAGGACAGGAAGGGTATGGAGAACCCAATTGTAGATCATCTTTTAAGAATCCTTCCTGAAGAAACCCGAGCACCACAATTTTCCCTTAAGGAGGAGTTCCTTGATGAATAACTCCTAGCCATCAAAATGATGCCATGGTTTGTTGACATGGCTAACTACAAGACTGGAAAGATTACTCCTAAGGAACTTAATTGGAATTAAAGGAAGAAATTGATTCATGGCTCCAAATATTTCATATGGGAAGACCCTTATCTATTCAAAAGGTTCTCTGACAACATTATAAGAAGGTGCATCCTTGAATAAGAGGTTCAAAGAGTGCTATGGCATTGCCATAGTTCGGATTATGTTGGACATTTCAGTGGAGAGAGAACTGCAACAAAGGTTCTCCAAAGTAGGTTTTATTGGCCAACGCTCTTCAAGGACACTCGAGTTTTTGTGGAAAGATGTAACCAATGCCAAAGATCTGGAAATTTATTCCAAAGACATGAGATGCCACAAAATTACATTCTTGAAATAGAGTTGTTTGACGTTTGGAGAATTGATTTCATGGAATCTTTCCCTTCCTCAAACTCAAACCTCTATATATTAGTGGCAGTGGACTATGTCTCTAAATGGCAAGAAGCTATGCTATCTCCTACCAATGATGCAAGGGTGGTGTTCACACCCTGGGTCGAGCCGTCTGACCCGGGATGTTCAGTAACAAAGCGACCGACCTCTTCAGGTCAGGCTATCCGACCTCTTCTCAAAAGAGGTAGGCCAAATCGACAGGAAAGCCTAGTAAAGGGCCCAAATAGAGGAACACGACCCAAATCCAAAGGCAGTCCAAGCTTATAGAGATAAGGGTGGTTCCCTTTAAGATAAGCTGACCTCAACTCAAAGATAAAGATAAGATAAGATAACTAACTTATCTTATCTAAAAAGGTCACTCCACACCATTATAAATACACTGGAGCATCCAAGTATAACTCATACTCTAATTCTACAATAAACCTGCTTAATACCCGTGCTAACTTAAGCATCGGAGTCTCTTGCAGGTACCCCCCACCCTCCGGTGACCACGGATCAGAAGCGAAGCCAGTCCAACAAGTCGGACACAACAGCTCTGGCCGTCACCAGCCAGCCGGACACATCATCTCCGACCAGTACAGAAGATCTCATCCGAGATCGGCCTACAGTTTCAGGTAACCCTCGGAACATTGGCGCCGTTGCCGGGGAACCTAGAAGTCATCCCATCATTATGGCGAAAGACCATGACAACGACCATGATTCAGATCTAGAGGACAGAACGCTGCACAAAAACGCAGATGCTGCACCAAAAGATACTCCAGAATCTAACGGAGACAAAAACTCATCACATCCAGGAGTAGTAAAAGCACTTCAAGATTGTCTAAATCAACTTGAAAAAGAAAGCCAGCATCAACGAGAAGTTGGCAAGGATCTACAAAGAGAGGTAAGGAGACGTCGAGAGCTAGAAGATAAAATCCTACAACTCGAAGCTGATCTCAAAGCAAAGGCTACCCGGACCACCCCTGAGGACAATTCACGCAAACATCAAGATCCATTCACTAGGGACATCATGAAAACTAAAATTCCTAAGGACTTCAAACTCCTGGATATGACTCTGTATGATGGCACTACAGTCCCAACCATTACCTCAGCAACTTCAGAAGCAGAATGTACCTCACCGACGCCTCGGACGCTGTTCGCTGCAAAGCTTTTCCAACGACCCTCACGAAGACAGCAATTAGATGGTTCGACAACTTACCTCCTAAGTCCATCTCAAGCTTTGACGACCTAGCTAAAAAATTCCTGGCCAGATTCTCCATCCAAAAAGACAAGGCCAAGCACGCCCCCAGTCTACTAGGAATCAGGCAAGGAGATCGGGAAAGTCTTCGCAACTACATGGAGAGATTCAACAAAACATGCCTAGACATACAAAGCTTGCCAACAGAGGCCGCCATCATGGGCCTCATCAATGGCCTACGAGAGGGACCTTTCAGCCAATCTATATCGAAGAAATATCCCACGTCTCTGGATGAGGTGCAGAAGCGAACGGAAAAATATATCAACATGGAAGAAAACTCTCGGTTGGGAGAAACCTCAAAATCTGGATTCTCCTACCGAGACAAAGATAAAGAATACAAAAAGAAGGAAGATCGACAAGGGGAGAAAATTAAAAAATATCATAATTACACCCCTCTTAGGGTATCCCTGGTAGATGTCTACAAAGAAGTCGGCCATACGGAAAAGATACCCCTAGCTCGACCACTCAAAGGTAAAAGAGGAGGAGAAAATCGGAACGAATACTGTGAATATCACCGAGTCTGAAGGCATTCCACCAACGAATGCTTCGACTTAAAAAACATCATAGAAAAATTAGTAAGAGAAGGAAAACTAGATCGGTTTCTGGCCACCCGAGATGATGATCAAAGAAAGAGAAGAAGGGATGAAGATGTCAGACGAATCGAGCAATCACCTCGTATGCCAGAAAGACATGTCCATATGATACACGGAGGATTTGCAGGAGGAGGAATCTCCAAATCATCCCGCAAAAGATATCTCAAAGAAGTATATCATGTTGAAGGAAAGGAGGAAGCTCCCGACATCCCTGCAATCACATTCACCAAAGAAGATGCATCCGGTATCATCTCAAGACACGACGACCCCATGGTCATCATCATCATACTGGCAAACGCCAATCTCCATCGCACATTAATAGACCAAGGGAGCTCCACCGACATCTTATTCAAAACTGCCTTCGACAAGCTCGGCTTAGAAGAAAAGGAGCTTAGAGCATACCCTAACAGCCTGTTCGGACTGGGAGATACCCCAGTACAACCGCTGGGATACATGTCACTACATACAACCTTCGGAAAAGGGAACCAATCCAGAACACTCAAGATAGACTACATCGTGGTCGACGTGAGCTCAGCCTACAATGCCCTAATAGGTCGGACAACACTAAATCAGCTCGGCGCAATAGTTTCAACTCCATATCTATGCATGAAATTTGCAACTACAGAAGGGATAGCTACAATAAAAGCAGATCAAAAGATGGCACACCGCTATTATAACGGAAGTCTAAACCTCAGAGACAGAGGAGAAGAGTTCCATACAATTGAGCTCGGTGGAGTTCAGAGACGTGAAGAACTCCGTCCACAACCCGAAGGAGAAATAGAAAAAGTTCAGATCGGGGATACCTCGGACAAAACAACTAATATTGGCACGATCCTGAAGGGAGACGCAAAAGAATTACTAGTACAGTTCGTACGAGATAATGTTGATCTCTTCGCATGGAAAGCTGCAGACATGCCAGGCATAGACCCCAAGCTAAAGAGTCACAAGTTGGCGGTCTATCCAGGATCTCGGCCGGTACAGCAGAGACGAAGAAAACTTGGGCCAGAATGATTCCAAGCTGTGGAAGAACAGGTACAAGCACTACTGGAGGCAGGATTCATAAGAGAAGTCAAGTACCCACTATGGCTAGCTAACATCGTCTTGGTGAAAAAATCAAATGGGAAATGGCGAATGTGCACCGACTACACCGACCTCAACAAAGCCTGCCCAAAAGATCCTTACCCACTCCCAAGTATCGACGCTCTGGTAGATGCTTCATCCGGATATAGATACCTCTCGTTTATGGATGCATATTCCGGATACAACTAAATTCCCATGTATCCACCAGATAAAGAAAAGACCTCGTTTTTGATGCCAAAAGCAAATTACTGCTACATTGTAATGCCTTTCGGTCTCAAGAATGCGGGAGCTACGTATCAAAGGCTAATGAATAAAGTCTTTTCAGATCATGTCGGAAAGATCATGGAAGTCTACGTGGATGACATGTTAATAAAGACACAAAGTGAAGAGACATTATTGTCTGACCTGGCCCAAGTGTTCGACACTATAAGGAAGCATGACATGCGCCTCAATCCCGCAAAATGCACTTTTGCAGTAGAAGCAGGCAAGTTCTTGGGTTTTATGCTCACACAAAGAAGAATTGAGGTAAATCCGGATAAATGCCAGGCCATACTCAACATGAAAAGCCCAACTTGTGTCAAAGAAGTACAACGACTCAACGGGAGGTTGGCAGCCTTGTCCAGGTTCCTAGCGGGATCAGCGATAAGATCCCTTCCTTTCTATGCCACTCTAAGGAAAGGAAAAAACTTCGAATGGACAATGGAATGCGAGCAAGCCTTCCAGGATTTCAAAAGTTTCCTGGGACGACCACCTATCCTAACTCGACCACGAAAGGAAGAACCACTCGTACTGTACATTGCGGTAGGAAGTCGGGCAGTAGCCTCAGCACTAGTTTAAGAGGACGATAAAGGGCAACAACCTGTATACTTCATTAGTAAAGCGCTACAGGGATCCGAGCTGAACTACCAAAAAATAGAAAAGTTTGCCTATGCTCTCATACTGACATCTCGACGACTACGCCCGTACTTCCAGGCTCACACCATTAAGGTCCGGACCGACCAGCCCATAAAAGGGATACTGCAGAAAACAGATCTAGCAGGCAGAATTTTACAATGGGCAGTCGAGTTATCCAAATTCGACCTCCAATATGAAGCTCGGACAGCCATCAAATCACAATACTTGGCTGACTTCATTGCAGAATTCACATTCTTGATACCAAAACAGAATGGAATCTCTACGTGGACGGGTAAGACTGGAAGCGGCGCAGGTGTGATAATAGAAAGCAACCAAGGAACCCAAGTTGAGCTTTCCCTTAAATTTGGGTTCCCGGCCTCAAACAACCAGGCAGAATATGAAGCGTTACTAGCTGGTTTGAAGCTGACTAAGGAGGTTGGAGCTAAAAAACTCAACATCTTCAGCGACTCACAAGTAGTCACCTCACAGATAACAGGGAGTTACCAAGCCCAAGATCCCACCATGAAAAAGTATTTGGATATAACCAAGGAACAGCTCAGACAACTCGGGGAATATAAGATCTGCCACATACCCCACGAACAAAATGCCCGAGCTGATGCACTCTCAAAGCTAGCCAGCACCAAACTAGGGGGCAACAATAGAAGCCTCATCCAGGAAAGGCTACAGAACCCGTCAATCTCGGAAGCAGAAAAAGTCCTACCTATAACAAGTCAGGATCAAGGATGGATGACCCCCATAATTAATTACCTCAAAAAAGAAACACTCCCCACAAATGAGAAGGAAGCAAAGAGGTTAAAATGGGAGGCTCAGTACTACACCATCATAAACAACACCCTATACAAAAGAGGGATTTCAATACCATTGTTAAAATGTATGCCGACCTCTAACATAAGGGAAGTTTTAGAGGAAGTACACAGTGACATTTGTGGCAATCATCTCGGGGCACAAGCTCTCACCAAAAAGGTACTTCGGGCGGGATTTTATTGGCCAACTCTACAAAAAGAAGCTACAGAATTTGTAAAGACATGTCCCCCATGCCAGAAACATGCCAACTTTCACATCGCCCCGCCAGAAGAGCTCATCAGCGTAACTTCGCCTTGGCCATTTGCAAAATGGGGACTCGATCTTCTCGGACCCTTTCCCCAGGGATCAGGACAAGTCAAATTACTCATAGTCGGAGAAGACTATTTCACAAAGTGGATTGAGGCAGAGCCCCTAGCCAACGCCACTACTCAAAGAAGCCAGAAATTCCTATATAGGAACATTGTCACGAGGTTCGGGGTTCCATACTCCATCGCCACAGACAATGGCACTCAATTCACAGATGCAGGCTTTAGGAAACTAGTAGCCGACTTGAACATAAAGCACCAGTTCACCTCCGTCGAACATCCTCAAGCCAATGGGCAAGCCGAAGCTGCCAACAAAGTCATATTGGCTGGGTTGAAATGGAGACTGCAAGATGCAAAGGGAGCTTGGGCTGAAAAACTTCCATAGGTCCTATGGGCATATCAAACTACGCCACATTCCACCACAAATGAATCACCGTTTCGATTAGCGTACGGAGTGGAGGCAATAATTCCAGTAGAGATTGAGGAAGGGTCGCCTAGAGTAGTCCACTACAATGAAGAAGCCAACTCTCAACTTCAAAGAGAAGAACTCGACCTACTTTCGGAAATCCAAGAAAGAGCTCGGATCAAGGAAAAAGTACTAAAGCGCCGAATGGCTTCAAGATATAATCAAAAGGTAGTGCCAAGAGGTTTCGCGGAGAATGATCTCATCCTAATCCGAAATGATATTGGAACAACTCGACCCGGAGAAGGAAAGTTGGCAGCAAACTGGAAAGGACCCTACCAAGCCATAGAAGTACTTGGGAAGGGCTACTACAGACTGTCCGAACTCGATGGACGAGAGCTTCCCAGATCGTGGCACGCCTGCAACCTAAGAAGGTACTATAGCTAGAAAAGGTAAAAGATCTCATCATAGGATGCACTCTTTTTCCTGAAAAGGTTTTTTAATGAGGCACCAAGTTGAGATCCAGATATTATCCGACTTAAAAGATGAAAAACTCCAACATGTATATATTTGCACTTTCTTTTGAATAAAATATATTTTAGATATTCTACAAATTCTCAAAACGCATTAATCTGAAGTATTCATCGTCCGATTATAAAGCAACAGATCAGCAGAAAGTGAAAAACAGATTCACTGCACGATCACGATAAAAGACCAATAAAGATGAAAACGCGATTCATCTAAAGGTCGACCAAAGAAAGACAGAAACAACCTTCTACAAATCGGCAAAGATGAACACAGAATAATGCAAGAAGTTATCGAAAGTAATCCAGAAAAAGAACCTGACGAGGTCTTATGGATTGCTAAATAATAATTTAAAGACTGGCCGACGTTGAGAAGTCGGACCAAGTCAACCCAAGTTATCAGCAAATCCCTGGAAAGAGGTCTGGCCAATCCTATAAAAGAGGAATTGCTATAACTTAGAAGAGATCGACATAAAGAAGTCGGTCTCCTACGAAAAACAAGTTATAAAAGTAATCCCTGAAAGAGACCTGACAAAGGTCCAAGAAAGAGGATTACAAAATAACTTAGAAGAGATCGACATAAAGAAGTCTGTCTCCTACGAAAAAACAAGTTACAAAAGTAATCCCTAAAAGAGACCTGACAAAGGTCCAAGAAAGAGGATTACAAAATAACTTAGAAGAGATCGACATAAAGAAGTCGGTCTCCTACGAAAAACAAGTTATAAAAGTAATCCCTGAAAGAGACCTGACAAAGGTCCAAGAAAGAGGATTACAAAATAACTTAGAAGAGATTGACATAAAGAAGTCTGTCTCCTACGAAAAACAAGTTATAAAAGTAATCCCTGAAAGAGACCTAACAAAGGTCCAAGAAAGAGGATTACAAAATAACTTAGAAGAGATCGACATAAAGAAGTCGGTCTCCTACAACAGACAAGTTATAAAAGTAGTCCCTGAAAGAGACCTGACAAAGGTCCAAGAAAGAGGATTACAAAAATAACTTAGAAAAGGACGACGCAAAGAAGTCGGTCTCCTACAACAGACAAGTTATAATAGTAGTCCCTGAAAGAGACCTGACAAAGGTCCAAAAAAGAGGACTACAAAAATAGCTGGAAAGAGGACCAACGTAAAGAAATCGGTTACGGATGGCCAGAAATAAATACAAGTAAGAGCCAGAAAACCGAAACACGAGTTGGATCCACACATCCGCAAAGGATCCAAGCTACAAGCAATAAGTACAAAGCAATCCAAAGAGGCCGAGCAGCAAGGCTTCAGCATTCTCAAAACCCAGAAAGGTGCCAAAAACAAGTGCAAACAAGCATGATATAAAATGCAATATTATAAACAAGCTTCAAGATCAGGCCCAAAGCTTGAAAGCTACTTGTTGTTTTTTCAAAATAAAAAGTTGCTAAACAAGCAACCAAAAGGAGTATCAACAGTCAGCAAAATATTCAAATTACAGAAATAAAGAGTTTAAAAATCCCACAAGTCGGGCTATCTACACAAACATCCAAGAAAAATTAGTTAAGATCGGGAGCCTTCTCGGTAGCATCAGTCTGGGGTGAAGGAGGGTGAGTTTGGAGAGGCACTGCATCCACCGTACCGTCGTCCCTATTCAGAATTTGACAATCAGGATCTAATTCTGGACGAGCAATCCCAGCTGGAGGAACTATAGAGGTCGACACTTTAGCAGCAGGCGCAGAGGGAGGTTCGACATCATCATCATCTTGGTCGTCGGGAACAATCTTACCATCCCTCACAATATTGTCCAAGCTAAAAAGAGTAAGATCAACCTCAGGAGCGAGAATTTGAACCTGCTCCTTCAAATTATCATAAGCAGCGTTTACACTACCGACAAGGTGACCTTGGAGCTCGGAATATTCAACTCGGGCAGACTCCAACTCCTCCTTCAGACGTATCACCTCCCGATAAGACGTGATATAACTATCTTTGTGCCTCAACGCAGTGTCCTCGGCCAATCTCACAGAAGCCGCCAGAGCAAGAGAACTAGCCTTTTCGTTCTCCAGATCCTTCTCCAGTTTGGCTACTTTCACCTCAATCTCCTCTTTCAAGTCCTTCATCCGGTCAAATTCCTGTTTTGCCTCCTCCATGAAGGCTTTGGTGGCATGGAGAGGAAGATTTTGAGCAATTCGGTACAAGGCAGCTCCCATATGTGCCATTTTTACACTACTCCAAGTTATAAAGTCCAAATGACGAAGAAGTGATACATCATCCATAGGAAGGACACCGTATGGACCGATCTGCTGATCTACAAACTCGACCGCATCAAAATCAGGGGCATCAAGGTTGAAAGGCTCAATTGTTTTTTGTTTCTTGTTGGGAGGAGCACCAGAAGTAGCAGCGGAAGACTGCGGAGGCTCAGCCAGGCGAACCCTAGGAGTGGGAATTACCCTCTTCGGGCCAGGAGAACTCGGCACAGGCGGCTTCACCGGAACTTGGGAAGATCCCTCTCCCGCCACCTTGGCCGAGATATTTTGAGCAGCTGCAGCCTTCTTTGCCTTCTTGTAGGCCTTCATAGAATCGTTGTTTTTCGACATCTCTGAAAATACAGAATCGACCACAGCGATGGGTTACAATCACAAAAAGAAGAAGTAAAACTAAAAAGGAAGTATATAAACAAGTCGGACAGTACCTAAAACAGTTCGAACCAAAGACGGGTCACTCAAAAATTTTTTTTGTATCAAGATGGGGTGGTTTCCCCCATAAATCTTCAAGAACAACTACAAAAGCTCGTTCAACCTTGTCAAGCATCTCCCAGGTACAGCGAGACACTCTCACATTCTTTTGCCATTCTAGAGGAAAGGCAGGCTCATCATTTTCATCAAGAAAAAAGGGGCGGGCCCCCTCAACAGCACGGACTCGGAAGAAATAATTCTTAAAATCTTTAAAAGACTCATCATACATGGCAAAAACTTTATGCCCTTGGGCCGACCTGAAAGAAACCCAGGAAGCTTTATTTTTGAAAGACCCTCCGGGCTTGGCAGAAACAAAAAGATAGAGGAAAAGAGTCTGAGAAGGTGTTATGCCTAACTCTTGGCAAATCAGCTGAAAAATCTTGATAAAACCCCAGGAATTCGGATGAAGCTGGGATGGGGCAATATTACAAGACCACAACAAATCGGTTTCGAAAGCAGTAAAAGGAAAGGTAATGTCCAACTGGCTGAAGAAATATTCATAGGCATAGAAAAAGGGACGCTCCCCCTCGACCGAAGTAGGAAAACAAACCCTCTCATCAGAATCGGGCGCTACAAGCTCATAATCTCTCTCCCAGGCGCTGCTACCACAAATCCTATGATGTTTTCTCAGCTCTACACAAAAATCAGCGTCCACTACAGAGACACACATCAAGACAAGGGATTCCAGCCAATCAGACATCCCCTCGGGAACTTTAGAAGACATCACTACAATGTTATTACGAGAAGACATGAGGCCAACTAATCCTACAATAAGAAAAGAAGATGGGATTACCAAAAAAAAAAACATCTCGGACGAGGGGCAAAATAACTTGACTAGAAGAACAAACAGAAAAGGAAAACCCCAAGACTCAAACCAAAGTCCTGGGGCATCTTTTGGAGGCAGCAACAAAATAAGGTTTCAGGAAAAATCCACAGCTTATGACCCGGCATCTCTCAAACAAGAAAAGAAGATTTCAAACAGTAAACATTTTCATAGTTGAAAGATAAAACATAAAAGGTCATCAAAGCCACTATCTTTTTACAGTCTATCAGCAAAAAGCATCGCCAACATCAAACATGCCAAGCGGAAATCGTCAAAGGCGCAACCTTTTTCAGAATAAAACAAAACCATCATCAAAATAGAAAACGGTGATAACATGCAAAAGCCCTAAAAGCATCAAACAACAGGAAAGGCGAAAAGGATCATGCAAAAGATGAAGAAACACACATTGCAACAGCAATCAGGCGCGGCAGAAGCAGAAAGATCCAAACTTTCTCCAAAATCAAAACTTTCTCAATATCATACAAGAAAATGACGTGGAAAAGAGAAAGGAAGAAACACCAACCTGAACGAAGAAAGAAGCTTCGAAGGAAATTGAAGAGGGAAAAATGGAATCACCCAGAATCGCCAAATGATGCTGCAACGCGAGAAAAGCAAAATGCAGGCGAAAACAAAAGTGAGAAAGTAAATGGAGAAGTTACGAAGAAAGACAAAGAAGAGAACCCGTTTTTTGATTGCGAAAATTCAAAATAAAGCCAAGGGAAATGGGGCAATTAATGAAGGTATTAAACCCTCGCACATTCCCAAGAACAAAGCGCTGATATAAAAGCGCGCGCTCTTAGAGGAAGGCGTTCTACATTCAAAAGAGGTTCTACAGAGAAAGGAATCGACAAAATGGTCGAGTTCGGCTTCACTAGAGAAAGATCGAAGTCAAGGACTCGACCTCAAAGCAGAAGACCGAGCTCAAGCAGGGGCACTGTTTACACCCTGGGTCGACCTGTCTGACCCGGGATGTTCAGTAACAAAGCGACCAACCTCTTCAGGTCAGGCTATCCGACCTCTTCTCAAAAGAGGTCGGCCAAATCGACAGGAAAGCCCAGTAAAGGGCCCAAATAGAGGAACACGACCCAAATCCAAAGGCAGTCCAAGCCTATAGAGATAAGGGCGGTTCCCTTTAAGATAAGCTGACCTCAACTCAAAGATAAAGATAAGATAAGATCACTAACTTATCTTATCTAAAAAGGTCACTCCACACCATTATAAATACACTGGAGCACCCAGGTATAAATTATACTCTGATTCTACAATAAACCTGCTTAATACCCGTGCTAACTTAAGCATCGGAGTCTCTTGCAGGTACCCCCCACCCTCCAGTGACCACGGATCAGAAGCGAAGCCAGTCCAACAAGTTGGACACAACAGCTCCGGCCGTCACCAGCCAGCCGGACACGTCATCTCCGACCAGTACAGAAGATCTCATCCGAGATCGGCCTACAGTTTCAGGTAACCCTCGGAACAAGTGGTAATTAGGTTTTTAAAGAAGGCAATATTCAATATATTTAGGGTTCCAAGACCACTCATCAGTGATGGAGGATCCCACTTCTGCAACAAGAAACTGGAAGCACTTCTTCAAAAGTATGGGGGTCAAACATAAAGTGGCGACTGCATATCACTTCTTCCAATGTTGTATCTTTCTTTGTTTCTATTAAGTGGAAAAAGACATATAAATGAGGCATTAAGAAAAAGCTATTGAGAGAAAAGGCAAAGAGAGGTACTTGGAGAGAAAAGCCAAGATTTATGTCATGTCTCTTTTTTTGTATTTTGTATATGTGAGGTATCTCTTGTTAAGTTAGGTGAGCATTTAGCATGTTGTAAGTCTAGGACTTAGCCAAGTCAAGCTTAGGTAAAAGCTTGGTTTGTCCTTGATAGGATTAGGTTGAATCCTTGGAAATTGATGTATGAAATACTTGAAAAGATAGTGAAAATTCCACTACTGTTGTGGTGGAGACTAGATGTAGGCTATATTACACAGGGTAGCTGAACCAAGATACATGATTGTATCATTTTCTTCTTCCCTGCTCTGATTCTGTTTTCACTCGTTATGAGACAAAATAAAATTGTCTCTTGCGTAATCAATCTCGCAGTCTGAATAGAAGCAAAGTCTAATTTTTTGGTTTGAGAATTAATTAATCAAGATTAAAAGAAGGTCATACATTCAACCTCTCTTCTTGAGGCCATCAAGAACCTTCAACTAGCAAATCAAATCTCCAAATTAAGTTGATTATATTTTTATTTTGAACATTCTTAAATTAACTTCTAACTTTTTTTACTAGACAAGTTCCATAATAGTCCCTCTAACTAAGCTTGTGCACTAAAATAATTTTTGAAATTTTAATTATAGTAATTACATCATTAATAAAAAGTAAATTATGTTAGTTTCTTAACCCTTTTTTAAGAAGTGACTCATCAGCCTTTAGAAATTAACGTAATACACTTTGTCCAAAGCTTAATTAATGTAATTGAAAATTTGGGATTATTTTAATAGATGCGACTAATCTTAGAGCTTAACTCCTTTCTTATGTTGAAAGCATAGTTGTCAGAAACGAATTGGTGATCGAATCGATTAGATTACTAGTTTACTAGTTCAACCGGTGAATCATTAGTTGAACCGATCCAATGTAAATAAATAATATAATGGTCACAAATATAAAATTAAAATTTGAAATACATATCTTTATTAACATTTTAAGAACAATCAAGTCTCAAATTCTAAAAGCAACTAATACAAAGACATAAAATTAGTCAGTACTACTATAATAGTATCTTTGACACAATAAGAATAAAAATCTATGAACTATATCCAAGGAGTAATTTCAAAGTTATAGTATCTTTCTTCATCTAACAAATATGGAGTTACATCGTGATTGGTTTTATTTTGATTTGCATTTGCTATAGAATTATTATTAGCTTTATTATAATCTTGATCATCTTCAAATTTAATTGATCTAGCATTTGAGTAATATTTCACAAATTAGTATCAATAATAATGTAAAATATTTTATAAAGCATTCCAAAATCATAATTGATCACAATTTATAATCCGACTAGCAACAAGTTGTTTAAATAAATAAAAAAACCTACCTAAACAATCTAAAGCTGATTGAAGAGATATATTTATAAGATCATTTCATAAAGTATTAACTTATTCAAGAGTTAAAAATGGTGATGAATCTTTTAATATCCATTTGAATGATCCTCAAATGCATCAAGACAAATTAGATCATAACTTTGCTTTTTCATTTGGTTTCTATATTATCAATTTACTTGATTACCCTTATGATGACTAAAATTTAAAAACAATGCTTTCAAAAAATAATAATTAAGAAAGTACCTTTATTGTAACCTTAAGTTGTAATGAACATAAACAAGATCATTAAATTTTTTATTCTTTGACCAATTCCTCTTATTTGAGTGAATGTGTCAAAAATACTCCAGTTACGCTCACAACTTGAAGAACTACAAGTTTAGCTTAAAACATGAATTGCAAATTTTTGAAAATTTGGCGCTCCACATCCATAAGATTTCCACCGTTGATCTTAACATAAAAAAGGAATAATATATCACAATCATAAATATATCATAATCATAAAAGACTATTTTTATGAAGAAATTCACCTGGCATTATTATGCTTCGTTCATGTATTGCAAAGTACCTTTCAAAATCTTGTTCAACATTCTTAAAGATTTTCATCTCACTTGTTAGCTTAGAATTCAAATTTGGATAACCATAAACATATTTCTCAATGACATCTAGTAGGCCAGAAGTCATTTGCTTGTTCTTTTCAAATTCTTTAGCATTAAATCAAAAAGTTAGATTTAACTAATAACTAGTAGCATGAAGATTTTTCTGAAGTTGTAAATTCAACGTGTATCTAAAATCCTCAAATAAGGATCAACAACCTTCTTTTTTTTAAAAAAATATTTTCACCATCTCTTCTTTAACCTTATAAATATATTGATAAAGAAAATCCATTGCAGTTCTATCTTCACTGTTTATAATACGCAATATACGGACAAGTGGCTCAATAAGCTTAACAATATTAGCGCATTGACTCCAACATTTAGAATCCAAGACTTGATCCACAAACATTTTAGCTTTGGCTTCTTTTGAGTAAGATGAGCTTCTCTATTCTCTAGAGGTCACCATAGCTTTCAAAACATCTTTTTGAATTAAAATACTTTGCAAAGCAATGAAATTAGTGAAAAATCGAGTTAGAGCTGGACGAAGTATTTCAAGCCTGCCTATAAATTTTATCATCAAGTACAAAGATGGAAATTATTATAAATATACTTCGTAATAATTGAATCTTGTGACATAGTTTTACTCACTTTCTCCAACTTTCCAATATCCTGAAGTATCAAATTAACAAAATGAGCTGCACAAAGGGACCAATACAATTTAGGAAACTCTTATTTTAACAACCTTTCAACAGCAACATAATTTGCAGCATTATCTGTCATATATGCACAACATTCTCAGGACCAACAAATAATACAACATTCCTAAATAACTTAAATAAAGCATCAGTAGTTTTTGAGACATGACAAGCATCGACTGACTTTAGAAAAGCAGTTCTTTTAGGACAATAAACCAATAAATTAATTAAAGTGGGCCTACAATGATCAGTCCATCCATCAACCATAATGGTACATCTAGTTTGTTTTCGAATCTCACGATAACCTTCAATCATTTTCCTTACATCTTCAACCAATTTGCTCAACAAATACCCACGAACTTGATAAACCCCATATTTAGGATTTATATTGTATTAAATTTAGAGGGTTTTGTCAACCTTTCTCCCATTTATCCAATAAAATAGCATGGTTTTGTAAATTCTCTTTTAATTGTGCTTAAGAGTGAAAACATACTTTTTAGGTCCTTAATTGTTTAATCTTAATTTACCTTTGATTCCATTAGATGCCTTGATATGTTTGTTAAGTGATTTTAGATTTAGGAGGCAAAGATTGGATCAAGAGAATGAAAGAAAAGCATGTAAAAATGGAGAACTCATGAAGAAATGAAGGAATCACAAAAGCTGTCAAGCCGACCTCTTCGCACTTAATCAGCCATAACTTGAGCTACAGAGGTCCAAATGATGCGGTTCCAGTTGCGTTGGAAAGCTAACATCCGGGTCTTTGAAACGATATAAGATTTACCATAGTTGCTACACGTATGGTGACGCGTACACGCACTGTATGCACACGCGTTGTTGCTGCCATATGATCCACTTAAAGCAATACGTGGCCAGCGAATTCTAAAGCCTTGTGGGCCCAATCCAACTCATTTCTGATGATATTTAAGCCAAGGATTGAAGGGAAATCAACATACTTTAGATACTTTACATACCTTCACACATTAGTTTAGTTTAGGTTAGTTTTAGAGAGAGAAGCTTCTAGGATTAGGATTAGGTTTTAGATCTAGATTAGAATTTCTTAGATCTAGGTTTAATTCATGCTTTGATTTACTTTTCCTTTGCAATTTCTTCTTCTTCTACCTTTCCTCTCTCTAGTTTAGCATTTAATTCATGTAATTCTCTACTTTTATGTTGATGCACTTTTGTTCTTCTATTTCTCTTTCAATGCAATTTATGATTCATGTTCCTTTATTGTTGATTTGATTTGTTGTTGTTTAATTCCTTGCAATTGAGTAGTGTAGATTTACTTTCCTTGCTATTTTACTATGTTTTCCTTTTATGCCTTCCAAGTGTTTGATGAAATGCTTGGTTGGATTTTAGAGTAGATTTTAGTGCTTTTGGCTTGGGAAGGTAACTTAGGAACTCTTGAGTTACTAATGTCCAAGTGATTGACGATTGGGAGCTATTAACTCTAGATCTCACTAATTGATTTGGTGGAGAACTAGGACTTATGGACTTGGATTGACATAGCTTATTTGACTTTCCTTTATTAGTTAGAGGATGACTTAATGGGGTTGATCCTTGCCAATTCTCATGTTGTGGTTAGTGATTAGGATAGAGATTGACCACCAACCCTTGCCAAGGCCTTTTTAGTTGTTAGTTTATTTTCATTGCCATTTACTTTTCATGTTTCTCATCCAAAAACCCCAAAATATCTCATAACCAATAACAAGACACTTTATTGCAATTCCAAGGGAGAACGACCCAAGGTTCAATACTTCGGTTTATAGATTTTAGGGGTTTGTACTAGTGACAAACAAATTTTTTGTATAAAAGGACTATTGTTGGTTTAGAAACTATATTGCAACGAGCTTTCATTTGTGAAACTCTAAACCACACAAAATTCTAATCATCAGAACTCTTGCATAATTTGGCTGTTTATATCCTATACCCGTACTTACAATTGCATCAATCATTGGCTGATACTAAGCTGAATTAATTGCATTAAATGGTACAGAGGTGGTGCACGAAATTGTGATCACACTTTTCATAACTCCACACAACTAACCAGCAAGTGCACTGGGTCGTCCAAGTAATACCTTACATGAGTAAGGGTCGATCCCACGGAGATTGTTGGCTTGAAGCAAGCTATGGTTATCTTGTAAATCTTAGTCAGGAGATTAATGATAAAAATGATTTTGTTTATGAAAGGTAAATAACATGAAATAAATGGTACCTGTGATTCAGTATTGAGGAATGGGTTGAGGTTCCGGAGATGTTCTGTCGTCTGAATCTCTGCTTTCCTACTGTCTTCTTCTCCAAACACGCATGGCTTCCTTCAATGGCAAGCTGTATAATCCTCTCGGATGAAAAATACCAGGCACAGTCTCTGCACGGCTAATCAACTGTCGGATTTCTCGTCTCGGATGAAAAATACTAGGCACAGCTACTGCACGGCTAATCATCTGTCGGTTCTCACTAGTGTCGAAATAGGATCACTCTATCCTTTTGCACAGTGTCACTGCACCCAACATTCGTGAGTTTGAAGCTCGTCACAATCATCCCTTCCCAGATCCTACTCGGAATACCACAGACAAGGTTTAGAATTTTTGGATCCCAGGAATGCTGCCAATTGGTTCTAGCCTCTAACACAAAGATTCTGATCTCACGGACTCGGTCCGTGGATCAGAGACCCAAGAGATACGCACTCAAGCTGACGCCCAATGACTACGTTGAGCTCAGGTAGAATGGGAGTGGTTGTCAGGCACGCGTTCATAAATGTGAGAATGATGATGACTGTCACGGATCATCACATTCTCTATATTGAAGTACGAGTGAGTATCTTAGAATAGAATCAAGCGTGATTGAATAGAAAACAGTAGTAATTGCATTAATCCATTGAGACACAGCAGAGCTCCTCACCCCCACCTATGGGGTTTAGAGGCTCATGCTATAGAAGATACAATATCAAATGTGAAATGTCATGAGTTGCAAAATGAATCTCTAAAAGTAGTTTTTATACTAGACTAGTAATTTAGGTTTTCAGAAAATGAGTAACTAAGTGCAGATAGTGCAGAAATCCACTTCCGGGACCCACTTGGTGAGTGTTTGGGCTGAGCTTTCAAGCTTTCACGTGCATATGCCTCAAGTTGGAGTTAAACGCCACCCTGGGTGCCAAAATGGGCGTTTAACGCCAAGAAGTGTGCCAGTTCTGGCGTTTTACGCCAGAAAGTTTCTGGCTGGTGTTTAACACCAGTTTGGGCCATCAAATCTCAGGCAAAGTATAGACTATTATCTATTTCTGGAAAGTCCAAGATGTCTACTTTCCAACGCAATTGAGAGCACGCTAATTGGGCTTTTGTAGCTCCAGCAAATCTACTTCGAGTGCAGGAGGGTCAGAATCCAACAGCATCTGCAGTCCTTTCTCAGCCTCTGAATCAGATTTTTATTCAGGTCCCTCAATTTCAGCCAGAAAATATCTGAAATCACAGAAAAATACACAAACTCATAGTAAAGTCTGGAAATGTGATTTTTTCATAAAAACTAATAAAAATATAATAAAAAGTAACTAAAACATACTAAAAACTATGTAAAAACAATGCCAAAAAGGGTATAAATTATCCGCTCATCACAACACCAAACTTAAATTGTTGCTTGTCCCCAAGCAACTAAAAACAAAATAGGATAAAAAGAAGAGAATATACCATAAATCTCAAAAATATCAATGAATATTATTTTCAATTAGATGAGTGGGACTAGTAGCTTTTTGCTTCTGAACAGTTTTGGCATCTCACTTTATCCTTTGAAGTTCAGAATGATTGGAATCCATAGGAACTCAAAATTCAGATAGTGTTATTGTTTCTCCTAGTTCAGTATGTTGATTTTTGAACACAGCTACTTTATGAGTCTTGGCCGTGACCCTAAGCATTTTGTTTTCCAGTATTACCACCGGATACATAATTGCCACAGACACATAACTGGGTGAACCTTTTTAGATTGTGACTCAGCTTTGCTAGAGTCCCCAGTTAGAGGTGTCCAGAGCTCTTAAACACACTCTCTTTGCTTTGGACAACGACTTTAACTGCTCAGTCTCAAGCTTTTCACTTGACACCTTCACGCCACAAGCACATGGTTAGGGACAGCTTGATTTAGCCGCTTAGGCCAGGATTTTATTCTTTTTGGGCCCTCCTATCCACTGATGCTCAAAGTCTTTGATCCTTTTTACCCTTGCCTTTTAGTTTAAAGAGCTATTGACTTTTTTTGCTTGCTTTTTCTTTTTCTTTCTTTTTTTTCTTTATTTTTCGCCATTTTCTTCGCAAGCTTTATGTTTTTCCCTGCTTTTTCTTGCTTCAAGAATCAATTTTGTGATTTTTCAGATTATCAATAATATTTTTTTTTTCATTATTCTTTCAAGAGCCAACAATTTTAACATTCATACACTTCACTATAAAAAAGATGCATTGTTCAAGCATACATTCAGAAAGTAAGAAGTATTGTCACCACATCAATATAATTAGACAAATTTTATGATAAATTTTGAAATTATGCACTTTTTGTTCTTTTGCAAATTGAAAAATTTTTCATTTAAGAAAGGTGAGAGATTCATGGAATCATTCATAGCTTTAAGACATAGACTCTAAACTTTAATGATCATGTAATAAAAATAAGACATAAAATAAACATAAAAGCAGACAAATAATAAAAGAAAGGAAATTAAAGACATAAAAATAAATGACTCTGTTCATACCTTGGGTCGAGCTGTCTGACCCGGGATGTTTTAATGACAAGTCGACCGACCTCTTCAGGTTAGACTATCTGACCTCTTCAAAAGCTCGGCCCAATCACTTCAGAGGCCCAAGAAGGCCCAAACAAAGGAACACAGCCCAAAATCCAAAGGCAGCCCAAGCCTATAGAGATAAGGGCGGTTCCCTTAAAGATAAGATGACCTCACCCAAAGATAAGATAAGATAAGATAACTATCTTATCTCCAGAAAGGTCACTTCTCATCATTATAAATACATTGGAGCACCTAGGTATAACTCATACTCTGATTTTACTAAAAACCTTCTTAATACCCTTGCTAACTTAAGCATCAGAGTCCCTTGCAGGTACCACCACCCTCCGGTGACAAAGGATCAGCAGCATAGCCAGTCCAACAAGTCAGACACGACAGCTCCGGCCGCCACCCACCAACCGGACACGTCATCTCCGACCAGCACAGGAAGATCTCGTCCGAGATCAACCTACAGTTTCAGGTAATCCTCGGAACATTGGCGTCGTTGTCGGGGACCTGGAAGTCACCCCATTATCATGGCGGACAACCTTGACAATGACCACGACTCTGATCTAGAAGACAGAACGCCACACAAAAATGCGGACACTACACCAAAAGATATCCCACAACCTAATGGAGACAAGAATTCACCAAACACGAAAGTCATGGAGGCGCTTCAAGACCGCCTAAAACAACTTGAAAAAGAAGCTCAACATCAACGAGAAGCGGAGAGAGACCTACGAAGGGAAGTAAGGCGACGCCGCGAACTAGAGGACAAACTCCTCAAGCTCGAAGCTGATCTCAAAGCCAAAACTACTCGATCCACTCATGAAGATAGCTCCCGCAAGGACCAAGATCCATTCACCAAAGAGATCATGAAGACCAAAATCCCAAAGGACTTCAAACTTCCCGACATGACTTTATACGATGGCACGACAGATCCCAGTCATCATCTCAGTAATTTTAAAAGTTGAATGTACCTCACTGACGCCTCAGATGCGGTCCGCTGCAAAGTCTTCCCGACTACCTTAACAAAAACAGTAATTAAATGATTCGACAATCTACCCCCTAGGTCCATCTCAAGCTTTGACGACTTAGCCAAGAAGTTTCTAGCCAGATTCTCAATCCAGAAAGACAAAATAAAGCACGCCTCAAGTCTATTAGGGATCAAACAAGGGGACCGGGAAAGTCTCCGCAGCTACATGGAAAGATTCAACAAAGCATGTCTGGACATACAAAGTCTGCCCACAGAAGCAGCAATTATGGGTCTCATCAATGGCTTACGAGAGGGGCCTTTTAACCACTCTATTTCGAAAAAACATCCAACATCTTTAAATAAAATACAAGAGCGAGCGGAGAAGTACATCAACATGGAGGAAAACTCTCGACTAGGAGAGACCTTAAAATCCAGATTCTCCTACTCCTCCTGAGATAAGGACAAAGAATCCAAGAAAAAAGAAGATCAACATGGGAAAAAGATAAAAAAATACCACAATTACACCCCTCTTTCGGGTGTCCCTTGTGGATGTCTACAGAGAAGTTTGCCATACTGAAAAAATATCCCCAGCTCGGCCACTCAAAAGCAAAAAAGGAGGAGGAAATCGGACCGATTATTGTGAATACCATCGAATCTATGGACATTCTACCAACGAATGCTTTGACTTGAAAAATGTCATAGAAAAATTGGTAAGAGAAGGGAAATTAGATCGGTACTTAGCCAGCCGAGTCGATGAGCAAAGAAAAAGAAGAAGGGACGAAGATGTCGGACGAACTGAGTGACCACCTCGTACATCAAAGAGACACGTTCACATGATACACGGAGGATTCACGGGAGGAGGGATCTCCAAATCATCTCGCAAAAGATGTCTTAAAGAAGTATATCATGTCGAGGGAAAAGAGGAAGCACCCGACATCCCCACAATTACTTTTACTAAAGAAGACGCATCTGGCATCATCTCAGGACACGACGATCCCATGGTCATCACTATCATATTGGTGAACGCAAATCTCCACCGCATACTGATAGACCAGGGAAGCACCGCTGACTTCTTGTTCAAAATGGCCTTCGACAAACTCGGCCTGGAAGAAAAAGAACTCAGAGCATATCTGAATAGCCTGTTCGGGCTGGGAGACACCCCAATCCAACCACTGGGGTACATCTCGCTACACACGACCTTCGAAAAAGGAAACCAGTCAAGGACACTCAAAATAGACTACATCGTGGTCGACGTGAGTTTGGCCTACAATGCCTTAATAGGTCGGACAACATTAAATCAGCTCGGCACAGTAGTCTTGACTCCACATCTATGCATGAAGTTCCCAACCACAGAAGGAATAGCTACAATAAAAGCAGATCAGAAGACGGCGTGCCGCTGTTATAACGAAAGTCTAAACCTCAGAAGCAGAGGAGAAGAATTCCACACCATCGAACTCGGTAGAGTTCGAGGGCAGGAAGAACTCTGTCCACAACCCGAAGGCGAAGTAGAAAAGGTCCAGATCAGAGATGTCCCAAAAAAAACAACTAATATCGGCACGATTTTAAAAAGAGACATAAAAGAATCACTCGTACAGTTCTTACGAGATAATGTCGACCTCTTTGCATGGAAGGCCGCAGACATGCCGGGCATAGACCCTAAGTTAATGTGCCACAAGCTGGCAGTTTACCCAGGATCTTGGCCAGTATAGCAGAGACGTAGAAAGCTCGGGCCAGAACGATCCCAAGCTGTGGAAGAGCAGGTACAAGCTCTACTGGAGGCAGGATTCATAAGAGAAGTCAAATACCCACTATGGCTAGCTAACGTCATCTTGGTGAAAAAATCAAATGGAAAGTGGCGGATGTGCACAGACTATACTAATCTCAACAAAACCTGCCCAAAAGATCCCTATCCACTTCCAAGTATCGACGCCCGGGTGGATGCCTCCTCCGGATACAAATACCTCTCGTTTATGGATGCCTATTCGGGATACAATCAAATCCCGATGTACCCACCTGACCAAGAAAAAACTTCATTCTTAACCCCAAAAGTAAATTACTGCTACGTCGTCATGTCGTTCGGACTCAAAAACGCAGGAGCCACATATCAAAGACTGATGAATAAAGTCTTCGCAGACCATATCGGGAAAGTAATGGAAGTTTAAGTGGATGACATGTTAATAAAGACACAAAGTGAAGAGTCGTTGTTTTCTGACCTCACTCAAGTGTTCGAAACTATAAGAAGGCATGGCATGCGACTTAACCCGGCAAAATGCACCTTCGCAGTGGAAGCCGGTAAATTCTTGGGTTTTATGCTCACACAAAGAGGAATCGAGGCAAATCCGGATAAATGCCGGGCTATGCTCGACATGAAGAGTCCAACCTGTGTCAAAGAGGTACAACAAATCAACGGAAGACTGGCAGCCTTGTCTAGATTCCTAGCCAGATCGGCAATAAGATCCCTACCCTTCTACGCCACTCTAAGGAAGGGAAAGAGATTTAAATGGACAACGGAGTGCGAGTAGGCCTTTCAAGATTTCAAAAGATTTCTGGGACAACCACCTATCCTAACTCGGCCACGGGAAGGAGAACCACTTGTATTGTACCTCGCAGTAGGAAATCGGGCAGTAGCCTCAGCACTGGTTCGAGAAGACAACAGTGGACAACAACCCATATACTTCATCAGCAAAGCACTACAAGGGTCCGAACTGAACTACCAAAAAATAGAAAAATTCGCCTATGCTCTCATATTAACATCTCGACGACTTCGTCCATACTTCCAAGCCCACATTATCAGGGTTAGGACCAACCAGCCCATAAAAAACATTCTGCAGAAAACAGATTTAGTGGGTAGAATCTTGCAATGGGTAGTCAAGTTGTCTGAATTTGACCTCCAATACGAAGCTCGAACAACTATCAAATCACAGTATTTAGCCGACTTCGTTGCAAAATTTACGGATACTCCGGACTTCCCTACAGAATAGAATCTCTACGTAGACGGTTCCTCAAACAAAATTGGAAGTGGCGCAGGCGTAATAATAGAAAGCGACCAGGGAACCCATATTGAACTATCCCTCAAATTCGGATTCCCCGCTTCAAACAATCAAGCCGAATATGAGGCACTACTAGCTGGTTTGAAGCTGGCTAAGGAGGTTAGAGCTCAAAAACTTACCATCTTCAGCGACTCACAAGTAGTCACCTCACAAATAACAGGGAGCTACCAAGCCAAAGATCCCACTATGAAAAAGTACTTGGACAAAACCAGGGAACAGCTCGAACAATTCGGGAACAAAATATCCGAGCTGATGCACTCTCAAAACTAGCCAGTACCAAACTATGGGGCAACAATAGAAGCCTCATCCAGGAAATACTACAGAACCAAGGATGGACCAAGGATGGATGACTCTCATAATCAACTACCTCAAAACAGAAGCACTCCCTGCAGATAAAAAGGTTAAAACGGGAGGCACAATACTATACTATTATAAACAATACTCTATACAAAAGAGGAATCTCAATACCATTGTTAAAATGTGTGCCGACTTCCAACACAAAGGAGGTTTTAGAAGAAGTACACAGTGGCATTTGTGGCAACCATCTCGGAGCACAAGCACTAACCAAAAAAGTACTCCAGGCCGGATTTTATTGGCCAACTTTACAAAAAGAAGCAACAGAGTTCGTAAAGACATGTCCACCATGTCAAAAACATGCCAACTTCCACATCGCCTCACTAGAGAAGCTGATCAGCGTAATTTCACCCTGGCCATTCGCAAATGGGGACTCGACCTTCTCGGTCCTTTCTCCCAAGGATCCGGACAAGTCAAATTCCTCATCGTGGTAGTAGACTATTTTATAAAATGGATCGAGGCGGAACCTCTAGCCAACACCACTGCTCAAAGAAGCCGAAAATTCCTGTATAGAAACATTGTGACAAGGTTTGGGGTCCCATACTCCATCACCACAGACAATGGCACTCAATTTACAGATGCAGGCTTCAGAAAATTGGTGGCCGATCTGAACATAAAACATCAATTTACATCCGTAGAACACCCCCAGGCCAATGGACAAGCAGAAGCTGCTAACAAAGTCATATTAGCTGGGTTAAATTGGAGATTACAAGATGCAAAAAGAGCCTGGGCTGAAGAGCTCCCACAAGTCCTATGGCATATCAGACAAATCCATACTCCACCACAAGGGAATCACCTTTCCGATTAGCTTACGGGATAGAGGTAATGATCCCAGTAGAGATCGAAGAAGAATCACCTAGAGTGATCCACTACAGTGAAGAGACCAACTCCCAACTTCAGAGGGAAGAACTTGACCTACTTCCAGAAATCTGAGAAAGAGCTCAGATCAGGGAAGAGTCATTAAAACGTTGAATGGCTTTGAGATACAACCAAAAGGTAGCGCCGCGAGGTTTTGCTGAGAATGATCTCATCCTAATCTGAAATGATATCGGAATAGCTCGACCTGGAGAAGAAAAGCTGGCAGCAAACTAGAAAGGACCCTACCGAGTCATAGAAGTACTTGGAAAGGGCTACTACAGGCTGTCCGAGCTCGAAGGACGAGAGCTTCCAAGGTCATGGCACGCCTGCAACCTAAGAAGGTATTATAGTTAAAGGTAATAAAGATCTTAGGATAAGGCACACTCTTTTTCCTGAAAAGATTTTTTAATGAGGCACCAAGCCAAGATCTACAAATTGCCCGACTTAAAGGGATAAAATGCCCACATGTATATATCTGCATTTTCTTTAGAATAAAGTTTTAGATTTTCTACAAACTCTCAAGACGCATTAATCTGCAACGCTAAAAATTCATCGCCCGATTATAAAGCGACAAGATCAGCAGAAAGTGAAAAACTGCTCGATCATGACAAAGACCAAAGAAGATGAAAACCAAATTCATCAGAAGGTCGACCAATGAGGATCAAACTCAATCTCTACGAAATCGGCAAAGATGAAAAAGTGACAAAAACAGAAATAATGCAAGAAGTTATCGAAAGTGATCCATAGAAAGGACTTGACGAGGTCTTAATAAAAATGGGTTGCTAAAAATAACTTAAAAGACAGGCCGACGTATAGAAGTCGGACCAGTCGATCACAATAACCAAAGTTATAAAAGGTAAATCCCTGGAAAGAGGCCTGGCCAGCCCTAAAAAAGAGGATTGCTAGAAATAACTTAGAAGGGATCGACATAAAAAAGTCGGCCCAAAACCAGAAAGTTATAAAAGTAATCCCTAAAAGAGACCTGACAAAGGTCAAAAAGAGGATTACTAGAAATAACTTAGAAGGGACCGACGTAAAAAAGTCGGCCCAAAACCAGAAAGTTATAAAAGTAATCCCTAAAAGAGACCTGACAAAGGTCCAAAAAAGAGGATTACTAGAAATAACTTAGAAGGGACTGACATGATGAAATCGGCCTCTGACAAGACAAAATTATAAAAGAAATCCACAAAAAGATCTGACAAAAAGATCCAAAATGGATTACTAAGAGATAACTTAGAGGGGACCGACATGATGAAGTCGGCCCGACCAAGATGCCAAAAATTAAAGGTAAATCCATGAAAGAGACCTAACAAAGGTCCAAACAAAATGGATTACTACAAATAATTTCAGGCCGAGATGAAGAAGTCGGCCGAGAGAAGGTATACGAGTTGGACTTAGAAATCCACGACCTCAGGAAAATCAAGCTACAAGTATGAAAGTACGAAGGCAATCAAAAGAGGTCGGACGACAAGGCTCCAACACTCCCAAGAACCTAAAAGGTGTCAGATAGGTGCGGACAAACATATCATTCAAGAAAAAAGGTTATAATAATAACAGGACTCGAGAAGCCACCTGAAGTCAACCCCAAAGAGCCTGAAAAGCTACCTTTGTTTTTCCAAAAATAAAGTTGCTAATAGAGAAGCAACTAAAAGTATCCAACAGTTAGAATCCACAAACTACAAAATAGAAAAAGTTCAAAGCCCACAAGCCGGGCTATATACAAAAACACCAAGAAATAATCATTGAGGATCCAAAGATTTCTCAGTTGCAGCATCACGGGGTGAAGGAAGACGAGTCTAAAAAGGCACCGCATCTACCGTCCCATCATTCCGATTCAAGATCTGACAATCAGGATCCAACTCAGGATGACCACCTGCATGAGTTGAAGAAGTTGGCGCAATGGAGACTTTGGCAGAAGACACAGGAGGAGAGTCGACATCATCATCATCATCAGGGTCATCAGGGATAATTTTACCGTCCTTTACAATGTTGTCCAAGCTGAAGAGAGAGAGGTCAATATCGGGCACAAGAACTCGAACTTGATCCTTCAAATTCTCATAAGCAGCATTGACACTGCCCACAAGATAACCCTGGAGCTCGGCATAATTAGCTCGGGCAGACTTCAAATCCTCCCTGAGATGCATCATCTCCCTATAGGTCGTGACATAACTCTCCTTATGCTTCAACGCCGTATCTTCAGCCAACTTTGCAGAAGCCGCCAAGGCAATAGCTCTAGTCTTTTCACCCTCCAACTCTTTCTCCAACTTGGTCACCTTCACCTCGAGCTCCTCCTTTAGACCCTTCATCCGGTCAAACTCCAACTTAGCCTCCTCCATAAAGACCTTCGTAGCATGAATGGGAAGATCCTGGGCAGTCCGATATAAAGCCGCCCCCATGTGTGCCATCTTGATGCTGCTCCGAGTAATAAAATCCAGATGGCGAATAAGAGAAACATCGTCAGTAGGGATGGTACCATAAGGACCAATTTTCCGGTCCACAAACTTGACAGCATCAAAGTCAGGGGCATCAAGGTTAAAGGGATCAGCTGTTTTCTGTTTTTTCGGAGGAGGAGCGCCGGTAGGAGAAGAGGTAGCAGCAGAAGTCTGTGGAGGATTGACCAAATGAACCTGAGGGGTAGGAATCATCTTCTTCGGTCCAGGAGAGCTCGGTATCGATGGCTTCTGCAAAGCATGAGAAGATCCTTCCCCAGCCACCTTGGCCGAGATGTTTAGGGCCGCAGTTGCCTTCCTCGCCATTTTAAAGGCCTTCATGGAATCATTGTTTTTAACCATCTCTGAAAAAATACAATAAAAACCCAGTCACAAATTGGAAGAAAAAGAACAAGCTCGACAAAAATAAAACAAAACAAAAACAAAACAAAGTTAACCACTACCAAGCTCAGCTCGGAGAAGCGAGGGATCCCCTAAAAACTTTTTAGTGTCAAGATAAGGAGGCTGTCCCCAGTTCTCCTCCAACACGTTAACAAAGGCCTATTCGACCTCGTCCAACATCTCCCACGAATACCTCGACACCACAACATTCTTTTGCCACTCTAAAGGAAAGGCGGGCTTGTCATTCTCATCCAGAAAAAAGGGGCGAGTTCCTTCAAAAGCTCGAACCTTAAAGAAATAATTCTTGAAGTCTCTAAAAGACTCATCATACATCGAAAATACTTTCTTTCCTTGGGCAGACCGAAAAGAAACCACTAAGCTTTCTTTTTGGCAGAAATCCCAGGTTTGGTCAAAATAAAAAGGTAAAGAAAGAGAGTTTGAGAAAGCTTAACATTTAGCTCTTGACACAACAACTGGAAAATCTTAACAAAACCCCATGAATTCGGGTGAAGTTGGGATGGAGACACATTGCATGACTAATGTTCATTTGGCTGAAGAAATAGTCGTAGACATAAAAGAAGGGACGTTCTCCCTGGACCGAAGTAGGGAAACAGACCCTCTCATCAGAATCAGGTGCTACTAGCTCATAATTTTTCTCCTGCTCCCGATTACTACAAATCCTGTGATGTTTTCTCAGCTCCACGCAGTACTCAGAATTTACCACAGAAACACACATCATCACGAGGGAGTCCAGCCAGTCCGACATGCCCTCGGGAATTCTGGAAGAGGTCTCGACAATATTTTTTGCGAGACGACATGGGTCAACTAAAATCCTACAGTAAGAAAAAGGAAAAAGGGTTACTAATCAAACAGCTCGGGCAAGTCAAAAAGAGCAACTCGGACATAAATGGATACAACTCGAACTAAAGCATATAAGTGTCAAGAAGCCAGACAAAGCAACAAAAGGAAACCTAGGACCCACACTAAAGATCCAGGGGCATCCTTTGGAGGCAATTATGGAACAAAGACTCAGGAAAATCTACGAGCCTACATCTCTACACTTCCTAACAAGAAGATAATAACCCTATTTCAACAAAAGCGACACTCCGAGAAGAAAGCCACAAGCCACAAATCAAATACAGTCATCAAAATAGCCACCTTCCAAACTACAGTTTCAGTTTATTAGTAAACGGAACTACTAAGCAACAAAACATGCCAAGTGGAAATCATCAAAGACACAATCTTCCTCCAGAATCAAACAAGCCATTATCCCAAAAGCTATAATAACAAAAATAGGCAACAAACAGGAAAAATCCCTAAAAAAGCCTCAACCATCAGTGAAAATGTCAAAGTATACATAAGGACGAAAGAAAGCCGGAATAATACATCACAATGACAGGCAAGAAAATACGAAAAAGTTCAAGCTTTCCAACATGCACTCAAAGATCAAAACTTTACCAAAAGAAATAAGAACAATGCAAAGAAAGAATGACAAAAGAAGAAAAGAAACAGAAAGAAGAACCAACCTGAAAAAAGGAGAAAGCTTCGAAGAAATTGAAGATGGAAAGACAGAATCCGGAATCGCCTTCCAAAGCAAAGAAAGCACCAACAATCACCAAATGGCGTCGCAGAGAGAAACGCGAAAAATACAAAGTCTCAGGCAAAACAGAAAGGTAGAAAGAAAGGGGGAAAGTTACAGCAAAGAAACAGAGAAGAGAAACCGTTTTTTGTGAAAAGTTCAAAATGAACATGGGAGGCAAAGAAATGGAGCATTAAAAGAATTAATGAGGTTAATTAAATCCTCGCGCATTCCCAAAGCAAGGAGACCCGCGTTTTCAAAAGAATGAAAATTCAAAGAAAAATGTTCCGCATTCAAAGGAGAACTCTACAAAGAAGAAGTCGACAAAATGCTCGAGTTCGGCTTCACCATAAAAGGATCGAAGTCCTAAAACTAAAAACTCGACCTCAAAAGGAAGACTGAGCTCGAGCAGGGGAACTATTCATACCCTGGGTTGAGCTGTCCGACCCGGGATGTTTTAATGACAAGTCGACCGACCTCTTTAGGTCAGACTATCCGACCTCTTCAAAAGCTCGGCCCAATCACTACAGAGGCCCAAGAAAGCCCAAACAAAGGAACACAGCCCAAAATCCAAAGGCAGCCCAAGCCTATAGAGATAAGGGCGGTTCCCTTAAAGATAAGATGACCTAACCCAAAGATAAAATAAGATAAGATAACTATCTTATCTCCAAAAAGGTCACTTCTCATAATTATAAATACACTGGAGCACCCAGGTATAACTCATACTCTTATTCTACTAAAAACTGCTTAATACCCTTGCTAACTTAAGCATCGGAGTCCCTTGCAGGTACCACCACCCTCCGGTGACAAAGGATCAGCAGCATAGCCAGTCCAACAAGTCAGACACGACAGCTCCAGCCGCCACCCACCAACTGGACACGTCATCTCCGACCAGCACAGGAAGATCTCGTCCGAGATCAACCTACAGTTTCAGGTAACCCTCGAAATAGACTATAATACTAATGCTTATGTAACTCTTAAAATAGGTTTCTAATAATGAAAATTATCACAGAGTTAGGACTCAACAACCTTTATTTTGAGAGGTAAGTGTTCCTTCAATCTGTGGGACGTATGGCTCTTTAAGGGACAACTTCTGGCGCTTTAGCTCCTGTATCTCACGCCCTTGTTTCTCTTGTTCTATGAGCAGTTTGCAGAGCATGCTATTTTGATTCTGCTGCTCTTCTTTGAGTTGATTCACAGCTTTTTGCAGCTTGGTGACAGATGCTTCTAAGCAGGCGTAATAGTCAAATTGAGAAATTTCTGGGAGGAGCTCATGCGCCCCCCTCTTGATGAGGTTATCTTGAATTTGAGGTCCATCCATCACTTTTTTGGTGATTGGGCGTTCAACTGGGATATATTCATCCACACCCATCTTTACCCCAGCATGTTTACATAACAGGCTAATCAAGCTTGGGTAGGCCAATTTGGCCTCAGTGAATTCCTTGTTTGCAAACATGTAAATTTCAACAAGGATCAGTTGATGAATCTCTACCTCCTTCCCTAGCATAATACAGTGAATCATCACTGCCCTCTTGACAGTGACTTCAGATCGGTTGCTGGTTGAGAGTATAGAACACCGAATGAAATCCAGCCAACCTCTAGCAACTGGTTTGAGATCTCCTCTCTTTAGCTGATTTGGGACACCTTTTGAATTAGTAATCCACTTGGTTCCAGGGAGGCATATGTCCTCTAGAACTTGATCTAGCCTTTTATCCTTGGCCATTCTCCTATTAAAGGACTCTGGATCATCTTGTAGTTGAAGAAGTTTGAGAAATTCTCTCACTTTGTCAAAGTGGAAGTGAATAATCTTCCCTTTGACCATAGTCCGAAAGGAGTAGAAAGCAGTTCCCTCTAATCTTTGCTTCTCTGTCATCCACAGATTTGCATAGAATTCCTGGATCATGTTTCTTCTAATATGTATCTCAGGATTAGCCAGGACTTCCCAGCCCCTGTTTTGAATCTGCTCTTGGATCTTCGGGTATTCATCTTCTTTTAAATTGAACTTAACTTCTGGGATCACTGATCTTCTGCACACGATTTTGAAGTAATGGTCTGCATGTTCTTTGGTGCAGAAATTCTGATGCATCCAAAGTGGCTTTGGGTTACTTTCTTTCTTGCCTCTTGAAGTGGTTTGTCTTTCTTTGGGAGCCATGAGATTCGTTTGTTTTAGCTCAGGGATCACGGAAATCACACCAAACTTAGAGATTTACTTGTCCTCAAGCAAAAATGAATAAAAAGAAGATGAATAGAAGGAGAGAAGGATACGAATGATGGGTTAAAGGGGATGGCCAAATGTAGATTTAAAAGGAAGGGAGGGAATGGGTCCAAATTTTTAGAAAAAGATATGATTGAAAGATATGATTGAAAGATATGATTGATAAAAGATAAACATGATATAAAAAAGACAAAAAAATTTTTCAAAATTTAAAAGATATGAAAAAGATATGAGGAAGTAAAATCTGAATTTTTGCTTATGCATCTAAGGAATAAAAGATAATATGAATGAGTTAAAAAGATTTGAAAAGAAATTGGAAAGATGAATGAGTTTTGAAAAAGAATTGAAAAGAATTGAAAAAGAATTAAAAAGAATTTATAAGATTATTGATTTTTGGGAATGAAAATTAAAAAATGAATGTTTGTAATATTTGGATGCAGAAAATTTTGAATTAAAACATGAAAATTCGGAAAAAAAATTGAATTGGAAACGAAATTACCTCCCCCTTGCTATTCTGGCATTAAACTCCCAGAATGATAGCCATTCTGGCGTTTAACGCCCATCTGGTGGCTATTTTGGGCATTTAACGCCCAGCCAGGGTACCTGGCTGGCGTTAAATGCCAGAAATTCTTTGTTACTGGGTTTTTTTCTGAACACCGAGGATGCTGCTGTTTCTGGCGTTAAACGCCCAGAATGCTGCCCATTCTGGAGTTTAACGCCCAGAATGATACCTTTTCTGGCGTTAAACACCCAGAATGGTAGCCATTCTGGCGTTTAACGCCGAAAATACCCCTTTACTGGCGTTTTGATGCTAGTGAGCTCTTTTTCTCTGTGATTCCTCTGCTTTATGTCTTGAACCTCCATTTTCCTGACTTATTCACTGAAATGCATTAGCTAACATGAGTAACAAAATTAAATAGACTTATATAATTGTTATAAACATCTAATTTTTTATAATGGCTAGGTTGCCTCCCAGCAAGCGCTTCTTTACTGTCTTTAGCTGGACTTTACTGAGCTTTTAATTTAGTATCAGTTTTGAACATTCTTGCTCAACATTGCCTTCAAGATAATGTTTGATTCTCTGTCCATTAACAATGAACCTTTTGTCAGAATGAACATCTTGAAGCTCTACATAACCATATGATGACACACTTGTAATCACATATGATCCCTTCCACCGAGATTTCAATTTCCCAGGGAACAATCTGAGCCTAGAGTTAAACACCAGGACCTTCTGTCCTGGCTCAAAAACTCTAGATGACAGCCTTTTGTCATGCCATCTTTTTGCTTTTTCCTTGAAGATTTAAGCATTTCGAAAGCATTGAGTCTGAACTCCTCCAGCTCATTCAACTGGAGTAATGTCTTTTCTCCAGCTACCTTAGCATCAAGGTTTAGGAACCTGGTTGCCCAGTAGGCCTTGTGTTCCAGTTCCACTAGCAGATGATAGGCTTTTCCATACACAAGCTGGTATGGAGAGGTCCCTATCGGAGTCTTGAATACGGTTCTATATGCCCATAGAGCATCATCCAGACTTCTTGCCCAATCCCTTCTACGGGTACTTACAGTCCATTCTAGGATTCGTTTTAGTTCTCTATTCGAGACTTTAGCCTGCCCATTAGTCTGTGGATGATATGGAGTGGCCACTTTATGGTTAATTCCATATCGGACCAGAGCAGAGTCAAGCTGTTTATTGCAGAAATGAGTGCCTCCATCACTGATCAGTATCCTAGGGACACCGAACCTGCTGAAGATATGCTTCTAGAGGAACTTCATTACTATCATAGTATCATTAATGGGTGTTGTAATTGCCTCTACCCATTTAGATACATAGTCTACTGCCACCAGAATATAAGTGTTTGAGTATGATGGTGGGAAAGGCCCCATGAAGTCAATACCCCATACATCAAACAACTCAATCTCTAAGATCCCTTGCTGAGGCATGGCATAACTGTGAGGCAGATTACCAACTCTCTGGCAACTGTCACAGTTATGTACAAACTCTCGGGAGTCTCTACAGAGAGTAGGCCAGTAGAAGCCACATTGGAGGACCCTTGTGGCTGTTCGCTCACCTCCGAAATGTCCTCCATATTGTGATCCATGGCAATGCCATAGGATCTTTTATGCCTCTTTCCTAGGCACAAATCTACGAATTACTCCGTCTGCATACCTCTTAAAGAGATATGGTTCATCCCACAAGTAGTATTTTGCATCAGAAATCAATTTTTTTGTTTGCTGCTTACTATACTCTTTGGGTATGAATCTCACAGCTTTATAGTTTGCAATGTCTGCAAACCATGGTACTTCCTGAATGGCAAAGAGTTACTCATCCGAAAAGGTTTCAGAGATCTCAGTAAGAGGGAGGGACGCTGATAAACCACTATTTTATGGTTTATATTGTGCTTAATTGTGCGGTTTTATCAAATCTTTACCCACTTATTCATATGATTAGCATGCATTTATAATTCCTTCCTAAAAATACTTCATGGTTGAAAACTTGCTTCCTAGAGACTTTTAATTTTGTATTTTTAATTCTCTTTTATTCCATTCGATGCCGTGATCTGTGTGTTAAGTGTTTCAGGCTTTATAGGGCATGAATGACTTGGAGATTAGAAAGGAAGCTTGCAAAAATGGAAGGAACACAAGAAATTGAGGAGATGACCAGCGAGAAGTGACGCGGACGCATGGCTCACGCGACCACGCGGATTGAAAACTGCACAAGTGACGCGAAGGCGTGAACGACGTGCACGCGTGGCAAGGCGAAACGCTGGATGACACGAACGCCTGGATGACGCGATCGCGTGACATGCGTGATCTGCAGAATCTGCAGAATTCACTGGGAGCGATTTTGGGCCCTATTTTGACCCAGTTTTCGGCCCAGAAAAGCATATTAGAGCCGGGGAACATGCAGAGACCAGAGACAACATTCATTCCGCATAGTTTTAGTTTTAGATCTGAATTTACTCCTCCTCTAGGTTTTCTCTCTACACATTCATAGTTCTTAGGATTTTGATTTTATTGCTTTTTGGATTGGGATATTGAGAAGAGGTATTACCTCCGTCAAGACTTCGTCATTCTAGTTTGTTTCCTTACTTGTCACTTACTCTTTCATGTCCTTTATTTACTCAGAGTTACTCTTGGATTATTTCTAGAATTTATTTATACAAGAACTATTTTTATTTTTAATTGATCCTTTTGATTATTATTTATCATGTCTTTCAGTATTTCTCTTCCTTATTTTGTGAAATTTACATTCATAATGAGCGAGTAGTTCCATAACTTGATTGGGAGATGATTGAAAGGAGAACCTTGAGTTGGATTACTCAAGAGAAAAATTGTAATTGGGTTTATTATTGGATCGCCCTCTAGTCACTGACACTAGTCCTTCCCAAGGGAGAGGATTAGGACTTGTGAATAGAAATTTCCTTCCAACTTGCTTGACTTTCCTCTACCTAGTAATGGATAACTAAGCAGAACAACCTTCAATTATCATTTTAATCTTGGGAGAACTTCATCAAGGATAGGGCTTCCAACTAATCTACTCCCAGTCAAGGTTTTTTTATTTAAATTACATAATTTCTCTGATTTAATTCCCTGTTTATCAACTCAAACTATTTTAGAAAACATCCGATTAATAAAATAGCACACCTTTCTGCAACTCGTTGGGAGACGACCTGGGATTCATACTCCTAGTATTTTAATTTTAATTTTGTGACAACCCCTTCTAAATTGATAAGTGGATTTTTGGCTGGTTAAGAACTGTACTTGCAACGTATCTCTTATAATAAATTTTTAACTCGCCAATTTCCGCCACATCAATTTTTGGCGCCGTTGCCGGGGAGTTGCAATAGAGTGCTAAGTTATTGATTGGAATTTATTTATTTACATTTTATTTTATTTTTGCTACTATGAGCTACGTGTTTCTTTCGTTAAATGACTGATAAACCCATATTTCATGAGTTCTTTTGTGCTTAATTTGAGTGATTTATACAATCCTTCACCTACTTATTCACATTAATTGCATGGTTTTACTTTCCCTTCCTTATTATGTGATGTAAATGAAAAACATGTTTCCTAAGCTTTAAAAAATTAATTATTTTAATTACCTTTATTTCCATTCGATGCCGTGATTAGTGTGTTGAGTAGTTTCAGATTTTCTAAGGCAGAATGACTTAAAGGGTGGAAAAGGAAACATACTAAAATGAAAGGAGAAAGCAAAACGAAGCTTTAAGGAAACTGATATCCACGCGATCGCATGGAGGACGCAATCACGTGCCAAGCACGAATCAGCAGCGACGCGGCCGCATGATTGACGCGACCGCGCGCCTTAAGCAGAACGCACATGACGCGGTCGCATGACTGACGCGACCGCGTGGCAAGGAAAAGCTCCAAATGACGCGACCGCGTGACCCACGCGGACGCGTGACAGAGGCCACGCACTAGAATTTACAGAATACGCCCCCAGCAAATTCTGAAGCCCTTTTTGGCCCAGATCCAAGTACAGACAGCATAGACCAGAGGTTATAAAGTGTGGGAATGCATCCATTCAAAGGGAGCTCGCATATTTTACCTTTCAATGATTTAAATTTAGTTGAGAGGGAGATCTTCTCCTCTCTCTCTCTTAGGATTAGGATTTCTTCTTGTTTTAAGAGTGACTCTCAATCCAGGTTTTATGTTTCTTTGTTTTAGCTTTCTTTTATTTTTATTTATTCCGGCACTTGAATTGATCAGTGAATTTATGAATTTCTTCCATGTTACAAACTGTTATTTGAATTAATGATAATTGAGGTATTTTCAGTTTATGATTGTTCTCTTTGAATTAAGTTACCATTGCTTCCCATCTAAGGATATTTTTATTATTCCATCAATTTTTATTTCTTCCCCTTTTGGTCCTGGTTAAGAATTCAGTAACTCAACAGTTATTAAACTCAACACAATTGATAATCGTTATCTTGCTAATTGAGCTGAACTTAAGTAATCCCAACCTTTTCTTAGGAAATAAATAGGATTCAAAGGCCAGATTAATTAGTCCCTTGACTTTCCTTTGCCTTGGTGAAGGTTGACCAAGTGGAGTTTAGATTCAACTTTCATTATAGTTGAGAGAGATAACTACGTTGGACCTCTGACTTCTCTTACCTTGCCAAAAGTCTGCTTTACAGTATTTATTTATTTTAATTGCCATTTACTTTACTTGTCATTTAAATTACTTGCTTCTCATCTTCTAAACCCCGATTACAACCTTTATAGCCAATAATAAGAACATACTGCCTCGCAGTTCCTTGAGAAGACGACCCGAGGTTTGAATTCTCGGTTAACAATTTCTAAAGGGGTTTGTTACTTGTGACACCCAAAACGTTTGTATGAAAGGGCTTTTGAAGGTTTAGAAACTATACTTGCAACGAGGATTTATCCGCAAATTTCTAGACCACGCAAAAGTCTCTCTCATCAAAATGGCGCCGTTGCTGGGGAACTGCTAACGTGTGCCTTGTTATTGGTTATTGTAAATATTTTTCTTTTGCTTGTTTATTTATTTTTGTTTTTCCTTTTTATCTTTATTTGCTACTATGAACTCTCTCCCCTCTCGCTTTGAGTTTGGTTCTAATATTGTTAAAGGAAATAGAAGTTACAGCAGGAATGTGCATCAAGGTCAGACCAATCAAGGATGGATGAAACCAAGAGGATCTAATCAAACCTTTTGGCAGCAACACCCTCCGAGATATCCTGGACAAAGACCATTCTACAGTGCACACCCAGCTGAAAGACATGGTGGACAACCTTGTAACTACCAACAAGCCCCACCCCGTGCATATAAACCATCCTTTCAACATAACCTCGAACCACCACACTCACAAGCTTCTCTTCACCATTCGCCACCATATGATCCTTCCTTACCCCAATACCAATCCAATCATTCCCAATCGCCACCACTTTCCTTTGTGTCATGTCCAAGTCCAGCAACCCGAGAAGCAGAGGATCGCCTAAGAGAAACAGTAATTAAATTTCAAACAACCGTTCAACAACTGGAGCAAGCGATAATTCAATGGGCTTCTAGGCGCTCAAATGCACAAGGATTAGCCACAGCCCCATGTGGATAGCCCAATGAAGAGCAGAGCATGAAGGAATTGCCAGAAACTCCAGTGGACAAGATAGAGCATGAAATTGTACTAGAACAATTAGAAGAAGCTGTCTTTGTTCAAGAAGAAGAGTTGGTTGAAGATCTAGGAGATGCTGAACCTCCATGGGAATCCAGAATTGAGGAAAACGCCGTCAAGGAGACTACAGTTGATGCTAAGGAGGATATTTCTCCAAGGCAAGTCGTTTATGAAGAATCAGACGGGATAATCCAAGAAGCAAATTCCCTTGATGATGATAGTCACAAGTCTAGCTCTCTTGGTAATGAACTTGCATCCGCAAGTGAATTCTCTGAGAACGAAGAATCTTCCCCAAGTGAATATGAAGATGATGCGGAGGTAGATTTCTCTCAACCTCTAATCTATGACTCAAGTGATGAGGAAGACGCAGAAGACTTTGACCAGGACACAGATACAATTGAAGATCTCTGCAAAGAAGTGGAGGAATTCACAGAAGAGCACAAGAAAATGGAACTTGCAGAGCCACCAAAAATACCTATCCCAAGGCCATTACCACCTAATACAAGCTTCAAGTGGGTACAATCCTTAACTTATAACTTTACTTATTCACTTGAATATGGTTTGCTTGAAACAGATGGCCAGCTTAGAGCTCTCTACGGCTTTAAGAGTAAGAGGGAAATGACTCGTACTAAGAGCTGGTGAACAAGGTTCAATAAGGTTCCACGCTTCATGGTGCGCAGAAATTGTGATTACACTTTAATTATGTAAAATTCATCGCTCTTTCTTTCCCTGGTAATGGCGCCAAAAACATGATGCCAATACCATGGTTCACAACTTCGCACAACTAACCAGCAAGTGCACTGGGTCGTCCAAGTAATACCTTACATGAGTAAGGGTCGAATCCCACGGAGATTGTTGGTATGAAGCAAGCTATGGTCACCTTGTAAATCTTAGTCAGGCGGATATAAAATAGTAATGGGGTTTTCGAAATTAATTAATAAAATAGGGATAGAGATACTTATGTAAATCATTGGTGAGAATTTCAGATAAGCGAATAGAGATGCTTTCGTTCCTCTGAACCTCTGTTTTCCTGCTATCTTCATCCAATCAGTCTTACTCCTTTCCATGGCTGGCTTTATGTGATACATCACCACTGTCAATGGCTACTTTCGGTCTTCTCTCGGGAAAATGATCCAAATGCCCTGTCACGGCACGGCTAATCATCTGGAGGCATCACCCTTGTCAATGGTTTCATCCTATCCTCTCAGTGAAAATGGTCAACGCACCCTGTCACGGCACGGCTATTCATCTGTCGGTTCTCGATCATGCTGGAATAGGATTTACTATCCTTTTGCGTCTGTCACTACGCCCAGCAATCACGAGTTTGAAGCTCGTCACAGTCATTCAATCATTGAATCCTACTCGGAATACCACAGACAAGGTTTAGACTTTCCGGATTCTCTTGAATGCCGCCATCAATCTAGCTTATACCACGAAGATTCTGGTTAAGAGATCTAAGAGACACTCATTCAATCGAAAGTAGAACGGAAGTGGTTGTCAGGCACGCATTCATAGGGAATGATGATGATTGTCACGTTCATCACATTCAGGTTGAAGTGCGAATGAATATCTTAGAAGCGAAATAAGATGAATTGAATAGAAAACAGTAGTACTTTGCATTAATCTTTGAGGAACAGCAGAGCTCTACACCTTAATCTATGGAGTGCAGAAACTCTACCATTGAAAATACATAAGTGATAATGGAGTTCATTGGTCTCGGCCCCAGAGGGAAACCGAAGTAACCAAGACTGTGAATACAATGTAAAAGGTTCTATTTATAATAAACTAGTCACTAGGGTTTACAGAAGTAAGTAATTGATGCATAAATTCACTTCCGGGGCCCACTTGGTGTGTGCTTGGGCTGAGCTAAGGCTTTCCACGTGCAGAGGCTCTTTTGGGCGTTCAACGCCAGTTTTGGATCCTTTTCTGGCGCTGGACGCCAGAATTGGGCAGAAAACTGGCGTTCAGTTTGTGTCATCTATCCTCGAGCAAAGTATGGACTATTATATATTTCTGGAAAGCCCTGGATGTCTACTTTCCAACGCAATTGGAAGCGCGTCATTTCAAGTTCTGTAGCTCTAGAAAATCTACTTTGAGTGCAGGGAGGTCAGAATCCAACAGCATCAGCAGTCCTTCTTCAACCTCTGAATCTGATTTTTGCTCAAGTCCCTCAATTTCAGCCAGAAAATACCTGAAATCACAGAAAAACACACAAACTCATAGTAAAGTCCAGAAATATGAATTTAACATAAAAACTAAAGAAAACGTCCCTAAAAGTAACTAGATCCTACTAAAAACAATGCCAAAAAGCGTATAAATTATCCGCTCATCACAACACCAAACTTAAATTGTTGCTTGTCCCCAAGCAACTAAAAATCAAATAGGATAAAAAGAAGAGAATATACTATAAATTCCAAACTATCAATGAAACATAGCTCCAATCAGATGAGCGGGACTTGTAGCTTTTTGCCTCTTGAATAGTTTTGGCATCTCACTTTATCCATTGAGGTTCAGAATGATTGGCATCTATAGGAACTCAGAGTTCAGATAGTGTTATTGATTCTCCTAGTTCAGTATGATGATTCTTGAACACAGCTATTTTATGAGTCTTGGCCGTTGATGCGTGCATAAACTTGTTATGCTACGATTTAGGAAATTGCACGATCGGCAAAATTCCTTCCGGCAAGTGCACCGGTTATCGTCAAGTAAAAACTCACAATAGAGTGAGGTCGAATCCCACAAGGATTGGTTGAGTGAGCAATTCGGATTAGAAGTATGTTCTAGTTGAGCGGAATCAAGATTTAGATGAGAATTGCGGAATGTAAAATTGGCGGGAAACGTAAATGACAAGAAATTGAAATGGCGGAATCTTAAATTGCATGAATTAAAGAGCAGAAGCTAAATTGCTGAAATTAAAAGGGGATGGGGGTGATTGCATGAATTGAGTTGCAGAATGTAAAGAGAAAGTGGAAATCAGAAATGGGGAATTCATTGGGTTATAGGAGATATTGAGATCTCCGAATCAAAACATGTTTATCTCTTCCTCAACCAATGCGTTCATTAAATTTTGCTTGGCAATCTTATATGATTGGATCCCAATCCCTTGGCTCACCAATTCTCTCTAAAAACAAACAAATTCCCAATCCCTTGGTTTAAATGTTCATAAGAAGAGATGATGCTCGATCACTGATTATACCACACAGTTTCATGAACCACAATTTGGTAGGATTACATGTCACAATATCCATCCAAACCCCAATCCAATTCACTGTGAGAAAGCTTCTCTAGCATGAATCCTCCATTCCTTTCCCAAGGTTCCGAAGGATTCCAATTATGGGTAGTTTCTTTCCCAAGACAACTACCCAATGGAATTAGATCGAGAAGCTTTCTAACAAAATTCAAGAGAAAAGATTGAAGAAGAAGATAAACTATTATTGATTCATTGAATTACAATAGAGCTCCCTAACCCAATGAAAGGGGGTTTAGTGAGTCATAGCTCTGAATTCAATTACAAAGATATGAAAACTAGCAAAAAATGAAAAGGTAAAAGTCTTCCTAACTTAAATTCTATCCTATTTATACACTTTCTATATTGAGCTTCTGTTGTGTTTCTTGGGCTTTGAGGCCTCTCCCTGCTTTCCTTTTGCTTTGGGTTTATGATCCATAAACTTGATGAGGCTGCTGATCCAAATTCTGTAACATTCATTGAGCCAACTTAGTGATAATCAAGTAATGACACATGACTCAACAAATTGAAATTCCAGACTCATCAATCCTTCAGGCCCAATCCCATAAACCATGATATTCAATTGGGTTTCATACCAGAGTAAGTTTAAATTAATGTTTGTGCTCAAAAGCTAACTTAAACTGCAATATTTTTGGCCCAGAAACCTTTTCCAATAGTGGCGTTTAAGTTGCAGTTTAAGCTTAAACTGCAGCTTAAACGCCAGACACTTCCAGTGATGCCTTTTGTGGAAGCACGTTTAAGCTTCAGTTTAAGGTTAAACTGAAGCTTAAACGTGGAAATGGAAGAAGGCAGCCCTGGAGGGTAACGTAGTCGAACACGTTTAAGCTTCAGTTTAAGGTTAAACTGAAGCTTAAACGTGGAGATAGGAAAGGCAGCCCTGGAGGTGGAACACGTTTAAGCTCCAGTTTAAGGTTAAACTGGAGCTTAAACGTGGGAATAGAGAAAGCCATCCTGGAGGTGGAACACGTTTAAGCTCCAGTTTAAGGTTAAACTGGAGCTTAAACGTGGAAGCTGAGAAAGGTAGCCCTGGAGGTGTCGAACACGTTTAAGCTCCAGTTTAAGGTTAAACTGGAGCTTAAACGTGGAAATGGAGAAAGCAACCCTGGAGGAGAAAACTTGGTCGAACACGTTTAAGCTCCAGTTTAAGGTTAAACTGGAGCTTAAACGTGGAAATGACTCCCTGGTGCACTTCCCATTTCTAGCGTTTAACTTCCAGTTTAAGGTTAAACTGGAGGTTAAACGCCACTTTCAGCATTTCCTTAGCTCTCATGGTTTTGGCGTTTAAGCTCCAGTTTAAGCTTAAACTGGAGCTTAAACTCCTCATGTGATATTCAAGCTTCCTTTATTGATTTTGTTGCTTCCTTGCCTAGCCTCTTCTTCCCTGAAATCATCCAAACAACTGCATCAAAGTCTTGCAAAATTTCATGAGAAATCTTTCATTCATAGCATTCAAGGAATATAACTAAAAACTCATGGAATTTGCATCAAAATCTTCATGTTTGAATGATTTAAGACAAGCATGACTATTTGGCCCAAATGATTACTTAAGGCTCAAGAAAATGCATAAAACAACTAAAAATAACAGAAAAATGCTAGTGAAACTAGCCTAAGATGCCTTGGCATCAGCCGTGGCCCTAAGCACTTTGTATTCCAGTATTACCACCGGATACATAAATGCCACAGACACATAATTGGGTGAACCTTTTCAGATTGTGACTCAGCTTTGCTAAAGTCCCCAATTAGAGGTGTCCAGGGTTCTTAAGCACACTCTTTTTTTTGCTTTGGACCTTGACTTTAACCGCTCAGTCTCAAGTTTTCACTTGACACCTTCATGCCACAAGCACATGGTTAGGGACAGCTTGGTTTAGCCGCTTAGACCAGGATTTTATTCCTTTAGGCCCTCCTATCCACTGATGCTCAAAGCCTTGGGATCCTTTTTATTTACCCTTGCCTTTTGGTTTTAAGGGTTATTGGCTTTTTGCTCTTGCCTCTTGGTTTTAAGAGCTTTTGTCTTTTTCTGCTTGCTTTTTCTTTCTATATTTTTTTTTCCTATTTTTTTCTTTTTTTTTTTTCTGCAAGCTTTGTTCTTTGCTGCTTTTTCTTGCTTCAAGAATCATTTTTATGATTTTTCAGAATATCAAATAACATTTCTCCTTGTTATCATTCTTTCAAGAGCCAACATATTTAACATTCTTAAACAACAACTTCAAAAGATATATGCACTGTTCAAGCAGACATTCAGAAAACAAGAAGCATTGTCACCACATCAATATAATTAAGCTAAGTTCAAGGATAAATTCGAAACTCATGTACTTCTTATTCTTTTGAATTAAAACATTTTTCATTTAAGAGAGGTGATGGATTCATAAGACATTCATAACTTTAAGACATAGTTACTAACTACTAATGATCATGTAATGAAGACACAAACATAGATAAGCACATAACATAGAAAACGAAAAACAGAAAAAGTAAGAACAAGGAATGAATCCACCTTAGTGATGGTGGCGTTTCCTTCTTGAGGAACCAATGATGTCCTTGAGCTCTTCTATGTCTCTTCCTTGTCTTTGTTGCTCCTCCCTCATTGCTTTTTTGATCTTCTCTAATTTCATGAAGGATGATGGAGTGCTCTTGATGTTCCACCCTTAGTTGCTTCCAAAAATTGTGTGGAAGAAAATGTATCCCCTAAAGTATCTCAGGGATCTCTTGATTTGCAGTCAAATGTTCTACCACTGAGCTATAGACCCTTGATGGAAGCTTTTTGTCTTCCCTTTCCTCTTTCTAGAGGTTTCTCTGGTCTTAGGTGCCATCAATGGTTATGGAAAAAAACAAAAAAGCTATGCTTTTACCACACCAAACTTAGAATGTTGCTCGCCCTCGAGCAAAAGAAGAAGGAATAGAAGAAGAAGAAGAAGATATGGAAGAGATGGAGGGAGGTGTGTATTCGGCCATATGGGTGGGATTGGGTGGGAAAGAGATGTTGAATTTTGAAGGTAAGTGGGTGTATGGATGTGAGTGGTAAAGGGTTAATAGGGAAGAATGTTTATTGGGAATAGAAGATGATTGAGAAGAGAGAAGAGAGTGAGTAGAGGTAGGTGGGGATCCTGTGGGGTCCACAGATCCTGAGGTGTTCAAGGAATTACAACCTTGCACCAAATTAGGCATGTAAAATGCCCTTGCACACAACTCTGGGCGTTCAGCGCCAGGTTGGTGCCCATTTTGGGCGTTCAACGCCTATTTGTTGCCATTTCTGGCGTTAAACGCCAGAACCATGCTTGTTCTGGGCGTTTAGCGCCAGAATGCTGCCCATTTTGGGCGTTCAGCACCAGAACCATGCTCTGTTCTGGCGTTGAACGCCAGGCAGATGCTTCCTCCAGGGTGTGATTTTTCTTCTGCTGTTTTTGATTCCGTTTTCAATTTTTATATTTATTTTGTGACTCCTCATGATCATGAACCTACAAAGACATATAACTAATAAAAAATATAGTTAGATAAATAAAAATTGGGTTGCCTTCCAACAAGCGCTTCTTTAATGTCAATAGCTTGACAGTGGGCTCTCATGGAGCCTTATAGATGTTCAGAGCATTGTTGAGACTCCCCCAACACCAAACTTAGAGTTTGGATATGGGAGTTCAACACCAAACTTAGAGATTGGTTGTGGCCTCCCAACACCAAACTTAGAGTCTGACTGTGGGGCTTTGGTTGACTCTGCTTTGAGAGAAGCTTTTTCTGCTTCCTCTCCATGGATGCAGAGAGAGATCCTTGAGTTGTAAACATAAGGTTGTCCTCATTCAATTGAAGGATTAATTCTCCTCTGTCCACATCAATCACAGCTCTTGCTGTGGCTAGGAAAGGTCTTCCTAGGATGATGGATTCATCCTCTTCCTTTCCAGTATCCAGGATTATGAAATCAGTAGGGATGTAAAGGCCTTCAACCTTTACTAACACGTCCTCTACTTGTCCATAAGCCTGTTTTCTTGAATTGTCTGCCATCTCTAATGAGATTTTAGCAGCTTGCACCCCATAGATTCCCAGTTTCTCTATTACAGAGAGAGGCATGAGGTTTATCCCTGAACCAAGATCACACAGAGCCTTAAACATCATGGTGCCTATGGTACAAGGTATTATGAATTTTCCAGGATCCTGTTTCTTCTGAGGTAATGTCAGTTGATCCAGATCACTTAGTTCATTGGTGAACAAGGGAGGTTCATCTTTCCAAGTCTCAATACCAAATAATTTGGCATTCAGGTTCATGATTACACCAAGAAACTTGGCAGTTTGCTCTTCAGTAACATCCTCATTCTCTTCAGAAGAGGAATACTCATCAGAGCTCATAAATGGCATAAGGAGGTTCAATGGAATCTCTAGGGTCTCTAGATGAGTCTCAGATTCCTTTGGTTCCTCAGAGGAAAACTCCTTATTGATCACTGGACGTCCCAGGAGGTCTTCCTCCTTGGGATTCACGTCCTCTCCTTCCCTTATGGGTTCGGCCATGGTGCTTATGTCAATGGCCTTGCACTCTCCTTTTGGATTCTCTTCTGTGTTGCTTGGGAGAGTACTAGGAGGGATTTCAGTGATCCTTTTACTCAGCTGGCGCACCTGTGCTTCCAAATTTCTAATGGAAGACCTTGTTTCATTCATGAAACTTGCAGTGGCCTTGGATAGATCAGAAACTAAGTTAGCTAAATTAAAAGTATTTTATTCAGAGTTCTCTGTCTGTTGCTAAGTTGATGATGGAAAAGGCTTGCTATTTCTAAACCTGTTTCTTCCACCATTATTAAAGCCTTGTTGAGGCTTTTGATCCTTCTATGAGAGATTTGGGTGATTTCTCCATGATGGATTATATGTGTTTCCATAAGGTTCACCCATATAATTTACCTCTGCTATTGCAGGGTTCTCAGGATCATAAGCTTCTTCTTCATAAGAAGCCTCTTGAGTACTGTTGGATGTAGCTTGCACTCCATTTAGACTCTGAAAAATCATATTGACTTGCTGAGTCAATATTTTGTTCTGAGCCAATATGGCATTCAGAGTATCAACTTCAAGAACTCCCTTCTTCATAGGCGTCCCATTACTCACAGGATTCCTCTCAGAAGTGTACATGAACTGGTTATTAGCAACCATGTCAATGAGTTCTTGAGCTTCTGCAGGCGTTTTCTTTAGGTGAATGGATCCACCTGCAGAAGTATCCAATGACATCTTTGATAACTCAGACAGACCATCATAGAATATATCCAGGATGGTCCATTCTGAAAGCATGTCAGAAGGACACTTTTTGGTCAGTCCTTTGTATCTCTCCCAAGCTTCATAGAGGGATTCACCTTCTTTCTGTCTGAAGGTTTGAACATCCACTCTAAGCTTGCTCAGCTTTTGAGGAGGAAAGAACTTGGCTAAGAAAGCCTTGACCAGCTTATCCCAAGAGTTCAGGCTATCCTTAGGTTGAGAGTCCAACCATACTCTAGCTCTGTCTCTTACAGCAAAAGGGAAAAGCATGAGCCTGTAGACTTCAGGATCTACTCCATTAGTCTTAACAGTATCACATATCTGCAAGAATTCAGTTAAGAACTGAAAAGGATCTTCAGATGGAAGTCCATGAAACTTGTAGTTCTGCTGCATCAGAGAAACTAGCTGAGGTTTCAGCTCAAAGTTGTTTGCTCCAATGGCAGGAATGGAGATGCTTCTTCCATGTAAATTGGAATTAGGTGCAGTAAAGTCACCAAGCATCCTCCTTGCATTATTATTATTTTCGGCTGCCATCTCCTCTTCCTGTTCAAAAACTTCTGAAAGGTTATCTCTGGATTGTTGTAATTTAGCTTCTCTTAATTTTTTCTTCAGAGTCCTTTCAGGTTATGGATCTGCTTCAACAAGAATGTTCTTGTCCTTGCTCCTGCTCATATGACAAAGAAGAGGGCACAGAAAAATAATAATAATAATAATAATAATAGGGATCCTTTATACCACAGTATAGAAGTCCCTGTGTGAGTGGGAGAAAGGAAGGGGACAAAGAATATAATGTAAAGAAAGAAACACAAGGGTGAGAAGAGCAGAGATGTGAGGTGAGGAGATGTTAATAGATGAAAATAGAATAAGATGAGAGGGGGAAAATTTCGAAAATATTTTTTTTTTTGAAAAAGAGTTAGTGATTTTCGAAAATATTTTATGAAAAAGGTTAGTAATTTTCGAAAATAAAAAAAATCAAAAATTAAAATAATTAGTTAATTAAAAAGAATTTTTGAAAAAGAGGGAAGAGATTTTCGAAAATTAGAGAGAGAGAGTTAGTTAGGTAGTTTTGCAAAAGATAAGAAACAAACAAAAAGTTAGTTAGTTAGTTGAAACAAATTTTGAAAAGATAAGAAGTTAGGAAGTTAGAGAAGATATTTTTGAAAAGATATGATTGAAATTAGTTTTGAAAAAGATTTGATTTTTAAAATCACAATTAATGACTTGATTCACAAGAAATCACAAGATATGATTCTAGAACTTAAAGTTTGAAACTTTCTTAACAAGCAAGTAACAAACTTGAAATTTTTGAATCAAAACATTAATTGTTATTGTTATTTTCAAAAATTTGATATAAAAATAAGAAAAAGATTTTTGAAAAATATTTTTGAAATTTTCAAAAATAACTAAGAAATTTGAAAAAGATTTTATTTTTGAAAAAGATTTTGAAAAAGATGAGATTTTTAAATTGAAAATTTGATTTGACTCATAAGAAACAACTTGATTTTAAAAATTTTTGAAAAAGTCAATCCAAATTTTCGAATTTGATGAGAGAAAAAGGGAAAGATATTTTTTTGATTTTTGAATTTTTATGATGAGAGAGAAAAACAAGAAAAATGATGCAATGCATGAAAGTTATGGATCAAAACAATGAATGCATGCAAGAATGCTATGAATGTCAAGATGAACACCAAGAACACTATGAAGATCATGATGAACATCAATAACACATTTTTGAAAAATTTTTAATGCAAAGAAAACATGAAAGACACCAAACTTAGAATTCTTTAATGCTTAGACACTAAGAATTCAAGGATGCATATGAAAAACAAGAAAAGACACAAAACATGCAAATGCAAAGATCAAACAAGAAGACTTACCAAGAACAACTTGAAGATCATGAAGAACATTATGAATGCATGAGAATTTTCGAAAAATGCAAGATGCACATGCAATTGACACCAAACTTATAACATGACTCAAGACTAAAACAAGAACACAAAAATATTTTTGACTTTTATGATTTTCTAATTTTTTTTGTATTTTTTCGAAAATTATTTGAAAAACAAAAATAAGGATTCTAAAATTTTTAATATGAATTCCAGGAATCTTATACTTTTTAGTCTAAAGCTCCAATCAAAGGGTCAGGCATGGCTTAATAGCCAGCCAAGCTTTAGTATGTAACTCAGACATGACACGCCTGACATACCCTATCCAGAAGAATTGGGCATGGCTCCATTGAGGTGATTAGTTGGAGACCAATCCCAAAGCAGTTTGGGTATGGCTTTACAGCCAGATAGACTTCAACATGCTTCATGAAACACTAGAATTCATTCTTTAAAAATTCTGAAGAAAAGTATATTTTTTAAAACATTTATTTATTTAATTTTTTTGAAAATATTTTTTTTTGAAAAAAAAAACAAAAAAGAAGAAAATATTTTTGAAAAATTTTTGAAAACTTTTTGAAAACAAAATAAGAAGAAAATTACCTAATCTGAGCAACAAGATGAACCGTCAGTTGTCCAAACTCGAACAATCCCCGACAACGGTGCCAAAAACTTGGTGCGCAGAAATTGTGATTACACTTTAATTATGTAAAATTCATCGCTCTTTCTTTCCCTGGTAATGGCGCCAAAAACATGATGCCAATACCATGGTTCACAACTTCGCACAACTAACCAGCAAGTGCACTGGGTCGTCCAAGTAATACCTTACGTGAGTAAGGGTCGAATCCCACGGAGATTGTTGGTATGAATCAAGCTATGGTCACCTTGTAAATCTCAGTCAGGCGGATATAAAATAGTAATGGGGTTTTTGAAATTAATTAATAAAATAGGGATAGAGATACTTATGTAAATCATTGGTGAGAATTTCAGATAAGCGAATAGAGATGCTTTCGTTCCTCTGAACCTCTACTTTCCTGCTATCTTCATCCAATCAGTCTTACTCATTTCCATGGCTGGCTTTATGTGATACATCACCACTGTCAATGGCTACTTTCGGTCTTCTCTCGAGAAAATGATCCAAATGCCCTGTCACGGCATGGCTAATCGTCTGGAGGCATCACCCTTGTCAATGGTTTCATCCTATCCTCTCAGTGAAAATGGTCAACGCACCCTGTCACGGCACGGCTATTCATCTGTCGGTTCTCGATCATGCTGGAATAGGATTTACTATCCTTTTGCGTCTGTCACTACGCCCAGCAATCACGAGTTTGAAGCTCGTCACAGTCATTCAATCATTGAATCCTACTCAGAATACCACAGACAAGGTTTAGACTTTCCGGATTCTCTTGAATGCCGCCATCAATCTAGCTTATACCACGAAGATTCTGGTTAAGAGATCTAAGAGACACTCATTCAATCGAAAGTAGAACGGAAGTGGTTGTCAGGCACGCGTTCATGGGGAATGATGATGATTGTTACGTTCATCGCATTCAGGTTGAAGTGCGAATGAATATCTTAGAAGCGAAATAAGATGAATTGAATAGAAAACAGTAGTACTTTGCATTAATCTTTGAGGAACAGCAGAGCTCTACACCTTAATCTATAGAGTACAGAAACTCTACCGTTGAAAATACATAAGTGATAATGGAGTTCATTGGTCTCGGCCCCAGAGGGGAACCGGAGTAACCAAGACTGTGAATACAATGATAAAAGGTTCTATTTATAATAAACTAGTCACTAGGGTTTACAGAAGTAAGTAATTGATGCATAAATCCATTTTCGGGGCCTACTTGGTGTGTGCTTGGGCTGAGCTAAGGCTTTCCACGTGCAGAGGCTCTTTTGGGCGTTCAACGCCAGTTTTGGATCCTTTTCTGGCGTTGAACTCTGGTTTTGGATCCTTTTCTGGCGCTGGACGCCAGAATTGGGCAGAGAACTGGCATTGAACACCAGTTTGCATCGTCTATCCTCGTACAAAGTATGAAATATTATATATTGCTGGAAAGCCCTGGATGTCTACTTTCCAACGCAATTGGAATCACGCCATTTCGAGTTCTGTAGCTCCAGAAAATCCACTTTGAGTGCAGGGAGGTCAGAATCCAACAGCATCAGCAGTCCTTCTTCAACCTCTGAATCTGATTTTTGCTCAAGTCCCTCAATTTCAGCCAGAAAATACCTGAAATCACAGAAAAACACACAAACTCATAGTAAAGTCTAGAAATGTGAATTTACCATAAAAACAAATGAAAACGTCCCTAAAAGTAACTAGATCCTACTAAAAACATACTAAAAATAATGCCAAAAAGCGTATAAATTATCCGCTCATCACTTCACCTCGAAGTACACGGATTGGTATCATGCTCAATTACATGGTTCATGGAAAACGTTTGGTCACCAAGGTGAGATTCTACTTTTTAACCGCCCGAATGGAAACATGCAGATCAAGACGGAGGCGGATTTAAAAGCATGGCTTCGAATCCTGGACTCTATCCTGACATTCGTCATCCCGGGAGCCTGAAAATCTGTTTGGAGCTGCTCAGAAGCTTTGCATGCTTGGTTTGGGACCCCGGAGGCTATTGGCATTCCAAGCACTGGTGGAGATTTTTGGACGAATTTAAACATAAACCACCAAAACAGGATACTCCTCCAATGTCCAACTTAAGGACTTAAACTAAAAGTGCTAGGTGGGAGACAACCCACCATGGTATGGTCGCTTCTTTTTCAATTTATTTCTTGTTAATTGCTTTCATTTTTTCCTTTTTCAATTTTAATTTATTAAACCTGGAATCATGCATAGCATTCATGTTAATCATTGCATTCTGCATTTTTCATGCATATATAAAAAAAAAGGGGTGCACGACACGACCGCATGCCCCATGCGATCGCGTCATATTGCGAAAAACACCACCCGCACGACCGCGTGACCCACGCGGCCGCGTGATATATATATCGGCGTAAGGATCCAACGAACAGAAAGTTGGGCTGGAATCGTGCGGCCCTTGTGCGTTTCGCACAAATTGGCCCACGCGATCGCATGCCCCATGCGATCGCGTCACTTGCACAATACCAATCCCACGCGACCGCGTGAGCGACGCAATCGCGTCGCATGGATTGTACATCCCCAAAAAGGAGACAGAGAGTTGTGCTAAAACGACGCTGGAGTCGTCCGTTTAGCACGAATTCCAGCGACGCGATCGCGCGACCCACGCGATTGCGTCACCCCTCTTTCCCCCCTCTCATGCGATCGCGCGACCTACGCGATCGCGTCACTCCCATTTTCACCCCAACCACGCGACCGCGTGCCCCACGCGGCCGCGTGGATTCGACAGTATAACTCCCCCAGTCACGCGAACCCTATCAGTCGCGCAGCCCCCCCCACCCCCAACCCTCTTCTCCCTCTCTGCTTCTTCTTCCTCCTTCTTCCTCCAGCACCACCAAGCCGCCACCGCGCCACCACCCAGACGCCGCCGCCACGCCGGACGCCGCCGCCGCAACCCCCTCCTCTCCCTTCTTCTTCCTTCTTCCTCTCTCCTCCCCTCTCCACCATTGCCCTCCGCGACCACCGACCCCACCACCGGCCACCCAGCCGCGCCCGCCCCCCTCTCTCCGCCACCCACCCGTAAACCCCCCTTCTTCTATCACTAACACTAAACCCTCTCTCCGCCACTGCCCCCCCTCAGCCGCCACCGCGACACCGTGCCCTGCCACCGCGCCGGACGCCGCCGCAGCCACCTTCTTCCCCGTTTCACCCCTCCCGCCTACCAGGTTCTGCAAAACGCAACCCCCTTTTTATCCGTTCGTCATTTTTCTGTACTTTTTTCCGTTTCTATTCATCATTAGGATAGATAGATATGCATGCTGTAGTGGATTTTTAGGTTGTCAGGTAGCTTAGGCTGTGGTTAGTGGATCTAGGTCTGTTTACTTGCACTGTTCCTGTTTATGTTTTATCATAACTACAATTTTGCTGTTCCTGTGACCTCGTTCATATGCTATGATTTCTTGCATTTGCTGCTTGTTACTCTAAATTTTCCTATTTCTATTCATTACTGGTAACTGCAGCAAGTTTTTAATTCATATGAACTGCTATAATTGCTGTTTATTTTCTGGGACAATCCAATTTTAGCCGGAATGCTGCCCAAATTTTTTAAAATTGTTTTCATTCTTGTTTTGGTTTGGCATTTCTGAACTCTATTTTACTCTGCTTTACCCAAACCATTTCATGAATGCTATGGCAGACTTTCTTATCCTCTTTGATTTTCTGGTTCATAAACAGCATTTGTGATTCACTGATTCCGATTTTTGCTTTCTTTATTTCTATTCGAATCAGCATCACCCTGCTTTCCTTGTTCGATTATGAGTACTTCTATTCTTACCTGTGAATCCTTGTTATATGGAATTTTTCTATGCCACTTACTTTAACCCGCATTTTACTAACTCACTGATTTTAATTTACTAATTTCTTTTTCAAAATCTAACCATACTAACCCTTTTGATCTCTTTTCTGTTTATTTTCACTTTCCTCTAACTTTCTAACCATGGCATATTGTTTATTTTTCCATTTAACATAAATTCAATCACATTTCATTTATTCATTTTCCTTATTCTATTTCTCCCTTGCCGCTTTGAGTTTCCTTTGTTTAATTGCCTATTTGCTTTCCTATTTTATCCATTTCCTGGTTTTCTGTTTTTCAGGATGTCTGCCTCACAAAGGAGAGGAAAAGGTAAGGCTACTGGCAAGCGCAAGAGGGGAGATTCCTCCCAGTCCATCATTGCTCTAATGCATGATTCTTCATGGCGGGAGAAGAACTTCACACAGCAGGAAAAAGCTGACCAGCTGCTCCCTGCGACTGATCCTATAAAATTTGCAAACCGGTACTGTGAGCTGAAGTACCCGGCTTTTGAAAACTCCAGAAATCTATACCTAGAGCGAACTCTGAAGATTCCAGAAGCACTCCAGCAGTACACCACTGAGCAAATCAAGCAAAGGGGCTGGTTCTTTCTGGAAAGAACACTGACAGAGGTCAATTCATCTTGGGTACGGGAATTCTACTGTAACTACTATCTCACTACCCTAGATGCAGTGAACCTGAGAGGAAAGCAAATTCTGGTCACTGAGGAGGCCTTAGAGGACATTCTCTGGCTCCCAGCCAAGTTCGATCAGCCTGATGGTTATTCAAAGCCTGAGGAGGACATGCGTCAGATGCAGTTTGATTGGGATGCCATGAAGGCACGAATAGCTCTCGACCCGATAGTTCCTTGGGAGATGGGTCAGGATACTACCATGCCTAGAGGGATCAAGAGAGCATACTTAAACGATGAGGCTCGGTTATGGCATCAGATCTTGAGTAATTATGTGATGCCGAGTACTCACGAGACGGAGATCCCGGCTGCTATGATCACCCTCCTTTGGTGTGTGCTGGAGGGTAAGGACCTTTATCTGCCACGTTTCATTCGGCGCTATATGGCCAGGGTCCACGTCCGAGGCACCCTCCCCTTTCCATATCTAGTTACACAGCTTGGCCGTCGAGCTGACGTGCCATGGGAGGCTGCCGATGAGAGACCACCAGCGGCGGATTGCAGGAAGATCATTTCGCACAGCCGGAACTTCTTAGCCTTGGGCCACAGACCACCACCATTCACTGCTACTGATGAGTCAGCCCCACCGTCTGCTGGACCCTCTTTTTCTACTGCTGCACCACTTACCCCTGCTACCACCACTGCACCTCCACCTGCCACAGAGCCCGTCTATCATCTGGTGCACCGCTTGTTCCGACGACTTGACCAGATGGAGCGTCGCAACAAGCGGCGCTATGAGCACCTAAAGCTGATGATACGATCCGGTGACATCCCCTCCGAGCCCGACACATCGTCCGAGGCATCTGAGGAGGAGGCGGATGCACCCGAGGCAAAGACCCATCCCCAGGAGGCAGCACCAGCCGCACCACAGGCAGCGGTCCCACATCAGATTGAGGCTGCGGATCTTAAGATCCCGATCCAGTCAGCACCTCCTTCACAGCAGCCAGACTCCCAGCCTACCACCACTGAGACTCCAGCTACCATCCCTCCCAGTGATGACACTTCTTCACACCCGGCTTGATTGAGCATCGGGGACGATGCTTCCTTTTAAGTGTGGGGAGGTCGCCATCTCTGGCGTTTATTTTGGTGAACCACTACATACTTTTTCTTTTATTTTGGATATTTTTCTGTATTTTTCTCTTTTTCTTTTTACTGTTATTTTCTGAGTACTTATACATTGCTTTTATGTATTTTTACTCTATTTTCTGCATTTTGCATTCTTAGTTCATATTTTCGCCATTTAGTTTATTTTAGTTATTTAGTTTAGTTTGCGATTCTGATTTATTAGTGGATTAATTAGTATAGTTTACCCTTTTTAGCATAAGATAGTATAGTTTAAATTGAAAAAAATATAAAAAGGAAGTAAGCTAGGAAATTGAACATATCAGATTTAAATCCACAAACTTTATATATAGCATTACATGATGTAGTTAAGCTGACAACATTTCATCAAGGAGGAACATTAAAACTTTAAAAGCCACCCTAAATAAATTTTTTTATGAGAATAATGGGAATTTTTAACTAAACCTGCATACAATATATAAATGATATATGATGCTTGAGTTAGAGAACACACAGCCTGTGAGTCTTGAGCTTAATTGTATGGTTGCATTCAAACCATAATTTCATTTCTGTGTGTTTCATTTCTTTTTATTCTGATGTTCTTTACTTTGCTTTAATCTATATGTCCAATTATAGAATATAGAATGTAGATACATACCAAGAGAATGATTGAGGCCATCATTTGATTTCAGCTCACTTACCCCAAATTAGCCTACCTTTTACATCACCCTTGTTAGCCCCCTTGAGCCTTTTAAAACCCCTTTATTCTATTTAGCCAAATTACTAGCCTTAAGCAGAAAAATAAAAAGAAATTTCCGAGTGAATCCTTGGTTAGCTTAAGATAGAAAATCATGAATAGAGTTAAATGTGGAAAACCTTTTGGGAACATGGATGATAGAAACAAAAGGTAGAGAAGTAAAAAGGAATAAAATAAAATTTGGAAAGCATGCTCATGAGAAAATCTAAGTGATTCAATTACCATGTGCATTAAAAAAAAAGAGTTATTTTTCAGCAATTAAATAAAAGGGGATACAAAAGAAACTCCCCAATGCAAAAATAAAAACAATGCACATGGGATAAAAATAAAAAGTGAAACATGAGCATGTAACAATAAGTGGGATAATATGGGAGAATAGGTAAAGAAGTTTTATCTTGCTAAATATGTATGTTAGGTGAGATCTTAGTCTAATTAAGGATTCACTTATTAGCTCACTTAACCCTATACATAAATCCTTACCTTTACCTTGGCCCCATTACAACCTCAATTAAAGACCTCATGACTTTTCGGTATGACTATATTCTATAATTGTTGATTGGTTAGATGAAGAACAAAGTTATAGAAGTAAGAATAAAAAGAAAAATAGAGTGAATAAACCCAATAAACACTGAGTGACTAGAGAGTAAACACAAAATCCAGTGAGGGTTCAATAACTCATCAACATATATCTGTATTTAATTTACTAATTGTTTTGCAAGTTTGTACAATATTTTCTTTCCCATCTCATTTGCTAAAATGCTTTATTATTTAAGGGTTGGCTATATATATATATATATATATATATATATATATATATATATATTAGTTTTTAGTATATTTTTATTAGTTTTTAAATAAAATTCACATTTTTGGACTTTACTATGAGTTTTTTTGTTTTTCTTTGATTTCAGGTAATTTCTGGCTGAAATTGAGGGACTTGAGCAAAAATCAGATTCAGAGATTGAAGAAGGACTACAGATGCTGTTGGATTCTGATCTCCCTGCACTCAAAGTGGATTTTCTAGAGCTACAGGAGTCCAAATGGCGCGCTTTCAATTGCTTTGGAAAGTAGACATCCAGGGCTTTCCAGCAATATATAATAGTCCATACTTTTCTTGAGTTTAGACGACCCAAAATGGCATTCAACGCCAGCTCTCTGCCCTATTCTGGAGTTAAACGCCAGAAACAGGTTGCAAAGCAGAGTTAAACGCCAGAAACAGGTTACAAACTGGCGTTTAACTCCAAGAAAGACCTCTGCACGTGAAAGCTTCAATGCTCAGCCCAAGCACACACCAAGTGGGCCTGAAAGTGAATTTCTGCATCATTTACTCATTTCTGTAACCCTAGTAACTAGTTTAGTATAAATAGAACTTTTTACTATCATGTTAACAGTCTGATCTTTGATTAGTTTTATGCTATCTTAGACCTTTATGGGGACTGGTCATTCGGCCATGCCTGGACCTTATTCTTATGTATTTTCAATGGTAGAGTTTCTACACACTATAGATTAAGGTATGGAGCTCTGCTGTTCCTCATGAATTAATGCAAAGTATTATTGTTTTTCTATTCAACTCAAGCCGATTTCTTCTCTAAGATATACACTCGTTCTTCAATCTGACGAATGTGATGATCCGTGACACTCATCATCATTCTCACCTATGAACGCGTGCCTGACAACCACTTCCGTTCTACTTGCAATAGCTTGAGTGCGTATCTCTTAGCCTTTTGGTTCATGACTCATGGTTGCCTCGCCTGACAACCGAGCCTTCCATTCCATGAGATCAGAGTCTTCGTGGTATAGGCCAGAATTATTGGCAACCATTCTTGAGATCCGGAAAGTCTAAACCTTGTCTGTGGTATTCCGAGTAGGATCTGGGAAGGGATGGCTATGACGAGCTTCAAACTCGCGAGTGCTGGGCGTAGTGACAGACGCAAAAGGATTACTGAATCCTATTCCAGTATGATCGAGAATCGACAGATGATTAGCCGTGCGGTGACAGCGCATTTTGGACCATTTTCACTGAGAGGACGGGATGTAGCCATTGACAACGGTGATGCCCAACATAAGCTTGCCATAGAAAGGAGTGTGAATGATTGAATGAAGACAACAGGAAAGCAGAGGTTCAGGAGGAACAAAAGCATCTCTATACGCTTATCTGAAATTCTCACCAATGAATTACATAAGTATCTCTATCCTATTTTATATTTTAATTATATTTTAATTATCAATTCACCATAACCACCCGCCTGACTGAGATTTACAATGTGACCATAGCTTGCTTCAAGCCAACAATCTCCGTGGGATCGACCCTTACTCACGTAAGGTTTATTACTTGGACGACCCAGTGCACTTGCTGGTTAGTTGTGTGAAGTTGTGACAAAGAACTAAGATTATGAACGTGCGTATTAAGTTTTGACGCCGTTACCAAGGAATGAACGATCACGATTTCACCTCACCACTTCTCATTAATGAGCTCCACATGTCCTAGAGACAGGACACAACTCACTGTATATGGTATGACTGGTTTCTTTGTTGAAGACAACTCTCATGCCCGGTGAGAGGCCTTCAGAGGGGACTTTCTTGTCCCTCCAGCCTTTAGGTACTTTTTTTTTAGTACCTTTGTTCTCAGTGCTTGTTAATGGCTACCCAACACTAAACTTAGAATTGATGTTTGGGGGCTTAGTAAAGCTTTGCACTGAAAGAGATGGTTAGAACACTAAGTGTTGCACCATTGTCTCTTTCTTATCAGAGGGAAAATTGGGATTGGACACCTTGAACAAGATGTAGTCCTCTCCTAGTTGGAAAACTATTTCTCCCTTTGACACATTAATCATGGCATTTGCAGTAGCTAGAAAAGGTCTTTCGAGTCCTCATCCTCTCCTATGTCCAAGACTATGAAGTTTGCAGGGATGTAGTGGTCTTCAACCTTCACCAAGACATCCTCTATTAAGCCATATGGCTTCTTCATTGACTTGTCTGCCATCTCTAGTGAGATGTTTGCAGCTTGTACCTCAAAGATTCCCATCTTCTCCATTACAGAGAGTGGCATGAGGTTTATACTTGACCCTAGGTCACACAGAGCCTTCTCAAAGTTCATGGTACCTATGGTACAATGAATCATGAAGCGTCCAGGATCTGGAAGCTTTTGAGGTAGCTTCTGCTAAACCAAAGCTTTTAGCTCTTTGGTAAGTAGTGGAGGTTCTTCCTCCAAAGGCTTTGTACCAAATAGCTTGGCATTCAGCTTCATGAGAGCTCCAAGGTACCGAGCAACTTGCTCTTCCCTAGTGTCATCATCCTCATCAGAGTATGAGTATTCATCAGAACTCATGCATTGCAGAAGTGCATGCAAAGGAACCTCTTTGGTCTCTATATGAGCCTTGGCTTCCTTTAGTTCTTGGATAGGGATTTCTTGAGTAGGTATTGAGCACTCAGAGGGTGTGCCTTTACTGGCATTCAACGCCAGCTCTGGTGGCTCTTTGGGTGTTGAACGCCCATTATGCAAACCCTTACTGGCGTTAAACGCTAGTCCCCTTACCATTTTAGGCGTTGAACGCCCAGCAAGGATGTCCTTGCTGGCATTCAACGCCAGCTTCCCTGCCTGTTGGGGCATTGAACACCCAGTGAGGAAGCCCTCACTGGTGTTCAACGCCAGCTTTGGTGCCAGGTTGGGCGTTGAACGCCCATTGAGGGCTTCCCCACTAGCGTTCAGCGCCAGGCTCTTAGCCATTTTACGCGTTGAACGCCCAGTGAGATCTTCCTCACTGGTGTTCAATGCCTTTCCAGTCTCTCCAGATTTGGCCTTAACCTCAGTGGTCATGGCCTTGCACTCTTCTCTTGGGTTCACTTCAGTGTTACTAGGAGGAGTCTCAGGGATCCTCTTGCTCAGTTGACCAACTTGTATCTCCAAATTTCTAATGGAGGATCTTGTTTCAGTTATAAAACTATGAGTGGTCTTAGAGAGGCTAGAGTCTAGAATGGCTAAGTCAGAAAGGCTCTGCTTAGGAGTCTCCATATTCCCTTGAGAAGATGGGAATGGTGGCTTGTTGTTGAACCTATTCTGGTTCCTTCCACCTTGATTATTATTGAAGCTTTTCTGAGGCTTTTGTTGATCCTTCCATGAAAGGTTAGGATGATTCCTCTATGAAGGGTTGTAGGTGTTTTCATAGGGTTCTCCCATGTAATTCACCTCCTCCATGGTGGGTTGATCAAGATCTTAAGCTTCTACTTCAAAGGAAGCTTCATGAGTGCTGTCGGCTGCAGCTTGCATTCCAGTCAAATGCTGAGTGATCATATTGACCTGCTGGGTCAAGATCTTGTTCTGAGCTAATATGGTATTCAGAATGTCTACTTCAAGAACTCTTTTCCTCTAAGGGACTCCACTGTTCACAGGGTTTCTCTCAGAGGTGTACATGAATTGGTTATTTGCAACCATCTCAATGAGTTCTCTTGCTTCTGTAAGCATTTTCTTCAAGTGGAATGATCCACCTGTAGGGCTGTCCAATAATATTTTGGACATCTCAGACAAACCATCATAGAAGATACCTAGGATAGACCATTCTGAGAGCATGTCAGGAGGACACCTCCTGATCAGTTGCTTATATCTTTTCCAAGCTTCATAGAGGGATTCACCTTCTCTTTGTCTAAAGATTTGGACTTCCACTCTGATTTTGCTCATTCTTTGAGGAGGAAAGAATTTAGCCAAGAAAGCATTGACCAGCTTTTCCCAAGAGTCTAGGCTCTCTTTTGGTTGAGAATCCAACCATATCTTAGCTTTGTCTCTAACAGCAAAGGAAAAGAGCATAAGTCTATAGACCTCAGGATCCACTCCATTGGTCTTAACAGTGTCACAGATTTGTAAGAATTCAGCTAAGAATTGATGTGGATCTTCCAGTGGAAGTCCATAGAACTTGCAATTCTGTTGTAGAAGAGAGACTAACTGAGGCTTAAGCTCAAAGTTGTTAGCTCCAATGGCAAGTACAGAGATGTTTCTGCCATAGAAATTAGAGGTAGGCATGGTGAAGTCACCAAGAACCTTTCTTGCCTCTCCTTTATGATTAGGCTCGGCCATGTCTTCGGCTTCTTGTTCGAAATTTTTTGAGAGGTTTCTTTTGGAGTGTTGTGCTTTAACTTTTTGTAAGCTCCTCCTTAAAGTCCTTTCAGGTTCAGATCAAGATTAAAGAGAGGCTCTTTAACCCTGTTCCTAGTCACAAACAAGAAAAGAAAAACAAGAAAGAAAGGAAGCTTCTATGCCTGATTTGAGTATAGAGGACTTCTAGTGAGATATGAAGAAGAAGAAGAGAAGAGAAGAATGAAGATAGGAGAAGGAGAAGAAGAATTCGAATAAAGTAGAAAAAGAATTCGAAAATTAGAAGTAAAAGAGAAATAAGAATTAAAATATTTTTGTTTTCATTTTATTTATTTATTTAATTCAAAAATTAAAAGTTAATTAATTAAAAAGATTTAAAAATTAAATGATGAATTTTCAAAAATAGAAGAGAGAGATAAAAGAGAATTTTCGAAAATAGGAGAAAGAAGAATTAGTTAAGAAGTTTTAAAAAAGAAGAGAGAGAACAAGTAACTAATTAAGAAAAGATTTGAAAACAAGATAAGATAGAAGATTAGAAAATATTTGAATTTGAAATTTAAATTTTGAATTTTGAAATTGAAATTTGAATTTGAAATTTTAAATTTTGAAATTTTAAATCTTGAATTTTGAATTTGAAACAAGAAAAGATAAAGATTTGAAAAAAGATTTTAATTTTTGAAAAGGTTTGATTTTGCAATTTGAAATTTAACTTTTGAATTTTGAATTTGAATTTTAAAATTTGAATTTGAAATAAGATAAGATAAGATTTTTTGAATTTTTAAGAAAGATAAAAAGATAAGATAAGCTTTTAAAAAAGATATGATTTTTGAAAAGATTTGAATTTTGAAATTTAAAACTAAGATAAGATAAGAAAAGATTTTACACATATTTTTTAAAAGTATTTATAGAATTTAAGAATAACTCTGAGATATTTGGAAAAGTGATTCTAAAGATAAATCTCATGAGCGACTTTGTTTTAGTTTATTATTTTAGAGAAATTGTAGTATTATGGATAAAGAATTATTATATCTTGAATGATATTTGATTATGTGATGAGATGATTGAGATTTGGAAAGGCAACACCAATGACTCTTCTTATCATCGATTTGTCGGGCGCTATAACCCAAGAGCGTATAGGCGTTATAGCCCAAGAGCCTGCGGGTGCTATAACCTAAGAGTATACCGGGCACTATACCCCAAAGCTATGGCAATGAGCGACAACGTCCGTAAGTATGTAATGTCAGGCACAGGTCGAGAACCGATGGATGAGCTCATTACCTACACTAAGGCTAGACATGCATCATACTTGTTTGCGCATATTTCTTGTGCGTTTTGAATTGGTTCTTGTGGTTGTATCTTATGTGTTGTTCGCTCTTGATTGTTGTTTGCTCTATGCTCCTTTGTTGTAGTCTAGTTGACTTGGGACACATGGCCGATATATATATAAGCAACTTAACTTGTTTCACTCTGACCCTATTAAGAACTCCCCAGTTCTTACCCCCTATCTTCCTACCCCCTTCAGATGGAGACGGGTGTCATTTTCTATGAGCTCGAGCAGCCTTATGTGTATGAGGATCCTGTCCTTCACAGCTTCTATGTGGTGGCCGTAGAGCTTTGAATCCGTGAGTACGTAGTTAGAGATCATCTTTTTCAATATTCGCTAGCTTCAACCCTCTTTGATCTTGATGCACCGTATGCTTTTTCGCTGTCATGGTTACATGGTGCAGGAATCCCCACACTTCGTATAGATCTTACTCAGGGTCGATCCCACGAGGATTGTGGTTTGAAGCAACTGGTGCACGAAATTGCGATCATCAATGGCGCCAACAACTTGGTATGCACAATTGTAATCTCAACTCTTTATCACAACTTCGCACAACTAACCAGCAAGTGCACTGGGTCGTCCAAGTAATAAACCTTACGTGAGTAAGGGTCGATCCCACGGAGATTGTCGGCCTGAAGCAAGCTATGGTCACCTTGTAAATCTCAGTCAGGCGGATTCAAATGGTTATGGTGAATTGATAATAAAAAGATAAATAAAACGTAAAATAAAGATAGAGGTACTTATGTAATTCTTTGGTGAGAATTTCATATAAGTGTATAGAGATGCTTTCGTTCCTCTGAACCTCTGCTTTCCTGCTGTCTTCATCCAATCATTCCTACTCCTTTCCATGGCAAGCTTTATGTAGGGCATCACCGTTGTCAATGGCTACATCCCATCCTCTCTGTGAAAATGGTCCAATGCGCTGTCACTGCATGGCTAATCATCTGTCGGTTCTCGATCATATTGAAATAGGATTTACTATCCTTTTGCATCTGTCACTACGCCCAGCACTCGCGAGTTTGAAGCTCGTCATAGCCATCCCTTCCCAGATCCTACTCGGAATACCACAGACAAGGTTTAGACTTTCCAGATCTCAAGAATGGCCGTCCATGGGTTCTAACTTATACCACGAAGATTCTAATATCTCGGACTCGATCCTCTGTATTAGATATCTAAGAGATACTCATTCTAGCTTGTTTGCATGTAGAACAGAAGTGTTTGTCAGGCACGCGTTCATAAGTGAGAATGATGATGAGCGTCACATAATCATCACATTCATCATGTTCTTGGGTGCGAATGGATATCTTAGAGAAGGAATAAGCTTGAATTGAATAGAAAAATAGTAGTACTTTGTATTAATTCATGAGGAATAGCAGAGCTCCACACCTTAATCTATGGAGTGTAAAAACTCTACCGTTGAAAATACATAAGTGATAAGGTCCAGGCATGGCCGAGAGGCCAGCCCCCAAATGTGATCTAACGATAAAACTAAAGATGTAAATACAATAGTAAAAAATCCTATTTATACTAAACTAGTTACTAGGGTTTACAGAGATAAGCAAATGATGCAGAAATCCACTTTCGGGGCCCACTTGGTGTGTGCTTGGGCTGAGCATTGAGCTTTACACGTGTAGAGGCTTCTCTTGGAGTTGAACGCCAGTTTGTAACCTGTTTCTGGCGTTTAACTCCACTTTGCAACCTGTTTCTGGTGTTTAACTCCAGAATGCAGCATGGAACTGGCGTTCAACACCAGTTTGCGTCATCTAAACTCGGGAAAAGTATGGACTATTATATATTACTGGAAATCCCTGGATGTCTACTTTCCAACGCAATTAAGAGCGCGCCATTTGGAGTTCTGTAGCTCCAGAAAATCCACTTTGAGTGCAGGGAGGTCTGAATCAGATTTTTGCTCAGGTCCCTCAATTTCAGCCAGAAATTACCTGAAATCATAGAAAAACACACAAACTCATAGTAAAGTCCAGAAATGTGATTTTATTTAAAAACTAATAAAAATATACTAAAAACTAACTAAATCATACTAAAAACTATGTAAAAACAATGCCAAAAAGCCTATAAATTATCCGCTCATCATAACACCAAACTTAAATTGTTGCTTGTCCCCAAGCAACTGAAAATCAAATAGGATAAAAAGAAGAGAATATACTATAAATTCCAAAATATCAATGAAACTTAGCTCCAATCAGATGAGCGGGACTTGTAGCTTTTTGCCTCTTGAATAGTTTTGGCATCTCGCTTTATCCATTGAGGTTCAGAATGATTGGCATCTATTGGAACTCAGAGTTCAGATAGTGTTATTGATTCTCCTAGTTCAGTATGTTGATTCTTGAACACAGCTACTTTATGAGTCTTGGCCATGGCCCTAAGCACTTTGTTTTCCAGTATTACCACCGGATACATAAATGCCACAGACACATAACTGGGTGAACCTTTTCAGATTGTGACTCAGCTTTGCTAAAGTCTCCAGTGAGAGGTGTCCAAGGCTCTTAAGCACACTCTTTTTTGCTTTGGACCATGACTTTAACTGCTCAGTCTCAAGTTTTCACTTGACACCTTCACGCCACAAGCACATGGTTAGGGACAGCTTGGTTTAGCCGCTTAGGCCAGGATTCTATTCCTTTAGGCCCTCCTATCCACTGATGCTCAAAGCCTTGGATCCTTTTTATTACCCTTGCCTTTTGGTTTTAAGGGCTATTGGCTTTTTGCTCTTGCCTTTTGGTTTAAAGAGCTTTTGGCTTTTTCTGCTTGCTTTTTCTTTTTCTTTTTCTCCCTTTTTTGTCGCATTTTTTTTCTCCAAGCTTTTGTATTCACTGCTTTTTCTTGCTTCAAGAATCATTTTTATGAATTTTCAAATTATCAAATAACATTTCTGCTTTTCATCATTCTTTCAAGAGCCAACATATTTAACATTCATAAACAACAACTTCAAAAGACATATGCACTGTTCAAGCATTCATTCAGAAAACAAAAAGTGTTGCCACCACATCAAAATAATTAAACTAGTTTCAAGGATGAATTTGAAACCATGTACTTCTTGTTCTTTTGTAATTAAAACATTTTTCATTCAAGAGAGGTGATGGATTCATATTCATAACTTTAAGGCATAGACACTTAGACACTAATGATCATGTAATAAGACACAAATATAAATAAACATAAAGCATGGAAACTGAAAACAGAAAATAAATAGACAAGGAGATTAAGGAATGAGTCCACCTTAGTGAGGGTGGCGTCTTCCTCTTCTTGAAGAACCAATGGTGCTTTTGAGCTCCTCTATGTCTCTTCCTTGTCTTTGTTGCTTTTCCCTCATAGCTCTTTGATCTTCTCTAATTTCATGGAGGATGATGGAATGCTCTTGGTGCTCCACCCTTAGTTGTCCCATATTGGAACTTAATTCTCCTAGGGAAGTGTTGATTTGCTCCCAATAATTCTGTGGAGGAAAGTGCATCCCCTGAGGCATCTCAGGGATTTCATGGTGAGGAATTTCCTCATGCTCATGTTGAGGTCCATGATCTCTTATTTGCTCCATCCTTTTCTTAGTGATGGGCTTGTCCTCTTCAATGAGGATGTCTCCCTCTATGTCAATTCCAGCCGAATTGCAGAGGTGGCAAATAAGGTGAGGAAAGGCTAACCTTGCCTAAGTAGAGGACTTGTCAGCCACCTTGTAGAGTTCTTGAGGTATAATCTCATGAACTTCTACCTCTTCTCCAATCATGATACTATGGATCATGATGGCCCGGTCTATAGTAACCTCAGACCGGTTACTAGTAGGAATGATTGAGCGTTGAATGAACTCTAGCCATCCCCTAGCCACTGGTTTGAGGTCATGCCTTCTTAGTTGAACCGGCTTGCCTCTTGAGTCAATTTTCCATTGAGCTCCTTCCTCACATATGTCTATGAGAACTTGGTCAAACCTTTGATCAAAGTTGACCCTTCTTGTGTAGGGGTGTGCGTTCTCTTCCATCATTGGCAAGTTGAACGCTAGCCTTACATTTTCCGGACTGAAATCTAAGTATTTCCCCCGAACCATGGTAAGCCAATGCTTTGGATTCGGGTTCACACTTTGATCATGGTTCCTAGTGATCCATGCGTTTTCATAGAACTCTTGAATCATTAGGATTCCGACTTGTTGAATGGGGTTGGTGAGAACTTCCTAACCTCTTCTTTGGATCTCAAGTCGGATCTCTGGATACTCATTCTTTTTGAGCTTGAAAGGAACCTCAGGGATCACTTTCTTCTTGGCCACAACTTCATAAAAGTGGTCTTAATGGACCTTTGAGATGAATCTCTCCATCTCCTATGGCTCAGAGGTGGAAGCAATTGCATTCTCTTTCCTCTTTCTTGAGGTTTCTCTGGCCTTAGGTGCCATTGATGGTTATGGAAAACAAAAAGCAATGCTTTTTACCACACCAAACTTAAAATGTTTGCTCGTCCCCGAGAAAAAGAAGAAAGAAAGAAAAAGGAGAAGAAGAGAAATAGAGGAGAGGGAGAGAGAGGTTGTTTCGGCCAAGGGGGAGAAGAGAGGTTTGTGTTGTGTGAAAATGAAGAAAGAATGAGGGGTTTATATAGAAGTGGGGGGAGGGTTAAGGTTCAGCCATTAGGGTTGGGTTTGGGAGGGAAAATAGTTTGAATTTTGAAGGTAGGTGGGGTTTTTGGGGAAGAGATGATGGATGTGAGTGGTGAAGAGGTGATGGAGAAGAGTGATTGAGTTGATTAGTGAAGGGTATTTGGGGAAGAGAGTTATGAAAAGGTGTGAAGAGGAGAGAAGAAAAAGTGGGGATCCTGTGGGATCCACAGATCAAGTGGGGTCAAGGACTTAACATCCCTGCCCCAATTAGGCGTGTAAAATGCCCTTACTGTGCAATCCTGGCGTTTAACGCCAGACTGCTGCCTGTTTCTGGCGTTAAACGCCCAAATGCAGCTTGTTTCTGGCGTTTAACGCCAGGTAGATGCTTGGTTCTGGCGTTAAACGCCATCTTGGTGCTTGTTTCTGGCGTTAAACGCCAGACAGATGCTTGCTTCTGGCGTTTAACACCAGCATGCCTCTCCTCTAGGGTGTGCTGTTTTTAAAGCTGTTTTTCAATCTATTTTTGATTTTTTTTCAGTATTTTTTGTGACTCCACATGATCATCAACCTAATAAAACATGAAATAACAAAGAAAAAATAAAATAGATATAATTAAATAACATTGGGTTGCCTCCCAACAAGTGCTTCTTTAATGTCAATAGCTTGACAGTGAGCTCTCATGGAGCCTCACAGATAATCAGAGCAAGGTTGGAACCTCCCAACACCAAACTTAGAGTTTGAATGTGGGGGTTCAACACCAAACTTAGAGTTTGGTTGTGGCCTCTCAACACCAAACTTAGAGTTTGACTGTGGGGGCTTTGGTTGACTCTGCAGTGAGAGAAGCTTTTCATGCTTCCTCTCCATGGTTACAGAAGGAGATCCTTGAGTTTCAAACACAAGGTTATCCTCATTAAGTTGAAGGATCAACTCTCCTCTGTCTACATCAATCACAGCTCTTGCTGTGGCTAGGAAGGGTCTTCCAAGGATGATGGATTCATCCTCATCCTTCCCAGTGTCTAGGATTATGAAATCAGCAGGGATGTAAAGGCCTTCAACCTTTACTAACACGTCCTCTACTAGTCCATAAGCCTATTTTCTTGAGTTGTCTACCATCTCTAATGAGATTCTGGCAGCTTCCACCTCAAAGATTCCCAGTTTCTCCATTACAGAGAGTGGCATGAGGTTTATCCCTGACCCAAGGTCACATAGAGCCTTCTCAAAGGTCATGGTGCCTATGGTACAAGGTATTAAGAACTTTCCAGGATCCTGTTTCTTCTGAGGCAATGTTAGTTGATCTAGATCACTCAGTTCATTGATGAGTAAGGGAGGTTCATCTTCCCAAGTCTCATTACCAAATAACTTGGCATTCAGCTTCATGATTGCACCAAAGTATTTGGCAACTTGCTCTTCAGTAACATCCTCATTCTCTTCAGAAGAAGAATACTCATCAGAGCTCATGAAGGGCAGAATGAGGTTCAATGGAATCTCTATGGTCTCTAGATGAGCCTCAGATTCCTTTGGTTCCTCAAAGGGATACTCCTTATTGGTCACTGGACGTCCCAGGAGGTCTTCCTCACTGGGATTCACGTCCTCTCCCTCCCCTGTAGGTTCGGCCATGATGGTTAAATCAATGGCCTTGCACTCTCTTTTTGGATTCTCTTCGGTATTGCTTGGGAGAGTACTAGGAGGAGTTTCAGTGACTCTTTTACTCAGCTGGCTCACTTGTGCCTCCAAATTTCTAATGGAGGATCTTGTTTCATTCATGAAACTTAAAGTGGCCTTAGATAGATCAGAGACTATATTTGCTAAGCTAGATGGATTCTGCTCAGAATTCTCTGTCTGTTGCTGAGTGGATGATGAAAAAGGCTTGCTATTGCTAAACCTGTTTCTTCCACCATTATTAAAGCCTTGTTGAGGCTTTTGTTGATCCTTCCATGAGAAATTTGGATGATTCCTCCATGAGGGATTATAGGTGTTTCCATAGTGTTCACCCATGTAATTCACCTCTGCTATTGCAGGGTTCTCAGGATTATAAGCTTCTTCTTCAGAAGATGCCTCTTTAGTACTGTTGGATGATTCCTTTAATCCATTCAGACTCTGAGAGATCATATTGACTTGCTGAGTCAATATTTTATTCTGAGCCAGTATGGCATTCAGAGTATCAATTTCAAGAACTCCCTTCCTCCTAGGCGTCCCATTACTCACAGGATTCCTTTCAGAAGTGTACATGAACTGGTTATTTGCAACCATGTCAATGAGTTCTTGAGCTTCTGCAGGCATTTTCTTTAGGTGAATGGATCCACCTACAGAATGGTCCAATGACATCTTTGATAATTCAAACAGACCATCATAGAATATATCCAGGATGGTCCATTCTGAAAGCATGTCAGAAGGACACTTTTTGGTCAGTTCCTTGTATCTCTCCCAAGCTTCATAGAGGGATTCACCTTCCTTTTGTCTGAAGGTTTGAACATCCACTCTAAGCTTGCTAAGCTTTTGAGGAGGAAAGAACTTGGCTAAGAAAGCCGTGACCAGCTTATCCCAAGAGTTCAGGCTGTCTTTAGGTTGAGAGTCCAACCATATTCTAACTCTGTCTCTTACAGCAAATGGGAAAAGCATAAGCCTGTAGACCTCGGGATCAACCCCATTGGTCTTAACAGTATCATAGATCTGCAAGAATTCAGTTAAGAACTGAAAGGGATCTTCGGATGAAAGTCCATAAAACTTGCAATTCTGTTGCATCAAAGAAACTAATTGAGGTTTCAGCTCAAAATTGTTTGCTCCAATGGCAGGGATAAGATGCTTCTTCCATGTAAATTGGAATTAGGTGCAGTAAAGTCACCAAGCATCTTCCTAGCATTGTTATTATTTTCGGCCATGTCTCCTTTTTTCAAAAATTTCTGTCAGATTTTCTCTAGAGAGTTGTGCTTTAGCTTCCCATAGCTTCCTCTTTAGAGTCCTTTTAGGTTCTGGATCAGCTTCAACAAGAATGTACTTGTCCCTGTTCCTGCTCATATGAAAAAGAAGAGAACAGAAAAGAATAGGAATCCTCTATGTCACAGTATAGAGATTCCCTTATGTGAGTAGAAGAATAGAAGAGTAGAGGAAGGAGAAGAGAGAAAATTCGAAATTAAATTAAAAATAAAAGGAAAATATTTTTGTTTATTATTTTAATTATTAGTTAGATTTTGAAAATTAAAAAGAAAAATAAAATTAAATTAAAATTTAAAACAATTAGTTAATTAAAAGGAATTTTGAAAAAGAGGAATGTGATTTTCGAAAATTAGAGAGAGAAAATTAGTTAGGTAGTTTTGAAAAAGATATGATTGAAATAGTAATCTTTTAAAATCAAACAAAAAGTCAAGTAGTTAATTGAAAAAGATTTGAAAATCAATTTTTGAAAAGATAAGAAGTTAGAAAAGAAGTTAGAAAAAGATTTTGAAATTGATTTTGAAAAAGATGTGATTGAAATTTAAAAAGATATGATTGAAAATTATTTTGAAAAAGATTTGAATTGGAAATTAAAAAGATTTGATTTTGAAAATTGAAGTTGATTACTTGACTAACAAGAAACTAAAAAGATATGATTCTAGAGTTTAAAGATTGAACCTTTCTTATTAGGCAAGTAACAAACTTAAAAATTTTGAATCAATCACATTAATTGTTAGTAAAGATTTTGAAAATCAATCATAAAGTTTTTGAAAATATGAAGGAAAAATTGAAAAAGATTTGATTTTTGAAAAAGATAGAATTTTTAAATTGAAAATTTGATTTGACTCATAAGAAACAACTAAATTTTAAAAAGTTTTGAAAAAGTCAACTCAAATTTTCGAGTTTTATGAGATGAAAAAGGGAAAGATATATATTTTTTTTAAAAAATTTTAATGATGAAAGAGAAAAACACCAAAAAGACTAAATGCATGAAAATTTTGGATCAAAACAAGGGAAACATGAAAGAACACTTTGAATGCAAAGATGAACACCAAGAACACTTTGAAGATTATGATGAACATCAAGTATGTATTTTTGAAAAAAAATTTTAAGAAAAGAAAAACATGCAAGACGCCAAACTTAAAAATTTTTATTCTCTGGACACTAATAATTCAAGAATGCATATGAAAAATAAGAAAAGACACAAAACAAGAAAATATGAAGATCAAACAAGAAGACTTGTCAAGAACAACCTGAAGATCATGAAGAACAAATGCATGAGTTTTTGAAAATTTTAAGAGAAATTAAAAAGATGCAATTAACACCAAACTTAAAATTTGACACAAGACTCAAACAAGAAACACAAAATTATTTTTGATTTTATAAATTTTTTGGATTTTTCAAAAATTATTTTGGAAAAACGAAAAAGAAGAAATTTTTTTTTCGAAAATAAGAATAATAAAAACAAAAAGGTTAAAATTAAAATAAAGTTACCTAATCTGAGCAACAAGATGAACTGTCAGTTGTCCAAACTCGAACAATCCCCGGCAACAGCGCCAAAAACATGGGGCACAAAATTGCGATCATCAATGGCGCCAACAACTTGGTACGCACAATTGTAATCTCAACTCTTTATCACAACTTCGCACAACTAACCAGCAAGTGCACTGGGTCGTCCAAGTAATAAACCTTACGTGAGTAAGGGTCGATCCCACGGAGATTGTCGGCCTGAAGCAAGCTATGGTCACCTTGTAAATCTCAGTCAGGCGGATTCAAATGGTTATGGTGAATTGATAATAAAAAGATAAATAAAACATAAAATAAAGATAGAGGTACTTATGTAATTCTTTGGTGAGAATTTCAGATAAGCGTATAGAGATGCTTTCGTTCCTCTGAACATCTGCTTTCCTGCTGTCTTCATCCAATCATTCCTACTCCTTTCCATGGCAAGCTTTATGTAGGGCATCACCGTTGTCAATGGCTACATCCCATCCTCTCTGTGAAAATGATCCAATGCGCTGTCACTGCATGGCTAATCATCTGTCGGCTCTCGATCATACTGGAATAGGATTTACTATCCTTTTGTGTCTGTCACTACACCCAGCACTCGCGAGTTTGAAGCTCGTCATAGCCATCCCTTCCCAGATCCTACTCGGAATACCACAGACAATGTTTAGACTTTCCAGATCTCAAGAATGGCCGTCCATAGGTTCTAACTTATACCCGAAGATTCTAATATCTCGGACTCGATCCTCTGTATTAGATATCTAAGAGATACTCATTCTAGCTTGTTTGCATGTAGAACGGAAGTGTTTGTCAGGCACGCATTCATAGGTGAGAATGATGATGAGCGTCACATAATCATCACATTCATCATGTTCTTGGGTGCGAATGGATATCTTAGAGAAGGAATAAGCTTGAATTGAATAGAAAAACAATAGTACTTTATATTAATTCATGAGGAACAGCAGAGCTCCACACCTTAATCTATAGAGTGTAGAAACTCTACCGTTGAAAATACATAAGTGATAAGGTCCAGGCATGGCCGAGAGGCCAGCCCCCAAATGTGATCTAAAGATAAAACTAAAGATGTAAATACAATAGTAAAAAGTCCTATTTATACTAAACTAGTTTCTAGGGTTTACAGAGATAAGTAAATGATGCAGAAATCCACTTCCGGGGCCCACTTGGTGTGTGCTTGGGCTGAGTATTGAGCTTTACACGTGTAGAGGCTTCTCTTGGAGTTGAACGCCAGTTTGTAACCTGTTTCTGGCGTTTAACTCCACTTTGCAACCTGTTTCTGGCGTTTAACTCTAGAATGCAGCATGGAACTGGCGTTCAACGCCAGTTTGCGTCATCTAAACTCGGGAAAATATGGACTATTATATATTGCTGGAAAGCCCTGGATGTCTACTTTTCAACTCAATTGAGAGCGCGCTATTTGGAGTTCTGTAGCTCCAGAAAATCCACTTTGAGTGCAGGGAGATCAGAATCCAACAGCATCTACAGTCCTTTTTCAGCCTGAATCAGATTTTTGCTCAGGTCCCTCAATTTCAGCCAGAAATTACCTAAAATCACAGAAAAACACACAAACTCATAGTAAAATCCAGAAATGTGATTTTTATTTAAAACTAATAAAAATATACTAAAAACTAACTAAATCATACTAAAAACTATGTAAAAATAATGCCAAAAAGCGTATAAATTATCCGCTCATCAGCAACTTATGGTTATCTTATAGATCTTACTCAGGCAAGTAGGAGATGTTGGTATGTTGTTTAATTGCATAAAAGGAATAATGAGATCTAAACTAGGTTGACCTGTTTACAATGATAAGAAGATGGTCAAGGCTTGGAGATGCTTTGTCCTTCTGGATTAGCTCTGGTCTTACTGTCTTCTTTAATTGTGAATGATTTCTTCTATGGCAGGCTATATGTGATTGTCACCGGTTGAGAGGTCGCCAATGCTCCTCTAAATCTGAGCCCTAGGGTTAGTGCGGATTCATTCTGATTTAGGGTGAAGCTCCTGTAGTCCATTCTCCTTAATGATCCTACTCAAAATGTCACAGACAAGGTCAGATCCTCCAGATCAGAGAATGCTACACCTTTGGGTTCTAGCCACTACCACAAAGACCCTAATCTCCCCATACCTCGGCTGAACTGGTGTCTCAAGAAGTCGCCAACGAAGTCATGGATTAGCCGTCTAAGAGATTTATAATCAAGCTAGTGATTCAATGCTTTCCAGTTACGTATTCACACGAACCCAAGAAGAACACGGGTGGTTGTCAAGCACGCGGTCTTAGAATGAAGAACGAAGATGATTGTCATGGGTCATCCCATTCATCAAGTTGAACAACGAAGTTACATCTTAGAATTGAATCAAACACGAATTGAAGAAAAACAGTAATACTTTTATTAATCCATAAAACTCAACAGGGCTCCTCCCCTCAACCTAGGAGGTTTAGAAACTCATACTGATAGAAAATACAATGTGAAAAATGAAATATGGTAGATCTCCCCTTGAAGATCGTTTAAAAGTTCTTTAAATACTAAGCTAATGACTAAGGATTACATAAGAAAGGGTAAAACAGTCTTTGGGCTGAGCTTTGATGAGATTTACATGCTAGGAGGCCTCTAGGGCGTTGAATGCTAGCCAGGGGGTCCTCTTTGGGCGTTTGGACGCTAGTCTCCTCCTTGTGGGCGCTGGATGCCTGGACTGGGGTAGAAGGCTGGCGTTAAATGCCTGTTTTGGGCCTTCAATTCTGAAGCAAAGTATGGACTATTATACATTGCTGGAATGCTCTAAAAGTCAGCTTTTCTTTAGCCATTAAGAACGCTCCATTTAGACTTCTGTAGCTCCAAAAAAGATCTTTCGAGTGAAAGGAGGTCAGATCCGGATAGCATCTACAGTGCTTTCTCTGTCTCTGAATCAGACTTTTGCTCCAGCTCCTCAATTTCAGCCAGAAAATACCTGAAATTTCATAAAAACACACAAACTCAAAGTAGAATCCAAAAATATGAATTTTACACTAAAATCTATGAAAACTTAATAAAAATTAAACAAAACATGCTAAAACTATATGAAAATGATGCCAAAAAGCGTATAAAATATCCGCTCATCATTACATCTCGATTCTGTCCACCATTCTTTTGACTTCATGCATGGAGGTCCTATTCCAGCACAGCAGGATGGTCAAGCGGTGCTTGAGCCTGGCCCTATCATCGATGACTACATTCTTGAGTCTCCTCCAGTAGATTTGGATATGTCGATAGAGTCTCTTTTTACTCACCCCTCTGACCCTTTCACTATAGAGCCTATCGGTACATCAGCTGCAGCTTCTGGTTAGCCTTTAGTAGTTGTGCATATTTTTTCTAGTGGTACAGCTTCCGCAGGCGACATCAGTGATGGTAGTCCCAAAAGTACATCAGAGGTCATCGTTATTTTTGACGACGAAGATGTCGAGGAGATAGAGATTGTGGATCTGACTTCTGAGAATGATGAGGATCTAGAAATGGATATAGAGATCGTGGACTTGACTTCTGATAGCGACTAGGTAGAGACATCAGCATCTTCTTTTAGCATCTCTCCGATTTAGTGTTTTTTTTAGACTCTCACTTTTGTTTCTCGAGAGACAATGCGATGACTTAAAATTTGCACAACACAAATTCCTTTAGCAAGTGTACCGAATCGCCAAGTAATAACTCACTTTTGAGTGAGGTCGATCCCACAGGGATTGATGGATTAAGCAACTTTAGTTAGGTGATTTATCTAGTTAAGCAAATATTTGATGATTTTGTATAATTGTCTGAAAAAAATTGTAATTGACAAAGAAAGTAAATATATTGAATTTAAATTGCTGAAGAATAAAGAGTTGAAAGTGAATTGTGAAAGGTAAATGGCGGAAACTCAAATGACAAGAAATTAAAAAGCTGAAACTTAAATGACAAGAAAGTAAAAGCAAGAATGTAAATAGCAATGAAAGATAAATTGCATGAAATGTAAATGGGTTCTGAGTGCTGGAAATCAAAGATAACAAGAAATTTAAAGCAATTGAAATGAAGAGCAACAATGGATGAGATTCATTAGGGATTGGAGATATTATGATTCTTCATGAATCAATGGGTCTCAACTTCATTCTCAATCATATGAAGTAGATCTATGGCGGATTGTAAATAATTGAGTTCCAATTCCTTGGCAACCCAATTTCTTTTAACACAATCAATTGCCAATTCCTTGATCTAATTGTTCATGAGAAGAGGTTAAGTTCAAATTTCTAATCCACAAGCCACACAACCCTTAGGATCTCAATTCAAAGAGGTTATATGTCACGTACCAACTAAGAATGTATTGATCAAAAGAATTATAAGGAAGAAGCTTCAAACTGAATCCTATGATCCCTTTTCCAAGGCTCACATAGAGATTCAAGTAGATCCAAACCCACTTCCGGTAGTGAATAGATATATAAAGCACAAAAGCTTTTCCTTAACTACAACAAGCGGATTGAGAAAAAGAAGAAGAAATGCATTAATTCATTTGAATTACAATAGAGCTCTTCCCCCTAAGGATGTGGGATTTAGTGGATCATAATTCTGGAAAACTCAGAAAAAAATAAAGTACGTGAAAAGTAAAACTAAGTACAAAGAAAAGTAGTCAGTTTCTCAATTTGGATCTCTGATTCCCCGATGATCGATCAATCCCCCCTTCTAAGTTCAAAACTCTTCCTATTTATACTACTCTTCTGATCTTCAAGTGAGTCTTCAAGTACTTGGATGTGGGCCTTTGGCCTTAGTTGAAGCAAGTTAGGAAATTCTTGGGCCACTCTTAGCTTTCTAGAAGGCGTTAGTTGAGGCAGCATTGGCATTGTTAACGCCAGCACATAGCGTTAGTGCTGGCGTTATTAGCGTTATTAACGCCACCTTGAATGTGCTTGGGCGTTGGCGCAAGCATTGGTGTTGGCGTTGGTGTGGCTAACGTTGCTACTAATGCCACAAATCATCTTTGTTCCGTGTTATCACTGGTGTTAGTGTGCTAACACTGCCACTAATGCCATAATTCTTCCCTTGGAATGGCGTTGTCACTAGCATTAGTGAGATAACGCTGCCACTAACGCTGCCTTAGTGCTTGCCCAACATTGCCCCTGGCGTTAGTGTGCCTAACATGGCCCCTACGCCACCATCCTTCTTGGTCCAGCGTTATCGCTAGCATTAGTGTGCCTAACGTGGCCACTAATGCTAGAAACTCCTTGAAGCTGGTGTTGATCCTGGTGTTAGTGTGCTAACTTGGCCACTAACGCCACCAATCCTTCCTTAAAGCTGGCGTTAATCCTGGCGTTAGTGTGCAAACTTGGACACTAATGCCACCAATCCTCCCTTGGCCCACGTTGTTGCTGGCGTTAGTGTGCCTAACGTGGCCACTAACGCTGCCTTGTTCTCTGCTTCTTCTTTGCCTATCATCAATCAAACAAGTGTATCAAAGCTTTGCTATAATCACAAGATAATGCATCATTCATTGCATCAAGTAGTTCTCGCATAAATCTCATGAAAATGATTATAATTCACTAATGTTTGATGAATCAAGACATGCATAAGTAACTCATCCAAATGCTTGCTTATTGATGAAGATAATGCATGAAACTAGCTTAAAACATGCTAAAAATGGCTTGTAAAACTAGCCAAGATGCCTTGGCATCACAACACCAAACTTAAATCTTGCTTGTCCCGAAGCAAGTGATAAAACATAAGAAAAATGCATGAAAACATAAAGAGATATACGTCCTTATTGAGAGATTTTTCAATCCTGGTTCATGGGGTTTCATGCGTGACAACTAAGGTTCATGCTCTTATTGGCTTCTAGGTTATAACATGCTCTTAGGTACTAACTCTGTTGCCTTCTATGAAATTCCTTTATTCTTTTGATCCTTAGCTTAAACTTTTTGTTTTCTTTTCTTCTTGCTAGAGGCTTATTACCTTATTGAAGCTAAGTGCTCTGTGTTAAGGCAACTCTTTATGATAAGCTTTCAGTCAACACTCCCGAACCAGTTGGTTAAAGGTGCTAGGTGTTGAAGCACCCATGAAGACTTACTTACTCAAGCCTTTCCTTAACACATACACACCACATGCACATGACTTGCAATTCATCTTTAAGACATTGGTGCCCAATACCTCTTTGGGTTACTAAATGCTTTGTACAAAGTTGCTCTTGATAGTGGACTTTTGGTTGATAATCCCGGGTTAGTTAACCCAAGTTATCAAGTGATGAACCACTCCTTAGAACCTAATCATCCAAGCATATCCTTGTACATGAGCACCACAGGCATATATCTCAGGGTTCAGGCTATTGGTGCCTAACTTTATTGATTGCTTTCTTCTTTCTTTTTCATTCTTCTTTTTCAATTTCTTTCTGTTTGTAAGGATCTTTTTATTCTCATGGGTTTCATATAATGCATACCAAGTTATTACTTAAAGAGATGTTCTAACCTTCAACCTTATTTGTGAACCAACTAGTTAGTTAGGCATTTTACCACCACACACTAGAACTTTATTCATCCTTCATAATTGGATTTTACTATTTCTTTTCATAACATTTTCTTCTTTATTTAAACTTGGGAATCAAACATATGATCAAGATGAAGTGAAATGATTCAAGTACCCTACTTAGCAAGCAAAACAAGCTCGAAAACAGAATATGATGCAAACTAACTAGTACTTCTAGCAACTAGTCAGGGATATAGCTATACTTTCACTCAAAGTATTTAAATCTTGGCTAGTCAAGCAACCATACAACCTTTTCATGTTCACTTGCTCCATTTATCTTTGTTATCTCTTGGATCCTTCTTTTGTCTCTGGGCTAATGGTGCATGCTCCTGATTGAGATAACTGCCTGCAAGTATCTTTGAAGGTTGCTTGTTTCCAAGCACTTGAGAAATGATTTGTCATGCATATATATACTTCTTAATTTTGATCTAAAGTTAGTGTGTGAACACCAAACTTAGTTCTGTGCTCACTTCTGTATGCAACAAATTATCTATGCATGCAATATTTCTTGCTCTTATTCTGATTAAGAAAAATAGTTTCTAAACTTGGGAAAATAATACATGTAAGGTTGCTCAGCTTTTGTGATTGTTTGGAGTTAGTGATTAGTCATGCTTCCTGGAGAGTTGCAATGTGTTCATGTGAAATAGTGGAACAGCAAACTTAGCACCTCACATTAGCCTTTGAATCATTTGTTCATGACTTAATCATCTTTGGTGTGAAATACCAAACTTAGCTCCTTCTAATACACAAAGATTAACTAACCATTTATTTGAAAGAGATGAAAGAGTTACCTCAGGTTGGGTTGCCTCCCAACAAGCGCTCTCTTATCATCACTAGCTTGACATCCTTCATTCTTGTTCAAGTCAGTTCATGAATGCTCTCCTCCTTGTCCCATGGTCCTCCCAGGTAGTGCTTTACCCTATGACCGTTTACTGTGAATGTATTCTTTGAAGCTTCATTCAGGAGTTCAAGATGTCCATGTGGGGAAACCTTAGTTACCAAATAGGGATTGATCCATTTAGATTTCATCTTGCCAGCAAAAACGTTTAATTTGGAATTATACACTAGTATTTGTTGCTCTGGATCAAAAACTCTTCTTGCAATCTTCTTGTCATGCCATTTCTTGGTTATTTCCTTGTAGATCTTGGCATTCTCGTAGGCCTCCATTCTAAATTCATCCAGTTCATTGAGCTGCAATAACCTTTTTTCCTTTGCTGCTTTAACACCAAGATTGAGGAGTATGGTGGCCCAGAAAGCCTTATGCTCGAGCTCCACAGGGAGATGGCAAGCTTTGCCATAAACTAGCTAAAATGTGGATCTCCCAATTAGAGTTTTGAATGTAGTTCTATATGCCCAAAGGGCATCATCCAACTTTCTTGCCCAATCTTTCCTTGTAGTTCCAACTATTTTTTCCAAGATTATTTTCAATTCCCTATTTGCTAGTTCAGCTTGGCCATTAGTTTGCGGGTGGTATGGTGTAGCCACTTTGTGAGTTACTCCATATATGTGGAGCAAACTATTCAATTGTTTGTTACAAAAATGACTACCACATCACTGATGAGGCGTTTAGGCACTGGTACACGAATTGTAAATCACACTTTTCACAACTCGTACCACTAACCAGCAAGTGCACTGGGTCGTCCAAGTAATACCTTACGTGAGTAAGGGTCGATCCCACGGAGATTGTTGGCTTGAAGTAAGCTATGGTTATTTTGTAAATCTTAGTCAGGTAATTAATGATAAGAGTGATTGTATTTATGAAGAGTAAGTAGCATAAATTAAATAATACTTGTTATGCAGTAATGGAGAACAGATTGAGGATTTGGAGATGCTCTGTCTTCTGAATCTCTGCTTTCCTACTGTCTTCTTCTTCACGCACGCAAGGCTCCTTCCATGGCAAGCTGTATGTTGGTGGATCACCGTTGTCAATGGCTACCATCCATCCTCTCAGTGAAAATGGTCCAAATGCGCTGTCACTGCACGACTAATCATCTGTCGGTTCTTACTCATGTTGAAATAGAATCCATTGATTCTTTTGCATCTGTCACTACGCCCAACACTCGTGAGTTTGAAGCTCGTCACAGTCATCCCTTCCCAGATCCTACTTGGAATACCACAGACAAGGTTTAGACATGGTCACTAGCATCACACATTAGTTCGAATGGTAATGTCCAGTCTGGTGCAGAAATAACTGGTGTTGTGACCAGCTTAGCTTTCAGGATTTCAAACGCCTGCAAACACTCTGTGTCAAACACAAATGGCATGTCAGCAGCTAGCAGATTGCTCAGAGGTTTTGCAATTTTTGAAAAATCTTTGATAAACCTCATGTAGAATCCTACATGCCCCAGAAAGCTTCTGATTGCCTTAACATTGGCAGGTGGTGGTAATTTTTCAATTACTTCAACTTTAGCTTGATCCACCTCTATTCCCTTGTTTGAAATTTTATGCCCAAGGACAATCCCTTCAGTCACCATAAAGTGACATTTTTCCCAGTTTAAAACTAGGTTGGTCTCTTGGCATCTTTTAAGAACAAGTGCTAAATGGTTAAGGCAGGAGCTGAATGAGTCTCCAAATACTGAAAAGTCATCCATGAAGACTTCCAGAAATTTCTCTACCATATCAGAGAAGATAGAGAGCATGCACCTCTAAAAGGTTGCAGGTGCATTGCACAGACCAAAAGGCATCCTTCTGTAGGCAAACACTCCAGAAGGACATGTGAATGCTGTTTTCTCTTGGTCCTGAGGATCTACTGCAATTTGGTTGTAACCTGAATAGCCATCCAAAAAGCAGTAGTATTCATGACCTGCTAGTCTTTCTAGTATCTGGTCTATGAATGGTAAAGGAAAGTGATCATTCCTGGTGGCTGTATTGAGCCTTTTATAATCAATACACATACGCCACCCTGTAACTGTTCTTGTAGGAACCAGTTCATTTTTTTCATTATGAACCACTGTCATGCCTCCCTTTTTGGGGACAACTTGGACAGGGCTCACCCAGGGGCTATCAGAAATAGGATAAATAATCCCAGCCTCCAGTAACTTGGTGACCTCTTTTTGTACCACCTCCTTCATGGCTGGATTTAGCCGCCTCTGTGGTTGAACCACTGGCTTAGCATCGTCTTCCAATAGGATCTTGTGCATGTATCTTGCTGGGCTGATGCCCTTAAGATCACTTATGGACCATCCAAGAGCTGCCTTGTGTGTCCTTAGCACTTGAAGTAGTGCTTCCTCTTCCTGTGGATTTAAAGCAGAGCTTATGATCACCGGAAAAGTGTCACATTCTTCCAAAAATGCATATTTCAGGGATGGTGGTAGTGGTTTGAGCTCGGGTTTAGGAGGTTTCTCCTCTTCCTGAGGAATTTTTAGAGGCTCTTTTATTTCCTCTGACTCCTCCAGATCAGGCTGAACATCTTTAAAGATGTCTTCTAGCTCTGATTCGAGACTCTTAGCCATGTTGATCTCCTCTACCAGGGAGTCAATAATATCAACACGCATGCAGTTTTTTGATGTGTCTGGATGCTTCATTGCCTCAACAGCATTCAACCTGAACTCATCCTCATTGACTCTTAAGGTCACTTCCCCTTTTTGGACATCAATGAGGGTCCGTCCAGTTGCTAGGAAGGGTCTTCCTAGAATGAGAGTTGCACTCTTGTGCTCCTCCATCTCCAACACTACAAAGTCAGTGGGAAAGGCAAATGGCCCAACCTTGACAATCATGTCCTCAATTATGCCTGATAGATATTTAATGGAGCCATCAGCAAGTTGAAGACATATCCGGGTTGGTTTGACCTCTTCAGTCAAGCCAAGCTTTCTGATAGTGGATGCAGGGATTAGATTGATACTTGCCCCAAGGTCACATAAAGCTATCTTGGTACAAGTACCCTCTAATGTGCATGGTATCATAAAGCTTCCGGGATCCTTAAGCTTTTCTGGTAAGCTTGTTAGGATGACTGTACTACATTCTTCAATGAGAAAAACTCTTTCTGTTTCTCTCCAATCCTTCTTATGACTTAAGATCTCTTTCATGAACTTAGCATAAGAGGGTATTTGCTCAAGTGCCTCTGCAAATGGAATCTTTATTTCAAGAGTCCTGAGATAGTCTTTGCAAAGCGGGCAAATTGTTTATCCTGTTTCGCTTGGCGGAGTTTCTGAGGATAAGGTATCTTGGCTTTGTATTCTTCAACCTTAGTTGATGTAGATTTATTTCCCGTAGAGGTGGTTGGAGAAGCCTTCTTAGAGGAATTATTATCAGCACTTGTAGGTGTCTGATCCCTCACTGGCGCTTGAATGCCAGGGTTGGAAGCTGGATTGGCGTTTAACGCCAAATTCCTACCTTTTTCTGGCATTTGAACGCCAGAATTGAGCTTCCATTGGGCGTTTGACGCCAACTCTTTACCTGTTTCTGGCATTTGAACGCCAGAACTGAGCATGGGTTGGGTGTTTAACGCCAGCTTTTCATCCTTTTCTGGTGTTTGAACGCCAGAATTATTCCTCTCTGGGCTCTTATCGTCCTCAGAGGGATTTTGAGCAATGGTTTGCTCATCCTCTGTCAGCTGTTCTCTTCTTGACTTTCTGCTGCTTTGAGTTGAGGTATTTAACATTTTTCTACTTCTTAATTGAACTGCTTGACACTCCTCTGTTATCTGTTTTGATAACTACTGTCTTGTCTGATTCAATTGTGATTCCATATCCTTGTTAGCAATTTTGGTTTCTTGTAGCATCTCCTTAAATTCTGCTAACTGCCTTGTTATAGAAGATAGTTGCTGATTGAGTTCAGCAACTTGTTCCTGAGGACTAAAGTCAATTGATACTGCCTTAGCTTCTTCTTTCATGGAGGACTCATTACTTATGTACAGATGCTGATTTCTAGCAACTACATCAATAAGCTCTTGAGCCTCTTCAATAGTCTTTCTCATGTGTATAGATCCACCAGCTGAGTGGTCTAGAGATATCTGAGCTTTTTCTATAAGCCCATAGTAGAAGATGTCTAGTTGCACCCACTCTAAAAACATTTCAGAGGGGCATTTCGTTAGCATCCCTCTGTACCTCTCCCAGGCGTTATAAAGGGATTCATCATCCTCTTGTTTAAAGCCTTGGATGTCCAGCCTTAGCTGTGTCATCCTTTTTGGAGGGAAATATTGATTCAGGAATTTGTCTGATAACTGCTTCCATGTTCTTATGCTTGCTGTGGGCTGATTACTTAACCACCTCTTAGCTTGCTCTTTCACAGTAAATGGAAACAGTAATAGTCTGTAGACATCCTGATCTACCTCCTTGTCACGTACTGTGTCAGTAATTTGCAGGAACTGTGCTAGAAACTCAGTTGGTTCTTCCTGCGGAAGACCAGAATACTGGCAATTTTGCTGTACCATGACAATGAGCTGAGGATTTAGCTCAAAACTGCTTGCCTTGATGGGGGTATACAGATACTACTCCCATATGCAGCAGTAATGGGGTTAGCATATGACCCCAAAGTCCTTCTGGACTGTTCATTTCCACTTAGATCCATGATGGAGAAAGGGAGATGATGTGAGTTGCAAACAAAATATATTTTTGGTTTTTATTTTATTTAAGTAGAAACAAACCGAATTACTAAGAAAAAATAAAAAAAAATAATAAGATAAAATAAAATAATTAGAAATTAAAATGTAAATTTCGAAAACTAAGAGAAAAATAAATTTTAAAACGAAAATAATTACTTAATTAAGAAGATTTGAAAAACTTTGGATATGATTTTTGAAAAAGATTTTGAATTTTGAAAATTCGAAACTAAGATAAGATAGAATAGAGAGTTTTAAAATAAAAATCTGAATTTTTTTAAAGGAAAATTCGAAAATTAATTAAAATAAAGAGAAAAGATATTTTTTAATTTAATGAAGAAAGAGAAAAACAGTAAAAATGACACCAAACTTAAATTTTTAGATCAAAATGAAGGAAACAAACAGGAAAACTTTGAATATCACGATGAACGCTAAGAACAACTTTTGAAAAAATTTTAAGAAAACAGAAACACAAAGGACACCAAACTTAAAAATTTTTATATTCTGAGCACTAATAATTCGAAAAAAAATGAAAGAAAAATAAAATCATGCAATTGACACCAAACTTAAAAAATGAAACTAAACTCAAACAAAAAAACTCAATTATTAGTTTATAAAAATTTTCGATAAAAATGAAAAAGAAAATAAGGATTCTGAAAAAAAAATTTTCAAACAAAAACAATAATAGCAGATGCAATTTTAGTGACTCTAAACAAAAAAGGTAAATTTTTCCTAATCTAAGCAACAAAATAAACCGTCAGTTGTCCAAACTCGAACAATCCCCGGCAACGGCACCAAAATCTTGGTGCACGAATTGTAAATCACACTTTTCACAACTCGTACCACTAACCAGCAAGTGCACTGGGTCGTCCAAGTAATACCTTACGTGAGTAAGGGTCGATCCCACAGAGATTGTTGGCTTGAAACAAGCTATGGTTATTTTGTAAATCTTAGTCAGGATATTAATGATAAAAGTGATTGTATTTATGAAGAGTAAATAGCATAAATTAAATAATACTTGTTATGCAATAATAGAGAACAGATTGAGGATTTGGAGATGCTCTGTCTTCCGAATCTCTGCTTTTCTACTGTCTTCTTCTTCACGCATGCAAGGCTCCTTCCAAGGCAAGCTGTATGTTGGTGGATCACCATTGTCAATGGCTACCATCCATCCTCTCAGTGAAAATGGTCCAAATGCGTTGTCACCGCACGGTTAATCATCTGTTGGTTCTCACTCATGTTGGAATAGAATCCATTGATTCTTTTGCGTCTGTCACTACACCCAACACTCGCGAGTTTGAAGCTCGTCACAGTCATCCCTTCCCAGATCCTACTCTGAATACCACAGACAAGCTTTAGACTTTCCGGATCTCAGGAATGGCCGCCAATAAGTCTAGCCTATACCACTAAGAGATACACACTCAAGCTAGTGCAGATAGAACGGAGGTGGTTGTCAGGCACGCGTTCATAGGTGAGAATGATGATGAGTGTCACGGATCATCACATTCATCAGGGTGAAGTGCGAGTGAATATCTTAGAATAGAAACAAGCGTGATTGAATGAAAAATAGTAGTAATTGCATTAATTCATCGAAACACAGCAGAGCTCCTCACCCCCAACCATGGGGTTTAGAGACTCATGCCATCAGAAATACAATGTAAAGTGTAAAAATGTCATGAGCTACCAAATAAATTTCTAAAAGTAGTTTTTATACTAAACTAGTGACCTAGGTTTACAGAAATTGAGTAAACTAAGATAGATAGTGCAGAAATCCACTTCTGGGGCCCACTTGGTGTGTGCTTGGGCTGAGCATTGAAGCTTCTATGTGTAGAGACTTTATTTGGAGTTAAATGCCAGGTTGTAACCTGTTTCTGGCGTTTAACTCTTGTTTGCAACCTGTTAACGCCAGAATAGGGTAAGGACTTGGCGTTAAACGCCAATTTGCGTCGTTATAACTTGGGAAAAGTATGGACTATTATATATTACTAGAAAGCCCCAGATGTCTACTTTCCAACGCAATTGAGAGCGCGCCAATTGGGCTTCTGTAGCTCCAGAAAATCCATTTCGAGTGCAGGGAGGTCAGAATCCAACAGCATCTGTAGTCCTTTTTCATTCTCTGAATCAAATTTTTGCTCAGGTTCCTCAATTTCAGCCAGAAAATACCTGAAATCACTAAAAAACACACAAACTCATAGTAAAGTCTAGAAATGTGATTTTTATTTAAAAACTAATAAAAATATAATAAAACTAACAAAAACATACTAAAAACTACCTAAAAACAATGCCAAAAAGCGTATAAATTATCCGCTCATCAGGCACTCCAAATCTGGTGAAGATATACTTCCTGAGAAACTGGAGAACAATGTTTGCATCACTTGTGGTTGTTGCTATGGCTTTCACCCATTTGGAGACATATTCTACTGCCACTAATATGTTCTTGAATGAGTCTGATGGAGGGAAGGGTCCCATGAAATCTATTCCCCAGGTGTCAAACAATTCTATTTCCAAAATGAAACTCTCTAGAACATGTACCAGGAGGGCAGGTGGCGCTATCGACGCGCACGTGCACAGCGTGCATGCGCGCATTGCGCAATGGGCTTCAAGGACGCGTACGCGCCAGGTGCGCGCACGCGTGGGTGGTTTGTGCTTCAGGCATGGTGTTGGCGCAGTGTAGGCGCAACTCTTGGGTCAATGTATGGAGGGGTGAGATTTTTCAATCCATGCGTCTGTGCACATGGCGCGCCCGCGTGGATGGTCGAAAATGCTTAAGGCGCGCGTACGCGCCAGGTGCGCGCACGCACGGGTTGGTGCTCTATTTTTTCAAAATTTTTCCATGTTCTTGCACCAATCCAAGCATTCCAAACCTCCAAACAGCTACCCAAATACCATAAAACCTTATTTAACATATTAGACTACCAAATAGACTCAACAAACTACTCTAAATATGAATTTAAACTAATTCTACTAATATTTACAAAAGAAAATGAAAAGATATTACCATGGTGGGGTGTCTCCCACCTAGCACTTTTGTTTATTGTCCTTAAGTTGGACTTATGGGGAGCTCCTCTCAAGGTGGCTTGTGCTTGAAGCTATCCTTGAACATCCACCAATGCTTGAGTCTCCAATAAGCTCCATTCTTCAATTTTAATATCTTCAAGCTTTGATGGAGTTCTTCACAAACCATGAACTCCCAAATTTGATTCTCCTTGTGCGATCTGGGATCCCATACTTTGTTTTGACACCCATCTTCAAATTGATCATCATGATTCCAATTAGGTGGCATGACCTTAGAATTCTCAATTAAGTGCCCAAACATTCTCCTAAACCCATGCAATTTGGTTCTACACCAATCATTGCTATTCAACTTTGAGCATGTAACCATCATGAACTTAGAAGGATGTCTCCAACCACTACACAACTCTCTCCTACTCTTAATTCCACAAAGAGCTCTAAGTTGCCCATCATTTTCAATCACACCATATTCAAGTGGGAAAGTAAAGATTAGAGATAAGAATTTTACCCACTTGAATATTATGTTGGATGGTGACTTAGAAAGGGGAACCTCCCCACACTTAGACAATGCGAGGTCTACCCCCTTGTGCTCTTTCTTGACTACCTCCACCTCTTGGCAAGCTTCTTCAACTTCAACTTCTTCCTCTTGACAAAGTTCTTCACATTCAACCACTTCTTCACCAACTTCTTCTAGCTCTTCCCCACTCTTCATGTTACAACATGGAGGTAATGTAGAACTTATCTCAACATTTACCTCAATATCAATAGGAGAAGGTTCCTCAAATACCAAAGGACCATGTGTTGGTATGAGATCATCTTTAAGAGGAGGATTTGTTGTTAGCTCACCTTCTTCCAATTCTTCATCACTCATCATATACTTAGGAGGTTGCGCATTACCCTCCTCAATATCATCTTCAAGTTCAATGGAAGAAAGTTCAACAACTTCCACAAAATCATCAACAACATCACTTGGTGTGGAAGTGTTCTCAAACTTGGAATTCACCCTCTTGTTCAACTTTGCCTAGCTCTTCAACCACTTCTTCTTCATTAACAATCTCTTCACTCCCCACTTGTTGCAAGACATACCCCATCTCCTTGTCCTCATGTTGAGATTCTAAAATCTCCTTCATACTCCTCTCTTCGGTTGATTTCTCACATCCATCCGTAGAGATACTTTGCTTGTTGCATAAGTCCCATGAGTCCAAGTTGGCTTTAATTTTGGCAAGGTTATCCTCGATAACTTCATTCCTCCTCCTTTGGGCTTCCTCTTGCTCCTTTTGATGGGTTATTGCTTGAAGCCGATCCATTACTTCCTTGAGACGATCCATTGACTCTTGTTCCACTTGGCTAGTATAAGTAAGATCATATTGCTCTTGGATTGATGGATATGGGTATTCTTCCATAGAGGATTGTGGTGGAAATGGGAACTCATTTTGTGGTTGAAAGTTATCATACATGGGAGGTGATTCATCTTGGTAAGAATAGTGAAGTGGTGGTTCTTGAGGGTATTGGTGGTGGAATTAGGGTGGTCCTTCATATGGTTCATATGGTTCACAAGGTGGTTGGTATGGTGGATATAAGTTGGGGTCATATGGAGGTGATTGGGGGTAAGGGGCTTGTGAGTAAGGTGGTTCAAAATTATGTTGAGGAGGTGGTTCATAGGCATATGGTGGTGGTTGTTGACAATCACAATAAGGGTCACTACATCCATTAGATTGATATGCATTAGGATTAAAGTTATACCCATAAGAATCCGGAGGTTGTCGTTGCCAAGAAGGTTGATCAATCTCTTGAGGCTCCTCCCATCTTTGATTGTTCCATCCTTGTTGCACATCCTCGTTGTAGTTTCCATTTCCTACAACATAATTTGAACCAAACTCATAGCCAAAGTGGTGAGAATTCATAATAACAAATAAAAACAAAAACTAACAAAAATAAGCGACAAGGTCCTAAAGCTAACAAAAACCAACAAATAAGCAAAAGGCAAACATATTCACAATATTCACAATAGCCAATAATATAACACCATTGCAACTCCCCGACAACGGCGCCATTAATTTGATAGCAAGGATTTTTACCGGTTCGGAATTCCATAAAATAATTCCGTTGTTAGTATAGTCTAAACCAATAGTTAATCCTCGAATCAAATTAAATTTGAGTTGTCACGAATAACAAATCCCAAATAAAAATTAACCGAAGTATTTAAACTCCGGGTCGTCTCACAAGGAATTACAATAAAGTGTTTAATTATTGGCTATAAAAATGCAACGGAGGTTTGATTTTATAGTTTGACAAGAAAGTAAACAACAAGAAAGTAAATGATAAGAACTAATAAAATAAATGGAAAGAACTCTTGGCTAGACATAGGTAATTGAGATCACCATCCTTGTCAACAAACCATACATTGACAATTGTGAGAGGCCAACCTATTAAGTTTACTTTCCAAAAGCTTTAAGTACGTTATATCTACTCCTAAGCTTGAAGTATATCAAATAGGCTTGATCACATCAACCCTTAAGTCCCAACCTACCTACTAATTAACTTAGTAGTGGGTTAGCGTCAATGGGTGTCAAATGATCACCAAGGGTTCTCAAATCACCAAATCCATTATACCCAATAACTCAAGGTCACTCAATTCCCTTGGCCTAGGCCAAGAGTAAGGAAAACTACTCAAAAACTAGAGAAAATATTTCATCAAACACTTAGAGTGCAAGAAAAGTAAACATCACAAAATACAAGAATTAAGGGAAACACATGACTACCACAAGCAAGAAATCAACATTAACAACTAAGATCAACATAAAAGAGCATGGAAACATAAAATTGCATTAAAGAAAATCAAGATCCAACAATTGTTCATCAACATAAAAGAGAGTAAAAAGGGAAATTAACAAGAGAGAGCAACATATGGCAAATTTTATATCATTTTGAAGGCCCGGATGTTAGCTTTCCAACCCAATTAGAACCGCCTCATTTGGACCTCTGTAGCTCGAGTTATGGTCATTTGTGTGCGAAGAGGTCAGGCTTGACAGCTTTATGGTTCCTTCATTTCTTCATGAGTTCTCCCACTTTGCATGCTTTTCTCCTCACTTCTTCCATCCAATACTCGCCTTATGAACCTGAAATTACTCAAAAAACATATCAAGACATCGAACGGAATTAAAGTGAATTAAAATCACCAATTTTAGGGCCTAAAAAGCATGTTTTCACATTTAAGCACAAATCAAGAGAGAATTGCAAAACCATGCTATTTCATTTAATAAATGTGAGAAAAGGTGACAAAATCCCCCAAAATAAGCACAAGATAAACCACAAAATCGGGATTTATCAATGAGTCACTAACCTCCTAAGGTTAAGGTTAGGAGCTCTGCTAATTCTTATGAATTAATAATATCACTATTCTACTTCAATCTATGCTTGATTCTATTCTAAAATGTATCTTCGTTCTTCAACCTTATGAATCGGATGACCTGTGATAATCATCCACATTCTACATGGGTTCTTGCGAGTCCTTGATGGGATAGGATTCAACTACAAGCTTGATTATACATCTCTTAGATGGCTAATCCATGACTTCGTTGGAGACTTCTCGAGACATCAGTTCTGCCGAGGTGTGGGGCGATTAGGGCCTTTGTGGTATAGGCTAGAACCATTGGAGAAGCATTCTTTGATCTGGAAGATCCGACCTTATCTGTGGCATTTTGAGTAGGATCACCAAGGGAATAGACTGCTAGAGCTTCACCCTCGTTCAGATTGGATGACCACTGACCCGGCCTTTGACCTGAAGCAGAGGAGATTAATGACCACTGACCCGGCATTAATCATATACAGCCTGCCATAGAAAGAATCAATCAGAAGTTGGAGTAGATGGTGAGAAAAGTTGATCCAGAAGGAAGAAGCATCTCCGAAGCCTCAACCGTTCTCATACCATTGATTTCACACCTATCTAGTAACGTTTTATTTATTTATCTGTTTTATGCGTTTTCTCGTGACAGCTATATTTTCTATCTGCCTGACTAAGACCTGCAGGGTAACCATTACTTGCTCAAACCAACAATCTCTATGGGATCGACCCTCACTCACCTGAGGTATTACTTGGACGACTCGGTATACTTGTCGGTCTATCTGTGTGAAACGTGCGAGCCAGCTTCGTGCACTAAGTTTTTGGCACCATTGCCGGGGATTGTTCGGATTTGACAAACTACCGAATTATCTTGTTGCTTAGATTAGGTGCTTTTTACTATTTTGTTTGAATCTTTTATTTTCTTTTTCAAAAAAATAAAAAAATTTTCAAAAATCTTTACTTTTCTTTATTAATCTTTATCTTTTATTTGAGTCTTTTTGTTCGTGTTCTTGTTAAAGTTTCGAACTTTCTTGTTTTCTTTTCCAAAAATTTTTAAAAATAGTGTCTTTTGTTTGAGTCTAGTGTCAGTTCTTAAGTTTGGTGTCCTTTGTGTGTTCTTTGTGTCCTTTGAATTTTCGAATTGGTTCTTTAGTGTTCTTCTTAGTATTAAAGTTGTTCTTGTTTCTTTTCTTATTTTGATCTTAAAATTTTTATGTTTGGTGTCTTTTGGTGTTTGTTTTCTTAATTTTCGAAAATTAGTGTCTTTTGATCTAAAAATTTTAAGTTTGGTGTCTTTTGGTTGTTTTTCTCTTTCTTCATAAATTCAAAAAATAAGAAAAAAAATATCTTTTCTATCTTTATTCAAATTTTCCAAAATCTTAGCTATCTTATCTTATTTTGATTTAAAAATTTTAAAAGTTTGGTGTTTTCTTGTTAGTAAAGTCAAATTTCAAATCTTATCTTTTTAAATCTTTTCAAATCTTTTCATTTAATTTGATTCTTTCCTATCTTATCTTTCTTTTAAATTTTAAAATTCAAAACTTTTTCAAATTTTCATCTTATCTTATTTTAATTTCAAATTTCAAATTTAAATATTTTTCAAAAATCAAAATTCAAATCTTATCTTTCAACTTAATTTTGAATCTTTATCTTATCTTGTTTCAATTTCAAAATTCAAAATCAAATCTTTTTCAAATCTTTTCAATTCTTATCTTATCTTGTTGACTTTTCTTTTCCAATTTTAAAAAAAGAATCGAATTTCAAAATCAAATCTTTTATTTTCAAATCTTATTAGTTGTCTAGTTGCATGTTTTATCTTATTCTCTTTTTATTTTTCTTTCTCTTTCTTCTTTTTCAAAACCTCTTAACTAATTTCTCTATCTTCTTTTTCGAAAATTTCCTCTTCTTTTCCCTTTCTATTTTCAAAAATATCTTCCCTTTTCTCTCTATTAATTTTCGAAAACTATCCTTATTAAAGGACATATTCTTTTCTTTTCTTTGTGATCTATCTCTCTCTAACAAAGGACCTCTATACTCTGATATAGAGAATCCTTTTCTTTCTCTCTTCTTGCATTCTTTCTTCTTGTTTATGAGCAGGAACAAGGATAAAGAATTTCTCTTTGATCCTGATCCTGAACCTGAGAGGACCCTAAGGAGGCGTTTACAACAAGCTAAAGCACAACACTTTGAAGAAAATCTCACAAAGCTATTCGAACAAGAAGCTGAAAACATAGATATGGCAGCCGAACAAAATAATGAAGGAGATACAAGGAAGGTTCTTGGTGACTTTATTGCACCCACTTCTAACTTCTATGGGAGACGTATCTCCATACTTGCCATTAGAGCAAACAAATTTGAGCTAAAGCCTCAATTAGTCTCTCTAATACAACAGAATTGCAAATTCTATGGACTTCTACTGGAAGATCCACATCAGTTCCTATTTGAATTCTTGCAAATCTGTGACACTGTTAAGACCAATGGAGTGGATCCTAAGGTCTAAAGGCTTATGCTTTTCCCTTTTGCTATTAGAGACAAAGCTAGGATATGGTTGGATTCCCAACCTAAGGAGAGCCTAGACTCTTGGGAAAAGCTGGTCAATGCTTTCTTGGCCAAGTTCTTTCCACCTCAAAAGATGAGCAAGCTCAGGGTGGAAGTTCAAACCTTCAGACAAAAAAGAGGGTGAATCCCTCTATGAAGCTTGGGAAAGATACAAGCAACTGATCAGGAGATGTCCTTCTGACATGCTCTCAGAATGGATTATCTTAGGTATCTTCTATGATGGTCTATCTGAGATGTCCAAGATGTCCTTGGATCATTGTGCTGGTGGATCACTCCACTTGAAGAAAACACCTGAAGAGGCACAGGAACTCATTGAAATGGTTGCAAACAACCAGTTCATGTACACTTCTGAGAGAAACCTTGTGAACAATGGGGTAGCTCAAAAGAAAGGAGTTCTAGAGGTTGACACTCTGAATGCCATCTTGGCTCAGAACAAGATCTTGACCCAGCAGGTCAATATGATCTCTCAGCATTTGACTGGAATGCAAGTTGCAGTTGGCAGTACTCAAGACACCTCTTATGAAGGAGATGCCTATGATCTTGATCAACCCATGATGGAAGAAGTGAATTACATGGGAGAACCCTATGGAAACACCTATAACTCCTCATGGAGAAATCATCCTAATTTTTCATGAAAGGATCAATAGAAGCCTCAGCAAGGCTTCAACAATAACCAAAGTGGAAGAACCTAGAATAGGTTCAACAATAGACCACCATTCCCATCTTCTCAGCAACAGATGAAGACTTCTAAGTAGAGCTTTTCTGACTTAGCAACTATAGTCTTTGAACTCTCTAAGACCACTCACATTTTTATAACAAAAACTAGGTCCTCCATCAGAAATCTGGAGGTACAAGTTGGTCAGCTGAGCAAGAGAATCCCTTAGACCCCTCCTAACACTCTCCCTAGTAACACTGAAGTAAATCCAAGGGAAGAGTACAAGGCCATCACTATAGAAGCTGAGGCTGAATCTGAAGAGGATGCTCTGGCGTTGAACGCCAGTAACGAAGTCCTTACTGGGCGTTCAACGCCCAAGAAGACACAACATCTGGCATTGAACGCCAGCAAAGGGACATAATCTAAGCGTTCAATGCTTAAAAAAATACAAGTCCTGGCATTGAATGCCACAATAGGAGTAGTTGGAAACCCTAAGCCCAATGAGAACTTCCCTATTGAAGAACTGATAGAACCCAAGGTTTATGAGGAGCCCATTGAAGTTTCCTTGAATGCTTGGTTGAAGATCACAGAATCTAAAAAGTATTCTTCCTCTGATGAGGAAGAGGAAACTAGGGAAGAGCAAGTTGCTTGGTACCTAGGACTTCGGATGAAGTTGAATGCCAAGTTATTTGGAACAGGGACTCTAGAGGAAGAACCTCCAGTGCTAACCAAGGAACTCAATGCCTTGGTTCAGCAAAAGTTACCTCAGAAGAAGCTGAATCCCGGACGCTTCTTAATTTCTTGCACCATAGGTACTGACGTTAGAGATTTTTGCCAGTAAAGAATTTCATAAAAACAGTCACGTTGTAGATATAGTCTCTAAACCGATAGAAATCTCTTCGTACAAACATTTTGGTTGTCACAAGTAACAAACCCCTTTAAAATTGATAACCGAGTATTTAAACCTCGGGTCGTCTTCTCAAGAAATTGCAGGGAAGTATGTTCTTATTATTGGTTATGCAAGGGTATGTTTGGGGTTTTTGGATCAAGGTAAAAAGTTAGAAAAGCAATGGCAGAGGGAATAAAATAATAACAATAAACATAAACTCTTGGCAAGGTATTAGAAATTGGAAGTCCAGACCAAGTTATCCTTAACAATGATAATGAAAATTGAATCTTAATTCTACTTAGTCAACATTTACTAAAGTAAAGGAAAGTCAAGGGATTAATTAGTTTGATCTTCGAATCCTATTTATTTCCTAAGAAAAGATTGGGATTATTGAAGTTCAATTCAATTGGCAAGATAACAATTAACAATTATGCTGTTAAGTTGGATAACTCCTGAGTTACTGATTTCTTAACCAAAACCAAAAGGGGAAAATTAAATCTACTGGAATAAGAATGCCTTCAGATGAGAAGCAATAATCATGTAAATAAAAGAAAGCAATATTAAATTGAAATACCTCAAATTGAATTAACAAAAGAACTTAAATCTGACATAGACATGCATGGAAAAATAAATAAAAGAACATTGAACCTGGATTGAGAGTCACTCATAAAACTAAGAGAAGTCCTAAATCCTAATCCTAAGAGAGAGAGAGGAGAGAACCTCTCTCTCTAAAACTACATCTAAAATATGAAAAGTGAATTATGAGAGCCTCCTTATGAATGGGTGCAGTCCCCCACTTTATAGCCTCTTATCTGTGTTTTCTGGGCCGCAAATTGGGTCAGAAACAGTCCAGAATTTGCTGGTTTCGAATTTTGCCACGCTGGATTTTCGTCACTGCGACATGGCCGCATGGATCACGCGGTCGTGTCGCCTAGCGTTAGAGAAACTATAACATATTATATATCAAATCGAAGCTCCGGACGTTAGCTTTCCAACGCAATGGGAACCGCGTCATTTGGACCTCTGTAGCTAAAGTTATAGCCGTTTGAGTGCAGAGAGGTCAGGCTGGACAGCTTAGCAATTTCTCCAACTTCTTGCATTCCTTCCACTTTTGCATGCTTTCTTCCCATCCTCCAAGCCATTCCTGCCTTATAATATCTGAAAACACTTAACACACATATCAAGGCATCTAATGGTAATAAGAGGGGATTAATAATAAGCAAATATAAGATCAAAGAAGCATGTTTTCAATCAAAGCACATAATTAGGATGGCAAATGTAAAACCATGCAAATAGTATGAATAAGTGGGTAAAGAGTAGATAGAAACCACTCAATTGAGCACAAGATAAACCATAAAATAGTGGTTTATCAACCTCCCCACACTTAAACAAAAGCATGTCCTCGTGCTAAGCTCAAGAGAAACTATAAAGGAATGAAGAGGAATGGTAGAATGTATGAAATGCAACCTATGAATGCAACTATATGCAAGAATGTTTTTACTTACTTGGTTAAAAGTAAATAAGTTCTCAAAGACAAATACAAACCAATTTTCACTAATTCAAATCAGACAATAAAAAGCAAGTGAACTTCTAAGAAGACAGCCCATGAAAGCAGGAAACATAGAATTTAAGCGTTGAACCCTCACTGGAAGTGTATATCACTCTAATCTCTCAAGTGTATAGGGTTATTCACTCTACTCTTCTCTAGTCATGCTTTCTAAACCTTGTTCTTTATCTAACCAATCAACAAAAATTTAATGTACCAATGCAAACATCATGAGGTCTTTTCAAGGTTGTAATGGGGCTAAGGTAAGGGTGAAGGTATATATATATAAGGCTAAGTGAGCTAACAAAGTGAATCCTTGATTAGTCTAAGATCTCACCTAACATATACATACTTTATATAATTTAAAAATACTTTACCTAGCTACCAAAATTTTTCCACTTTTGTATTACATGCTCATGTATCAAACTTATTTTTGAATTTTGTCCCATGTGCATTGATTTTTTATTTTGCATTTGGGGTATTTTTTTTCTTCATTTTTCTTTTCTTCTCTCTCTCTCTCTCTTTTTTTTTGTATCCCCTTATTTAATTACTTAATATATTTTTCTCCAATGCACATGGTAATTTAATTATTTTGATTTCACATGAGCATGCTTCCCAAATTTTCAAATAACTTATTCAATTTAATTCCCTACTTTTTCATATCATCCCATGTTCCCATCCCACACTTAAATTTTATACAATATCTATCTTAAGCTAACCAAGGATTCAACTTGGGATTCTTATTTTGTTTTTCTGCTTAAGGCTAGTAATGTGGTTATAGAACAAATGGGATTTAAAAGCTCAAGGGGGCTAACAAGGGTGATGTAAAAGGTAGGCTAATTTTGGGATAAGTGAGCTAAAATCAAACAATGGCCTCAATCATATGCAAACATGTAAATATACTAAATATTGGACATATAGATTGGAACAAAATATATATTACAATCATAGAGAAGAAAACACACAGGAATAAAATTTATGGTTAAATAATGTAACCATGTAAATAAGCTCAAAATCTCACAGGTTGTGTGTTCTTTAGCTCAAAAACCATGTTCCAAATACAACTTCAAACAAGTTTTAACATAAATTTTTTTTTCAATTTAAATTAGTGAAATTTTTCAAAGATAGGGTCTTAAAAAGGAACTTATTATTTTAACCAAGCAGTAACTAAATGCATAAAATCAAATAAATATGCAAATGCAACAACTAATTTAACGAAGAAAATTAAAACATTGGTGTTGAGACAGGGATGTACTAACCCACGGAGATCGGTATCGACCTCCCCACACTTAAAGATTGCACCGTCCTCGGTGCATGCTGAGATGTACAGGTGGACGGGTTATTTCAACTGTTGCTTTTCTCTAAGGATTGTGCAGATAGACTTGTCTGTCTCTCCCATGTAAACGTCTTCCGGTTCTCTTCCTGGTGGCCATCCTGAAAGAAAAAGGGAAGGAAAGTAACCCAAAGCAAAGATAGAAAACAAATAAAACAGGGGTTGGTTAATGCCAAAAATAAGGGTCTCATTTACATGGAAGCTTCAACATGTAAGGGAGAAAACAATAAAAGCCATGGCATACCAGTGGTGCAAAATTTGTTGCAACAATGAGGGAGAGTGTGGGTAAAGAGAGATAATATAAATTCATATCAATGTAAAAGTAATACAGGTATAAAAGATTAGCATTGATTTAAATAATATTACCTAACCAGAATAAAACAAGTCATAAGCACCAAGATAAAACCAGAAAAGAAATAACAGTTGAATAAGAACATTTGAACACGAATGGTAAAATAATAAATTTAGAAAAATAAAAATATGCAATGAATGAAAGTATGCAAATAAATAAAATAAAATAAAATGAGAGGGAAAAAGGATGAGAAGAAGAAAAAGAAAGTGAGAAAGGAGAGAGAAGGAAGAAATTAGGATTAGAAAAGAGAAGATAAGAAAATTGGCACTAATCTGGATAGGTTGTGCGACGCTGGCGACGCGATCGCGTGGGTGACGCGGTCGCGTGGTGCGCGATATGGTTGGGTGACGCGGACGCGTGGGGCACGCGATCGCGTGCCCTGTTTTGTGCGATTGGCGCAAGTGCAGCCTCGTGGTCGCGCAACTCTCTGTTCGAAACTCTTTTTGCCAAAATTCTGGGTGACGCGATCGCGTGGGGCATGCGATCGCGTGAGTGGCCATCATGGGGATATGACGCGGATGCGTGAGGCATGCGTTCGCGTGGTGAGGCTTGGGCTTCCAGCACAAATCCAGCCCAACTCCAGCTCAACTTTCGACCATGCACCTTTTGACGTCGAAAATCCAGGTCACGCGGCCGCGTGGGGCACGCGGTCGCGTGGGAGGCATGTTTCTCATGTGACGCGGATGCGTCAGCGACGCGGTCGCATGGATCAATTTGTGCCATTAGCACGCCTCCAGCCCTGTTCCTGCGTAACTCTCTGTTCATATTAATATTGTCTCCCATCTCCTTGCGACGCGGACGCGTCGCTGATGCGGTCGCGTTGCGTGCTCGCCCTCTTTTTTTTTTTAATCTGAAAAGATGCAGAATGCAGTGTTAATATGAATGTGATGCAAAACTCCAGGTTCAATAAAATAAAATAAAATTTGAAAGAAAATAAAACTAAATAAAAATGAAAAAGAACGATCATACCATGGTGGGTTGTCTCCCACCTAGCACTTTTAGTTATAGTCCTTAAGTTGGACATTTGGTGAGCTTCCTATTATGGTGGCTTATGCTTGAACTCATCCAGGAATCTCCACCAGTGTTTGTGATTCCAGTAACCTCCGGGGTCCCAAACTAGGCATGTAAAACCCTTGAGCAGCTTCAAAAAGATTCTTAGGCTCCCGGGGTGTTGGATGTCAGAACAGATTCCAGGATCCCAAACCTTGCTTTTACACCCATTTTTGTCTGGATCTGTATTTTTCCAGTCGGATGATAAGTAATTTGAATTCTCACTGCAGCTACCAAATAGCTTCCTAGACCCATTCAATTGAGCTCTACTCCAACCTTTGCGTTTAAACTTAAAGCTTCCAACCATAATGAACCTTGCAGGACAATTCTTACCACTGGCCATCTTCCTCTTGCTCTTAATGCCACAAAGAGCTCTAAGTTGACCATCTGTCTCCAGTAGCCCATATTCAAGTGGAATTAGGAAGCTAAGGGATATGGATTTTACCCACTTGAATGTTGTGAAGGATGATGGCAACTTAGGGGGAGGTATTTTTAATGAAATTGCAAGTTCCACTCCCTTGTGCTCTTCTCTGATAATTACCACCTCTTTGCAAGCTTCTTCAATTTCAACCTCTTTCTCTTGGCAGCTCTCTTCCAATTTAATCTCCTCTTCATTGCTTTCCAAGGGCATGGGAGGTTGTGCTTCTTCTTCTTGAATCTCCATCTCTTGATCAACCTCTTCCCTTCAACTATGATATGCTTTGGAGGTTGTACACCCTCCTCAGCATCAATTTCAACTGTCTTGGAAGGAGGCTCTATGACTGGACTTTCCCATTGAGGTTCTGCATCTCCTAAGTCTTAAACCACTTTTTCTTCTTCAATAATTCTGGCTTCCTCTACTTGTTCCAGTACAAAGTCATGCTCCGTACTGTTCACTGGAGTTTCTAGTATCTCCTTCATGCTACGTTCTTCATTAGATTGTCTACATGAAGCCATGGGGGTTCCTTGAGTGTCCGAACGTCGGGAAGCTAATTGACTCATTATTACTTGCGCCCATTGATGAATGGTTACCTGACATCGATCTACTGTTTTCTTGAGACGATCCTTTGCCTCTTGATGCACTCGGCTTTCATAAATAGGATCATAGTGCTCTTGGATTGATGGATATGGAGATGGTGAATATTGAAGTGGTGGTTCTTGTGAGTAATTGGGTTAGAATTGGGGTGGTTCTAAATATGGTTCATATGGCTCATAAGGTGGTTGGTACGGTGGTTGAGGGTTAGGGTCATATGGAGGTGAATGGCGGAAAGGGGCTTGTGAGTATGGCGGTCCCAAGTTGTGTTGAGGAGGTTCATAGGCATATGATGGTGGTTGTTGATAGTCCATTGGAGGTGGTTATTGCCATGAGGGTTGATTAAATCCTTGTGACTCCTCCCATCTTTGATTGTTCCAACCTTGATGCCTGTTCTCATTGTAATTTCTTCTTCCTGCAACATAATCGTAACCAGACTCATAGCCAAAGAGGTGAGAGTTCATAGTAGTAAATAAAAATTAAAAACAAAAATAAAAACAAATTGAAATTAGAAGGTTATTTAAATTTTGAATTTGAAAATTAAATTTTGAAATTTGAAAATTAAATTTTGAAATTTGAATTTCAAAATTTTTGAAATTTGAATTTTTGAAATTTGAAATTTGAAATTTTGATTTTTGAAATAAGATAAGATAAGATAAAAATTTTAAAAAAAATAAAAATATTTACAATAACCAATAATAAGGCACACATTTGCAATTCCCCGGCAACGGCGCCATTTTGACGTTGGAGATTTTTGCCAGTAAAGAATTTCATAAAAACAGTCGCGTTGTAGATATAGTCTCTAAACCGACAGAAATCCCTTCGTACAAACGTTTTGGTTGTCACAAGTAACAAACCCCTTTAAAATTGATAACCGAGTATTTAAACCTCGGGTCGTCTTCTCAAGGAATTGCAGGGAAGTATGTTCTTATTATTGGTTATGCAAGGGTATGTTTGGGGTTTTTGAATCAAGGTAAAAAGTTAGAAAAGCAATGGCAGAGGGAATAAAATAATAACAATAAACATAAACTCTTGGCAAGGTATTAGAAATTGGAAGTCCAGACCAAGTTATCCTTATCAATGATAATGAAAATTGAATCTTAATTCCACTTAGTCAACCTTTACTAAAGTAAAGGAAAGTCAATGGATTAATTAGTTTGATCTTCGAATCCTATTTATTTCCTAAGAAAAGATTGGGATTATTGAAGTTCAATTCAATTGGCAAGATAACAATTAACAATTATGCTGTTAAGCTGGATAACTCCTGAGTTACTGATTTCTTAACCAAAACCAAAAGGGGAAAATTAAATCTACTGGAATAAGAATGCCTTCAGATGAGAAGCAATAATCATGTAAATAAAAGAAAGCAATATTAAATTGAAATACCTCAAATTGCATTAACAAAAGAACTTAAATCTGACATAGACATGCATGGAAAAATAAATAAAAGAACATTGAACCTGGATTGAGAGTCACTCCTAAAACTAAGAGAAGTCCTAAATCCTAATCCTAAGAGAGAGAGAGGTTCCTCTCTCTCTAAAACTACATCTAAAACATGAAAAGTGAATTATGAGAGCCTCCTTATGAATGGGTGCAGTCCCCCACTTTATAGCCTCTTATCTGTGTTTTCTGGGCCGTAAACTGGGTCAGAAATAGTCCAGAATTTGCTGGTTTCGAATTTTGCCACGCTGGATTTCCGTCACTGCGACATGGCCGCATGGATCACGCGGTCGCGTCACCTAGCATCAGGGAAACTATGACATATTATATATCAAATCGAAGCCCCGGACGTTAGCTTTCCAACGCAACTAGAACCGCGTCATTTGGACCTCTGTAGCTAAAGTTATAGTCGTTTGAGTGCAGAGAGGTCAGGCTGGACAGCTTAGCAATTTCTCCAACTTCTTGCATTCCTTCCACTTTTGCATGCTTTCTTCCCATCCTCCAAGCCATTCCTGCCTTATAATATCTGAAAACACTTAACACACATATCAAGGCATCTAATGGTAATAAGAGAGGATTAATAATAAGCAAATATAAGATCAAAGAAGCATGTTTTCAATCAAAGCACATAATTAGGAAGGCAAATGTAAAACTATGCAAATAGTATGAATAAGTGGGTAAAGAGTAGATAGAAACCACTCAATTGAGCACAAGATAAACCATAAAATAGTGGTTTATCAGGTACCATGACCTTTGATAAGGCTCTGTGTGACCTAGGGTCAAGCATAAACCTCATGCCTCTCTCTGTAATGGAGAGGCTGGGAATCTTTGAGGTACAAGCTGTAAGAATTTCACTAGAGATGGCAGACAAGTCCATGAAAAAGGCTTATGGATAGGTAGAGATTGTCTTGGGGAAGGTTGAAGACCTTTACATCCCTGCTAACTTCATAATCCTAGATACTGGGGAGGAAGAGGATGAATCCATCATCCTTGGAAGACCCTTCCTAGCCACTGCCAATGCCATCATTGATGTAGCAAAGGGATGAGTCCATATTTGATGGTATATTTTGACTCAATTTGGATGCATTCTAGCACATGAACTCACACCTAAGCACCCAAATAGCATACTTTTGTGTTTGATCCCTAATTAGATCCTAAAAGTGAAAACATGCGTTTTAATGCTTAGATTAGTGATTTTTAATCCCACTTTTATGTCATTCGATGCCATGATATGGTTTGTGAGTAATTTCAGGCCTTGAAGGCAAGAATGGATGGCCAAAAGTGGAAGGAAGCATGTACAAAGGAGAAAATATGAAGAAAACAAGGAAAGCACACACAGCGACATGTGCGTGCGCACGAGTACCTGTGCGTACGCACAGGAGGATTTTCAGCCGCGTGTGTGGACGCACACGTCTGTGCGTCCACACAAGTTCCTGCACGTGATTTCATTAATAAATCATGTGCTGCGCGAATTTGGAGGCCCTTGGCTCATTTTTGGAAGGCTGAAATGCTGTTTTGGAGTGCTATATAAGGGGAGAATCAACACATATCAAGGGGGAGCACATTGGAGCATAGTTTTACATAGTTTTTCATAGTGTTAGGAGTAGGAGTAGTGTAGAGTAGAGAGCTCTCCTAGGGTTTATGTAGTTTCTTTGTAGCATTTTATAGAAGCTTAATTTTGGATTTTGATCATCTTTAATTGTAAGTACTCTCAATTTCCTCTTTAATTACATTGTCTTTGCTTTTCCTTTTGCTTCAAGTTACTTGTTCATATTGCAATTTGTGTTTCTTGAAGTTTTGATCAATGAATTTTATGTTTCATGCTTCCTTTATGTTTGATGGCTTGTTTATATTTGCTTTTCTTGATAGTTGATTATAGTTTTACATCTTCCTTTACAATTTCTCACACTTTACTTTTATGCACATAAGGTGTTTGTGAAAATGCCAACTTTAGAATTTGAGTAGATTTTCCCACCTTGGCTTGTGGTTTGAGTTCCTAGGATACTAGAGTCATAATGTCCGACATTTAGTGGTAATTCTTGGGTAGTTAGTTGACTCTTGTTTCCATTGACGCAAGCCTTTTATCAACTAGTTTGGTAAGTTGGTTAGGACTTATGGATTAAGGTCAATTATGCTTGCTTGACTTACTCCTCGATGGTTGGGGTTGACTAGGCGAGATTGAGTCGTGGTAATTACCATAGTTGTGGTTATGGCAATGAGAGGATTCCTTAGTTACTCTCACTCTCAAGTCAAGGCCCTTTATTGCCTTTCTCACATTTTCACTAGTTTTGATCTCATTTCCTTATTGCTTGCATTAATCACAATTTTGAGCATCGTTTAGTTCTTTTATTGCTTATTTCTTTTAATATTTCGTTCTTTGATTGTAAAAACCCTTTTTGCTGTCTTAACAACCAAAAGAGTAACATTCCATTTGCATTCCTAGGGAGAACGACTCGATGTTTCATTACTCTCGGTTATATTTTGTTTTGAATTTATTATTTGATTTGAGCATTACTTATTGGCTTGGAACTATACTTACAACGCCAATCTTATCTTGAGATAAAATTCCTAGCCGACGGTTTTGTTCACTATCAAATTTGTTGCCGTTGCTAGGGAATACAAACGGTGTTATATCTTTTGGTTGTTGTGAATATGTTAATAGTGTAAATAGCACTTTTTGGTTGTTTGTTTGTTTTTGTTAGTAGGTTTTTATTTACATTTTCTTAATGACTTTTTCGCACCATTACCACAAAGCACCCTAATGGAACCCAAACACTTACCTTTATAGTCACCAATTTTACACACTATCACCTCACTACATACAAAACCCTTACCTTCATGAGTTTGAGTGTCAACCTTCATCTTCACATATGGATCAAGCCACACAAGAAGTACTTTTCATGCTCATTCAAGAACAACAAAAGTTTCGGAAGAAGCAAGAGCAAGTCATGTCTATGTTAGCAAAAGCTTTGGATCATTTAGCTTCATTGCATTCATGCCACAAGCAAGAAATTCAAGTGGATGAATGTGTGGAACCAAGTGAAAAGTGTGGAGTGAGCGAAGAATTGCAAAATCAAGAAGAGGACGTCAAGTCACAATATGAAGTGCAAAATGAGATAAATGAAGAGTTGGTAGGAATTGACCAAGAGGATTCCATCATTCAAGATTTTTTGTCTGACTTGGGTGATTCCTTCTATGACCTTCATGAACCTCTATCATTAGATTTGGAAGGAGATGTTGATGTGGATTTTACACAACCTCCAATCTTTGACTTGAGTGATGATGAAGAAGATTCTAAGGAGGTTGAGGAAGATTTTAGTCACCAAGAAGTGAAGATAGTTATGCAAGAGCGAATTGAGTGGGTGAAGACTTCTCCAACAAGTTTTCTAGCCCCACATCAATATGTCGTTTTAGAAACGGATTGTCAACTTCGAACCTTCCTTGGTAGTGGATGGTGAAGAGAAGAATGTTATTTGGCAAGGAAATAGAAAGTTCATCCAAGGAACCAATCCAACATTTAGAGCTCAATTTTGGTGCAAGAGTCAATTTAGTGGATTCCGGGGAGTGCACAAGCTTGTCAATGGTGATAGAGGAACTCAAGTATGGGATCCGGGAATCAATCTCAAGAATCAACACTTGTGGATCCTAGTTGCTAACTTGAAGTCTCTTAAGAGTTTGGTGCAATTCATTTGGGACCCCGGAGGTCAAATCAATAGCAAACTTGGTTGGAAATTCAAGGAGGAGTGGAAGCACAAGCCACCCTAACAAGGATCCCCTCACCAAGTCCAACTTAGGACTATAAATCAAAGTGCTAGGTGGGAGACACCCCACCATGGTAATATCCTTCTAACATTCTCTCTTTTAGCTTTTGTTTCATGAATAATTGGTTACTTTGCTTGGTTAGTTGTTTTATTTTGATGTTTGTTGAGTAAATAAGGTGTTTATGGAGTTTTATGGTGATGTTTTGGGACTTGAAAACATGTTTTGGATGTCAAGTTTGATGCCTTAGAGGCATAATTTTTTTTGTTTCAGAAACAGAGACCTGTGCGTCTGTACAGCCTTGTGCGTCCGCACAGCTCCCCTGTTTCCTCGTCCCTGTGCGTTCGCACGAGTTTGTGCGTTCGCACAACCCTAAACACTTCCTCTGGTCGTGGCGATCGCATCTCTCGTGCGCCTGCACACCAACCCTCCTTTCCCTCTGTGCAGCCACACACCATGCGTGCGTCCGCACACTTCATCAGGACCTTCAAAAAAAAAGGAAGCCTCACGTGCGAGCGCACACTCTTTGTGTGCCCACACAGCCTAAACAAAACCCTCTGGTCACAGCGGCCGTACCTCTTGTGCGATCGCACCCCAATCCTTTTTCTCCTTCTGTGCGAGCGCACCCCCATGTGCGTGCGCACAGGACGCATTACACCTTCTGTCCGTAGCGTCCGCACGACCCATGTGCACTCGCATACTTCCTTTTTCTCTCTTGTGTGTGTCTGCACACGACCTTGTGCGTCCGCACAGGTCACTTTTCGAACGTTAATTCGAAAAGAGAGGGAGTGTCGCGTTTTATTTCACTCATACCTCTACCCCTTCTTCTTTCCACTCTCTCTGAACACTACCACCCACCCCTCCTCTTCACGCCACCACCTCCCTCCACCCCACGACCAACCATCACCGGCGACCTAACCGCCACGCCATTGGCACCCCTCCCTCTCTCCCTCTCTCCCTTTTTCCTTTTCTCTCTCTCCTACGTTCCCTCCTCCTCCCGCTTCCCAGTCTCTGCGCAAAACCCTACCTGCACCCTTCCATCCGGAGACCAGCCACCAGCGGCGGCAAGTTTCGGTGCCGCCGCGACCGTTCACCACCTTCCTATCCATTTGCTTCCATTTCCCTTCTACATTACAAGTTTGAGACCTGTTTCCCTTCCCGTGTTCCATTTCTTTTCTGCTCTTTTTACTATTTTTTTTTATTCTGATTTTTAATTCTACTTTAGCTCCTAGGTGGTTTTAGGTTAGATGATTTCTAGTTTTCTGGATTGAATGTGGATGTTGATATTGGCTGAGTATTTTGGGTTGAGTTGCTGAGACTACATGCTGTTCTTGACTAAACTATAACTGATCCATATGCATTGAACTATATTGGCTGCCTCTAATTTCTGCACATGTTATGCTTGTTGAAATGCTTGAATAGAATTTTTGATTCAATTCCTGTGTCTGATCAACATAGGTTTTGCGTTTTCCTTCTATTTTGCATTGTTCATTTCTGATTGTGCCACACTTTCTGTTGAATATAACTGCTGCTTGAGATGATGAAGTCATGCACCCTGTGAACTCATCTTGCTAAAACATCCAACTGAACTTGACATTACCTATACAATTATCTTGTTTGATGTCAATTCTACTATGTATATTCTGCTTTGACACCCAACCAGCCAGCTATGCATTTCATTGCTGATTTTGTTTTGGGAACCAAATTGGATTGAAATTTTGCAGCTTTAACCATTCTATTTGGTGCTTTTAAGTGCATAGCCTGCTGATTTACTGCATCGTGTACTGACTGCTCACTTCTTTTTGTTGACACACCGAACTAGCATTAAACTTGAAATTCTGAAACCTGTTTGGTAACACTGGCAGTAGTACATACATTGCTTTCTATGTGAATTGATCAAATAATTATTCATGTATCTTTAACAGTAATGACCATAAACATAGCTATTTATTCCTCTAAGTTTTTGAGCAATGTAATCTATTTTTCAATCGGATATTGCTTTGGAGAAGAAGCTGTGTATTTGCGATCACTTCTCATCTTCTAGACATGAATATGCATGTGCTTTCACTGAGACTCTGATTTTTTCCATTTGTGCCAATCTTTCCCAGCTCTTTCAATCCTAAAGGCACAAGTGCAACAATCAATTTCCTCAAATTCAATTCACTCACACAATGCACCTAGGACATATATTTATGCTTTCATTGTTTATTCACTCACGCATATGAAGCTTAGGTTGCTTGATTTTGGGGAACTGCACATCAACTGATTTATACATATTTTTCCCTGATTGAGTGTTTGTTTATCTTACTGGCTCTTGTGTGAACTGTTTGATCATACCTGTCCTCCTTCTGTGATTTTATCTGCTTCTCCTGAGTTGTATTCTGTTTTACCTTTTTTAGGATGTCCAGCAAGGAAAAGGAGAAAGCCAATCCTTTGGCTCGTCCTCCCCCTCCTGTGCCTCCAAGTGACCAACCAGATACTTTTATAAACGTTGAGGCCCAAGAACAGTACAAAAAATTAGAAAAGCATGCCTTTCATTATGAGAGGAAGCTAAACCTACCTGAGAAATATGCGGATGCAATTCTGAATAGACTCAATTTTTATCATTGGAAATTTGTAAAATTCGACCCGGTGGAAGTAAATGAACACCAGGTCAAAGAATTTTACGCAAATTCCCTAAAGAGGGATGCCCCAACCATTTTTCTCGGAGGTGTCACCTTAGACACCTCTGACACTGCTTTAGAGGCCCTCTTAGATATCCCGCATATTCCTCTGGCACGCGACGCTTGCACTCAAGTAATGAAGGACGTGTCACTGGGTAAGATTTCTTTAGATGTGGTCCTAGAGAAGATAGGCCAGCCTGAGGCTAAATGGGAGTACAGTAAAGGGGACAATGTGGTCCCGCTGAGCATCGTGTGCACTGATCTCAACCCAGAGGCAAGGATCTGGCAGTAGATCATTGTCAATTACATCCTTCCGAGCACGCATGCCACGCATATCAGAGTCCGAGTGGCGGTTTTATTATGGACTATTTTGGAGGGGAAGAGGATCTCTGTTCTCTCCCTTATCAGAGAGTCGATGATAAAGGTAAACCAACAGCTGGAATTCAACATTCCCTTTCCATCATTGATTACCAGATTAGCAGCTCTATCTGGTGTAGAGAGACGGCCAACAGACCGGATGTCTGTCTACATCAGTAAGCAGCCGTATCTGCCATACGGAGATTATGACGGGCCGCCTCAGAAGAAGAGGAAGTCTACTGAGCCTCCTTCAGCTGCAGCAGAGCCTTCAGCACCTCCCACAACTCCCGTACCCACACCCCGACCTCAGACACCATATGAGTTGTGTCGGGACATCCTTCAGGCCGTGCACCGCTATGAGCGCTGCAACGCTTGCCGCTTCCAGTGGATAGTGGCGAAGTTCGAGGATAGAGACCCTGGGCCACCTCCTCCAAATACACCATAGTCAGAGGCCGAGGAGCCTGCATCTGAGGAGCCAACAGGTGAAGCTGGCCAGGTAGTCGAGCACCCAGACCAGAGACCGGCGGAGCCTATGGTTGAGGAGGTAGCAGCTGAGGAGCATGGAGTTGAGGAGCAGAGAGCTGATGAGCATATGGTAGAAGAGCCGACAGCTGGACCTGAGCTGATCGTTGATATGACAGTTGAGACAGCTGACCCGACAGTTGAGCAGCCGAGAGCTGAGGTCGCCCCAGTGACATCCAAAGACATCATTGTTTATCAGCGTCATCATCATCATCCATCACCTTCTCGCATTTGACTTCCCCCGATTCATTATTTTCGCACGGAGGACCGTGCATCATCTAAGTGTGGGGGAAGTTCTTCTATTGTTGGGTGAAAATATTCTCTTCTGAACACTTGTCATTTTAGTTTATTTTCAGTTTTATTATGCTTTTGTAGATATTGTCAGCACTTTACTTTCTGCTGCTGTTTAGTACTTCTAGTATATATATATTAGTTGCTTCTAGTTATCTTTACTTTTGCACTTTCATTTTAGTATATAGGTACATATTGCATCTTATATTGCTTGCTATATAGTATAGATATGAATTGTGATTGGATGATGTGAATAGCTTATGCCTAGTTTATCTTGATCCTAATTGTTCATGTCACTTTTTGCTTGTTGAAAATTAGGAGTAAAACTAGGAAATTTTGAAAAATCTTGCATCCATCACATCATACATACATATAGGAATAAATTTTGGTGAAAAATAACAAATTTTCAAGAATTTTGTTCAAGGGCAATCTATTGAATTGATTGAGAAAACTATTTTCAAACTTGCTTGAATGATCTTTATGGAACATGGAAGAGTAAAGAACAATTACCTTGTGAGCTTTTGGGCTATATTGAGTGGTTACAAATTTTAACCACTAATTTTGTTCATTGTGCGTTATATCTCTTCTATGATTGTAATCCTGGTTTTGCTTGATTCTTTATTTCCTATGATTGATGTTTTGAATTGCATTGAGCATGATTGAGGCCATCCTTGTTTAAAAAGCTTACCTATCCCATATAGCCTACCCTTTGCATTCACCATTGTTAACCCCTTTGAGCTTTATTTATCCCATTGTTCTTGACATTAGCACATCACAACTTTAAGCAAAAAACCATGTCTTACCTTGGATTGCATCCTTGATTAGCTTAGGTTGAAGAAGTGCGTTTCATTTAAGTGTAGAAAAAATTTTGGAAAACATTGGTAGTGATATGAAAATGTTTAATTTGGGTATTTCATTGAAAATTTTGGAAAATGGGAACAATCATGTATGAGCTGACTTAATCATATGCATTTTACTTTCAAAAAAAAAAAACATCATAAAAAGAGGATGAAAGTTATTCCCAAGTAAAGGAAAATGAATAAGAAATGCATATGTGATATGAATGATAAAGCATACTTGAGTGTTTGTGAAAAAGAATTAATGGAAGGTTAGGATTGTATTTTATTTTGATTTTATAGTTATGTGAGGACCATATCTTGTTCAAGATGCCTAACCCCAAATCTCCCTCTAACAGAAAAGAGACAGTTGTGCAACACTTAGTATTCCAACCTTCTCTCTGAGTGCAGAGCTATACAGAACCCCCAGACACCAACTCTAAGTTTAGTGTTGGTGATGAGACACAGAAGTTGGTGAATTAAAAATTATTAAAATAGTTACGTTGCAAGTATAGTTCTTAACTCACCGAAAATCTGCCTATCAATTTAAAATATATGTCACAGAGAGTTTAAATTAAAAATTACTGGGAGTTGGAGTCCCAGGTCGTCTCCCAACGAGTTGCAGAAAAGTGTGCTATTTTATTAATCAGATGTTCCAAGAAGTTGAGTTAAGTAGAGGGAAAATTAAATTGAGGAAATTCAAATAATATGAATAAAAGCCTTGACTGGGAGTTGATTAGTTGGAATCTCTATTATTGATAGGATGATTTCAAGATTAATTTATAATTAATGGTTATTCTGTTTAGTTATCCTTTACTATGTAAAGGAAAGTCAAACAAGTTGGAATGCTAAATCTGTTCACGAGTTGCAACCCACTTAGTTCAAAGGGATTGGTGTTAGTGATTAGATAACAATCCAACAGTTAACCCAATTACAAATTTTCTTTCAATCCTTCTAACTCAAGAGTTCCTTTCAATCAACTCCCCATCAAGTGAGGGAACTACTCGCTCATTGTAAATAATAAATCCATAACATATGAAAGGGAATTAAAAGAAGACATAATTATTGGAATGGAAAAATAAATTAAAATGGAAGAAATAATCCTTGTATTAAATAATCATGAAAGTATTCAAATAACAAAATTGAACAAAGCGAAGAACATGGAAGAATAAAACCAAGTTAAGAGAACGAACTAGAATGACGAAGTCTTGATGAGGAAATAACTCTTCTCAATGTTCCAATGCTAAGATCAATTGAAAATTAAAATTCTAAAAACCTAGAGAGAGAAAACCTAAAGGAGTAAAACTAGATCTAAAAACTGTCAACTGTCTAGAATGAATGTTGTGTTTTGTTTCTGCATATTCTCTGGCTCTAGTCTGCTGTTCCGGGCTGAAAACTGGGTCGAAATAAGGTCCAAAATTGCCCCCAGCGAATTCTGCAGATTATGCAGATCGCACATGTCACGCGATCGCGTCATCCATGCGGACGCGTCATTCGCGCTTTTCCTTGCCACGCGTTCGCGTCGTCCACGCTACCGCGTCGCTTGAGCTTTTTCGATCCGCGCGGCCGCGTGAGCCATGCGGCCGCGTCACTGCGATTTGCTCTCCTTTGCGCGGTCGCGTGAGCCGTGCGACTGCGTCACTTCTCGCTGGTTATCTCCTCAAATTCTTGTGTTCCTTCCATTTTTGCTAGCTTCCTTTCCAATCTCCAACTCATTCATGCCCTATAAAGTCTGAAACACTCAACACATAGATCACGGCATCTAATGGAATAAAGGAGAATTAAAAATACATAATTAAAGTCTCTAGGAAGCAGTTTTCAAACATGTTATAAATTCAGGAAGGGATTATAATTTCATGCTAATTTAATGAATAAGTGGGTAAGGATCATGATAAAACCACACAATTAAACACATTATAAACCATAAAATAGTGGTTTATCAACCTCCCCACACTTAAACATTAGCATGTCCTCATGCTTAATTGAAGGAGATAAGGAAATAAGTATGAACATGTAGAAACTCATGAAATGCAATGCAAGCCTATATATATATAAATAAATGCAACTATATGATTCTTGCTCACTTGATCAAAAGTAAATAAGCTCTTCAAAACAATTACAAATCAAATTCCACTAATTTTATCATTATACAATAAAACAGATAAAAGTGCAAGAAGATAGCTCATGAAAGCAGGGAACATGAAAATTCAAGCATTGAACCCTCACTGATAATGTATGTACGCTCTAATCTCTAGTGTATAGGGTAATCACTCTATCCTTCTCTAATCATGCTTTCTAACTTTTGTTCTTCTCCTAACCAATCAACAACAGTTAATATACCAATGTGATGCCAAGGCATCTTAGGCTAGTTTCACTAGCATTTTTCTGTTAGTTTTAGTAGTTTTATGCATTTTCTTGAGCTTTAAGTAACCAAGAATGGTTAAATGAATAACAAAGCAATGAACCATCCAAACAGTATGATTTTGATGCAAATTCCATGAGTTTTAGTTATATTACTTGAATGCTATGAATGGAAGATTTCTCATGAAATTTTGCAAGACTTTGATGCAATTGTTTGGATGATTTCAGGGAAGAAGAGGCTAAGCAAGGAAGCAACAAAATCAATAAAGGAAGCTTGAATATCACATGTGGAGTTTAAGTTCCAGTTTAAGCCTAAACTGGAGCTTAAACGCCAGAATCATAAAGGCTAAGAAATGCTGGAATTGAAGTTTAACCTCCAGTTTAACCTTAAACTGGAGGTTAAACGCCAGAATGAAAGTCTCACCAAAGAAGCATTTCCACGTTTAACCTCCAGTTTAACCTTAAACTGGAGGTTAAACGCCAGAATGAGGATGCCACTCAGGAAGAGTTCCACGTTTAACCTCCAGTTTAACCTTAAACTGGAGGTTAAACGCCAGAAAGGGGAAATGCACCAGGGAGCCATTTCCACGTTTAAGCTCCAGTTTGACCTTAAACTGGAGCTTAAACGTGTTCGACCAAGTTTCTCCTCCAGGGTTGCTCTCTCCATTTCCACGTTTAAGCTCCAGTTTAACCTCAAACTGGAGCTTAAACGTGTTCGACACCTCCAGGGCTACCTTTCTCCTCTTCCACGTTTAAGCTCCAGTTTAACCTTAAACTGGAGCTTAAACGTGTTCGACCTCCAAGATGGCTTTCCCCTCTTCCACGTTTAAGCTCCAGTTTAACCTTAAACTGGAGCTTAAACGTGTTCGACCTCCAGGGCTGCCCTTCCTATCTCCACGTTTAAGCTTCAGTTTAACCTTAAACTGAAGCTTAAACGTGTTCGACTACATGACTCTCCAGGGCTGCCTTCTTCCATTTCCACGTTTAAGCTTCAGTTTAACCTTAAACTGAAGCTTAAACGTGCTTCTACAAAAGGCTTCACTGGAAGTGTCTGGCGTTTAAGCTGCAGTTTAAGCTTAAACTGCAACTTAAACGCCACTCTTGGAAAAGGTTTCTGGGCCAAAAATATTGCGGTTTAAGTTAGTCTTTGAACACAAACATTAACTTAAACTTACTCTGGTATGAAACCCAATTGAATATCATGGTTTATGGGATTGGGCCTGAAGGATTGATGAGTCTGAAATTTCAATTTGTTGAGTCATGTATTATTATTCGATTATCACTAAGTTGGCTCAATGAATGTTACAGAATTTGGATCAGCAGCCTCATCAAGATTATGGATCATAAACCCAAAGCAAAAGGAAAGCAGGGAGAGGCCTCAAAGCCCAAGAAACACAACAGAAGCTCAATATAGAAAGTGTATAAATAGGATAGAATTTAAGTTAGGGAGGACTTTTACCTTTTCATTTTTGCTAGTTTTCATATCTTTGTAATTGAATTCAGAGCTATGACTCACTAAACCCCCTTTCATTGGGTTAGGGAGCTCTATTGTAATTCAATGAATCAATAATAGTTTATCTTCTTCTTCAATCTTTTCTCTTGAATTTTGTTAGAAAGCTTCTCGATCTAATTCCATTGGGTAGTTGTCTTGGGAAAGAAATTACCCATAATTGGAATCCTTCGGAACCTTGGGAAAGGAATGGAGGATTCATGCTAGAGAAGCTTTCTCACAGTGAATTGGATTGGGGTTTGGATGGATATTGTGACATGTAATCCTACCAAATTGTGGTTCATGAAACTGTGTGGTATAATCAGTGATCGAGCATCATCTCTTCTTATGAACATTTAAACCAAGGGATTGGGAATTTGTTTGTTTTTAGAGAGAATTGGTGAGCCAAGGGATTGGGATCCAATCATATAAGATTGCCAAGCAAAATTCAATGAACGCATTGGTTGAGGAAGAGATAAACATGTTTTGATTCGGAGATCTCAATATCTCCTATAACCCAATGAATTCCCCATTTCTGATTTCCACTTTCTTTTTACATTCTGCAAATCAATTCATGCAATCACCCCCATTCCCTTTTAATTTTCAGCAATTTAGCTTCTGCTCTTTAATTCATGCAATTTAAGATTCCGCCATTTAAATTCCTTGCCATTTCAATTTCTTGTCATTTACGTTTCCCGCCAATTTTACATTCCGCAATTCTCATCTAAATCTTGATTCCGCTCAACTAGAACACACTTCTAATCCGAATTGCTCACTCAACCAATCCTTGTGGGATTCGACCTCACTCTATTGTGAGTTTTTACTTGACGATAACCGGTGCACTTGCCGGAAGGAATTTTGCCGATCGTGCAATTTCCTAAATCGTGGCATAACAACTTTATGCACGCATCACAATGCAAACATCATGAGGTCTTTTCAAGGTTGTAATGGGGCTAAGGTACAGGTAGGGGTATACATATGGTTAAGTGAGCTAATAAATTGAATCTTTAATTAACCCAAGCTTCAACCCAACCTATATATTTTTAATGTAATCTTAAATTTCATACCTAGCTACCCAGAATTCCCCTTTTCTATTCATACTCATGTATCAACTTTATATTTGATTTTATCATATGTGCATGGATCTTTGAATTCTGAATTTAACATTGGGGTAATTTTGTCCCCTTATTTATATAAATATTTTTTTACATTAAAATAAATATAGCTTATCAATGCACATAGATTTTCAATTCTTATAGTTTCACATGAGTAGGTATCCAAATTTCCATTAAATTCTCATGACACATTCCCTTAACAACTTTTGTTCCCACAATTTCCCAAACTTAACTAGCACACACAATTCTATCTTAAGCTAACTGACGTCGGGATTTTTACCAGTAAAGAGATTCATAGAAACAGTTGCGTTGTAGATATAGTCTTTAAACCGACAAAAATCCCTTCGTACAAACGTTTTGGGTGTCACAAGTAACAAACCCCTTTAGAAATTGTTAACCGAGTATTCAAACCTCGGGTCGTCTTCTCAAGGAACTGCGAGGAAGTATGTTCTTATTATTGGCTATAAAGGTTGTAATCGGGGTTTAGAAGATGAGAAGCAAGTAATTTAAATGACAAGTAAAGTAAATGGCAATTAAAATAAATAAATACTGTAAAGCAGACTTTTGGCAAGGTAAGAGAAGTTGGAGGTCCAACGTAGTTATCTCTCTCAACTATAATGAAAGTTGAATCTAAATTCCACTTGGTCAACCTTTACTAGGGCAAAGGAAAGTCAGGGGACTAATTAAATTGACCTTTGAATCCTATTTGTTTCCTAAGAAAAGGTTGGGATTACTTAAGTTCAGCTCAATTAGCAAGATAACGATTATCAGTTATGTTGAGTTTAATAACTGTTGAGTTACTGAATTCTTAACCAGGACCAAAAGGGGAAAAAGTAAAATTGTTGGAATAATAAAATGTCCTTAGATGGGAAGCAATGGTAACTTAATTCAAAGAGAACAATCATAAACTAAAAATACCTCAAATATCATTAATTCAAATAACAGTCTGCAACATGGAAGAAATTCATAAATTCAATGATTAATTCAAGTGCTAGAATAAATAGAAGTAAAAGGAAGCTAAAACAAAGAAACGTAAAACCTGGATTGAGAGTCACTCTTAAAACAAGAAGAAATCCTAAATCCTAAGAGAGAGAGAGGAGAAGATCTCCCTCTCAACTAAATCTAAATCATTGAAAAATAAAATATGCGAGCTCTCTTTGAATGGATACATTCCTAAGAGCGTTTTCTGCAATTTCTGGTGCGTGGCCTCTGTCACGCGTCCGCGTGGGTCACACGGTCGCGTCATTTGGAGCTTTTCCTTGCCACGTGGTCGCGTCAGTCATGCGACCGCGTCATGTGCGTTCTGCTTAAGGCGCGCGGTCGCGTCAGTCATGCGGCCGCGTCGCTGCTGATTCGTGCTTGGCACGTGATCGCTTCGTCCATGCGGTCGCGTGGATACCAGTTTTCTTAAAGCTCCGTTTTGCCTTCTCCTTCCTATTTTGTATGTTTCCTTTTCCATCCTTTAAGTCATTCTGCCTTAGAAAATCTGAAACTACTCAACACACTAATCACGGCATCGAATGGAAATAAAGGTAATTAAAATAATTAATTTTAGAGCTTAGGAAACTTGTTTTTCACAATATGACATAATAAGGAAGGGAAAGTAAAACCATGCAATTAATGTGAATAAGTAGGTGAAGGATTGTATAAATCACTCAAATTAAGTACAAAAGAACTCATGAAATATGGGTTTATCAACCTCCCCACACTTAAACACTAGCATGTCCTCATGCTAAATCCAAGGTAAATAATTAAGGTTAAAGTGATGGAATGTCATGCAATGCAACCTAATTTAAATGCAACTACCTAAATGAATGATGCATCATGCAACTCTAAATTATTCACTCATATATAAAGCTTACATGTAGTCAAGTTAGTTCACATTCTCAAGGAGTCATATATATATATATATATATATATATATATATATATATATATATATATATATATATATATATATATAGCCAACCCTTAAATAATAAAGCATTTTAGCAAATGAGATGGGAAAGAAAACATTGTACAAACTTGCAAAACAATTAGTAAATTTAAGCACGGATATATGTTGATGAGTTATTAAACCCTCACTGGATTTTGTGTTTACTCTCTAGTCACTCAGTGTTTATTGGGTTTATTCACTCTATTTTTCTTTTTATTCTTACTTTCTATAGCTTTGTTCTTCATCTAACCAATCAACAATTATAGAATATAGTCATACCAAAAAGTCATGAGGTCTTTAATTGAGGTTGTAATGGGGTCAAGGTAAAGGTAAGGATTTATGTATAGGGTCAAGTGAGCTAATAAGTGAATCCTTAATTAGACTAAGATCTCACCTAACATACATATTTAGTAAAACAAAATCTCTTTACCTATTTTCCCATATTATCCCACTTATTGTTACATACTCATGTTTCACTTTTTATTTTTTTTATTTTTTTTATTCCATGTGCATTGCTTTTTTTTGCATTAGGAAATTTCTTTTGTATCCCCCTTTTATTTAAATGCTGAAAAATAACTCTTTTTTTTTGGCACATGGCAATTAAATCACTTTGATTTTCTCATGAGCATGCTTCCCAAATTTATTTTATTTCTTTTAACTTCTCTACCTTTTGTTTCTATCATCCATGTTCCCAAAAGGTTTTCCACATTTAACTCTATTCATGATTTTCTATCTTAAGCTAACCAAGGATTCACTTGGGATTTTCTTTTGTTTTTCTACTTAAGGCAAGTAATTTGGTTAAATAGAATAAAGGGGTTTTAAAAGGCTCAAGGGGCTAACAAGGGTGATGTAAAAGGTAGGCTAATTTGGGGTAAGTGAGCTAAAATCAAATGATGGCCTCAATCATTCTCTTGGCATGTATCTACATTCTATATTCTATAATTGGACATATAGATTAAAGCAAAGTAAAGAATATCAGAATAAAAAGAAATGAAACACACAGAAATGAAATTATGGTTTGAATGCAACCATACAATTAAGCTCAAGACTCACAGGCTGTGTGTTCTCTAACTCAAGCATCATATATCATTTATATATTGTATGCAGGTTTAGTTAAAAATTCCCATTATTCTCATAAAAAAATATTTAGGGTAGCTTTTAAAGTTTTAATGTTCCTCCTTGATGAAATATTGTCAGCTTAACTACATCATGTAATGCTATATATAAGGTTTATGGATTTAAATCTGATATGTTCAATTTCCTAGCTTACTTCCTTTTTATATTTTTCTATTTAAACTATACTATCTTATGCTAAAAAGGGTAAACTATACTAATTAATCCACTAATAAATCAGAATTGCAAACTAAACTAAGTAACTAAAATAAACTAAATGGCTAAAATATAAACTAAAGATGCAAAATGCAGAAAATAGAGTAAAAATACATAAAAGCAATGTATAAGTACTCAGAAAATAACAGTAAAAAGAAAAATACAGAAAAATATCCAAAATAAAAGAAAAAGTATGTAGTGGTTCACCAAAATAAATGCCAGAGATGGCGACCTCCCCACACTTAAAAGGAAGCATCATCCCCGATGCTCAATCAAGCCGGGTGTGAAGGAGTGTCATCACTGGGAGGGATGGTAGCTGGAGTCTCAGTGGTGGTAAGCTGGGAGTCTGGCTGCTGTGGAGGAGGTGTTGACTGGATCGGGATCTCAAGATCCACAGCCTCAATCTGGTGTAGGACTGCTACCTGTGGTGCGGCTGGTGCTGCCTCCTGGGGATGGGTCTCTGCCTCGGGTGCATCCGCCTCCTCCTCAGATGCCTCGGACGGTGTGTCGGGCTCGGAGGGGATGTCACCGGATCGTATCATCAGCTTTAGGTGCTCATAGTGCCGCTTGTTGCGACGCTCCATCTGGTCAAGTCGTCGGAACAGGCGGTGCACCAGATGATAGACGGGTTCTGTGGCAGGTGGAGGTGCAGTGGTGGTAGCAGGGGTAAGTGGTGCAGCAGTGGAGGAAGAGGGTCCAGCAGACAGTGGGGCTGACTCATCAGTAGCAGTGAATGGTGGTGGTCTGTGGCCCAAGGCTAAGAAGTTCCGGCTGTGCGGAATGATCTTCCTGTAATCCGCCGCTGGTGGTCTCTCATCGGCATCCTCCCATGGCACGTCAGCTCGACGGCCAAGCTGTGTAACCAGATACAGAAAAGGGAGGGTGCCTCGGACGTGGACCCTGGCCATATAGTGCCGAATGAAACGTGGCAGATAAAGGTCCTTACCCTCCAGCACACACCAAAGGAGGGTGATCATAGCAACCGGGATCTCCGTCTTGTGAGTACTCGGCATCACATAATTACTCAAGATCTGATACCATAACCGAGCCTCATCATTTAAGTACGCTCTCTTGATCCCTCTAGGCATGGTAGTGTCCTGACCCATCTCCCAAGGGACTGTCGGGTCGAGAGCTATCCGTGCCTTCACGGCATCCCAATCAAACTGCATCTGACGCATGTCCTCCTCAGCCTTTGAATAACCATCAGGCTGATCGGACTTGGCTGGGAGCCGAAGAATGTCCTCTAAGGCCTCTTCAGTGACCAGAATTTGTTTTCCTCTCAGGTTCACGGCATCTAGGGTGGTGAGGTAGTAGTTGCAGTAGAATTCCCGGACCCAAGATGCGTTGACCTCTGTCAGTGTTCTCTCCAGAAAGAACCATCCCCTTTGCTTGATTTGCTCAGTGGTGTACTTCTGGAGTGCTTCTGGAATCTTCAGAGTTCTTTCCAGGTATAGATTTCTGGAGTTTGCAAAAGCCGGGTACTTCAGCTCACAGTACCGGTTTGCAAATTTTATAGGATCATTTGCAGGGAGCAGCTGGTCAGCTTTTTCCTGCTGTGTGAAGTTCTTCTCCCGCCATGAAGAATCGTGCATTAGAGCAATGATGGACTGGGAGGAATCTCCTCTCTTACGCTTGCCAGTAGCCTTGCCTTTTCCTTTCCATTGTGAGGCAGACATCCTGAAAAATAGAAAACCAGGATATGGATAAAATAGGAAAGCAAATAGGCAATTAAACAAAGGAAACTCAAAGCAGCAAGGGAGAAATAGAATAAGGAAAATGAGTAAATGAAATGTGATTGAATTTATGTGAAATGGAAAAATAAGCAATATGCCATGGTGAGAAAGTTAGAGGAAAGTGAAAATAATCAGAAAAGAGATCAAAAGGGTTAGTATGGTTAGAATTTGAAAAAGAAATTAGTAAATTAAAATTAGTGAGTTAGTAAAGTGCGGGTTAAAGTAAGTGGCATAGAAAAATTCCATATAACAAGGATTCACAGGTAAGAATAGAAGTACTCATAATCGAACAAGGAAAACAGAGTGATGCTGATTCGAATAGAAATAAAGAAAGCAAAAATTGAAATCAGTGAATCACAAATGCAGTTTATGAACCAAGAAATCAAAGAGGATAAGAAAGTCTGCCATAGCATTCATGAAATGGTTTGGGTAAAGCAGAGTAAAAGAGAGTTCAGAAATGCCAAACCAAAACATGAATGAAAACAATTTTAAAAAATTTGGGCAGCATTCCGGCTAAAATTGGATTGTCCCGGAAAATAAACAGTAATCATAGCAGTTCATATGAATTAAAAACTTGTTGCAGTTACCAGTAATGAATAGAAACAGGAAAATTTAGAGTAACAAGCAGCAATTGCAATAAATCACAGCATATGAACGAGGTCACAGGAACAGCAGAATTGCAGTTATGATAAAACATAAACAGGAACAGTGCAAGTAAACAGACCTAGATCCACTAACCACAGCCTAAGCTACCTAACAACCTAAAAATCCACTACAGCATACATATCTATCTATCCTAAAGATGAACAAAAACGGAAAAAAGTACAAAAAAACGACGAACGGATAAAAGGGAGTGCGTGTTGCGGAACCTGGAAGGCGGGAGGGGTGGAATGGGGAAGAAGGTGGCTGTGGCGGCGTCTGGCGCGGTGGCGGGGCACGATGTCGCGGTGGCGGCTAAGGGGGGCAGTGGTGGAGAGGGTTAGGGAGATAGAAGAAGGGGGGCTGCGGGTAGGTGGCAGAGGGTTGGGGGGCGGCTGGATGGCCGGTGGTGGTGGGCGGTGGTCGCGGAGGGCAGTGGTGGGGAGTGGAGGAGAGAGGAAGAAGGGAGAAGAAGGGAGGGGAGGGGTGCGGTGTGTGGACGGCGGCGGCGTCTGGGTGGTGGCGCAGTGGCGGCTGGGTGGTGCTGGGTGGTGGTTGGAGGAAGAAGGAGCAGAGATGGAGAAGAGGGTTGGGGGTGGGGGGCTGCGCGACTGATAGGGTTCGCGTGGCTGGGGGGTTATACTTTCGAATCCACGCGGCTGCGTGGGGCACGCGGTCACGTGGTTGGGGTGAAAATGGGAGTGACACGATCGCGTGGGGCGCGCGATCGCATGAGAGGGGGGAAAGAGAGGTGACGCGATCGCGTGGGTCACGCAATCGCGTCGCTGGAATTCGTGCTAAACGCACGACTCCAGCGCCGTTTTAGCGCAACTCTCTGTCTCCTTTTGGGGTGATGTGCAATCCATACGACGCGATCGCGTCGCTCACGCGGTCGCGTGGGATTGGTATTGTGCAAGTGACGCGATCGCATGGGGCATGCGATCGCGTGGGCCAATTTGTGCGAAACACACAAGGGCCGCACGATTCCAGCCCAACTTTCTGTTCGTTGGATCCTTACGCTGATATATATATCACGCGGCCGCGTGGGTCACGCGGTCGCGCAGGTGGTGTTTTTCGCAATATGACGCGATCGCGTGGGGCATGCGGTCGCGTCGTGCACCCTTTTTTTTATGCATGAAAAATGCAGAATGCAATGATTAACATGAATGCTATGCATGATTCCAGGTTTAATAAATTAAAATGAAAAAAGAAAAATGAAAGCAATTAATAAGAAATAAATTGAAAAAGAAGCGACCATACCA